>NC_079192.1:133515627-133839042 GCF_029499605.1 Hyla sarda | reverse complement strand
ATACGGTTTTTGCACTGAAACCGGATACGGGAACCGTATTGCAAAAACGAGATGTGAATGCGGCCTTAGTCTGTTCCACCAGTAGCATTTTTCAGCATCCCGTTAATTTTTAAGCTATTTTATTGTCTTTTTAGATGTATGTCTTTTTTGCATATATGTTCAATAAAAATCTATATGATTGATCGTTATATGCTTGTTTCTGCCATTCTTGTATGAAACATTGCAAGGTGGCCTAACAGTTTACCTGAGGAGCTAAAGCAACAAAAGGAACCTGCTGTAAGACTTTGCATGGACTGTAATTGGGACTCTTTAAAGATGTCAACTGTCTGTAATGTAGTGTTTAAGCAGTAATTTATTTAAAAGAGTTTCACGGCGAAATCTCACAGCAAAATTCAGCTCAGAAATTCCGTAGCAGCAGACTACCATTGTTTTCAATGAGATTCTACGGCAAAATTTTCTGCAGCGGAAACATCTGCCATTGAAATTCTGAATCTGGAACTAATTGAGATGTTAATTCTTTCTGTTGAATCTGCTAGGAAATGCATTGCAATCTATGCAATGTGAATGGGGCCTTAGGATCAGAACTAATGCTGCTTCTTGCTGAATGACCTTTGAGTTTGGCTCAAACAAAAAAATGCTTGTGTAATCGCAAACTACAGATACATATTGCATTTCCTCCACATTCATGCCATCACTTATGCTGCCTGTTTTGAGGTCTCCTCACAGCAATCCACTATTTTGCTACAACAGTGGCTAAACTGCCTTTAATCATGGACAAGGTTTCAGGACATAAAAATGAGGCGTAAAGTCTGCATTTGTTTTAAAGGGACTCTGTCCGCTCTAGATCATGCTCAGAGCTCAATTGTGAAAAAGACTGTGTGAGATACTGGATGCACACCTCCTACATCCCTGCTTTGATTGATTCATGTACAGGACTTGTCTTCCAGCACTGACCAATGCAGGTAAATCAGTCAAGGCAGAGAGGGATTGAGGAGAGAGGCATGCATCTTACAAATTTAGAAGCACATAGACAAATTAGATCCTTGCCAATAATTAGTTTAGGCATCCTTCCCACTAAAGCCTGGTGCCTTTTTTTTTTTTTAAAGGGACCATGAGCAAAGCAAGCAAAAAAAAGTTGAAATTTAAAAAGAAAAAAATTTATTTCAACTTTTTTTGTTTGTTTTGCTCATGGCCCCTTTAAAAAAATAAATAAATAAATAAAAAAGGCACCAGGCTTTAGTGGGAAGGAGGCCTAAACTAATTATTGGCAGGGATCTCATTTGTCTATGTGCTTCTAAATTTGTCAATTGCCTTCTAAGAAACGTGAAAGAATTATGACCGTAAAGAACAAGCACACACACTGATGCGTGGGAGTTTACTGTTCAAATTCCCTGTTCATCCTTTATTTATAGATATACAGTAGGACATCCACATAAATCCTTTTACCCAATTGACCAATTCCTTTATGGTGTCCTCTCCAATCAGAGTACAGCAGCTTTATGTGGAGTCGGGGTGCAATGCACGGTAGATGCAGGGCAGATGTTATGGCCGAAGGGGAAGATGGTATTAACCCCTTCTTGACGTGACGCCAGGGTGTGGTTTAGCCTTAACCACCCGAAGGTAATACCACTGATCCTAGGTTAGGCAGGGGCAATTACACAAATGCCAGATTAAGGATAACTGCAGCTTTGCTGAGGCAAGACAGGTGATCTAGTCTTTGCAATACAGCCAAATATCCCAGGGAGGTGACCAGTGACATGGGGGGACCTCGCAGGCTTGCTAGGACTTGCATTTGCTAGACTGACTTTAGTGCAGGCCACGGTGTCTACAGATGGACTTGACAGAGATGGAGACTGACAATAAGGTGACTTGTCTTACTAATGACCGACTTGTGGCGGCAGGACTTTAGGCTTGAGGCCTCCAATTCTCTGGACACACACTGAGACGACTGCACTGTACCTCAGCATACAACAGAAGAGAGATTGCAGCCTTTCCCATTGTTATATATGGGGGCTGTGCAAGGAGCCCATAGGTCACTTGGGGGGTCACCTGGTCACTGGAGCCCTCTGGGTAACAATCATGGGATATAAACATTAAAGTAACAGTACATCATTTATACACAACCTATGTACATAATGGGGGTATGTTGCAGGGAAGCCCTGAGGACATGCAGGGACTCTGCCTGACAGGGCAGGAGGACAGTACGGGGCCACATCATCCCATACTAGGACATCACAAACTCCCCCACTTGAATAAAGTAGCCTTGACACCCGGGCCGGGAGGGTGGAGGAGTGAAATGGCCACAGGGGCCGCATGCAGTCCTGGAGCAATGCACTTAACGTCCATTTCCAGGCTGAACCTTTAGTATGACTAATGAAAATAAAGAGTTCTTGTATGATGTCTATACATGCTCTGAAGACTTATAAACTTTTATGACTATTTTAGGAACATAACTCTATAACATTACACTTGACTATAACACACTTTATGCAACTGTTCACACACTATAAGACGGATTGGGCTGCCAGAGGCTTTTTGAGCAATGCCTTGGCTACTGGGGTCCCTTGGCATAACACACTTCTCCCCAGAACACTAGATATATAATTTAGACTAGACATTTGTTACTTGCATAGCAGGTTACAGGTATATCTTCTGGCCAGAAAAGTATCCTGAGCACGAGGACACAAAGGAAAATACAATAGATAGAAGACAATTTATAGAGACATTAGTGTGGACTGTTTTTTATGGTTAGTGCGACCGCCCTAGTGAAATGATGGATATGTGTACATCCCATCCCTTCCCCAATATCGCGCCACACCCCTACCCCTTAATTCCCTGGTTGAACTTGATGGACATATGTCTTTTTTCGACCGTACTAACTATGTAACTATGTATATGACTCTGTGTGAACGGTTACTTGACACTTAATGTTTGTATCTTGCTTCACTGTACACAGTGCTGGCGGTGAGGTGGAAATGTCGTCTCTTCTGAACAGATTAGGATACCTCCCATAAAGAGCTGCCAAACCCCAAGAAAACACTGTACACCATGACTTTCATGTACAACAGTTTATATACATTTTATTACATTATACTATGACAACACAAATACTTACTCATGCAAACTGGTGAGCAAAGATATATTACTATGGCAATATATACACAGGTGTCCATGTGCCGCTCAACAGTCCAGATACATTTATAGTTATTTTTAGAGAATCTCGGCTAGGAGCCGGGCACAACACTTTGGTTACAATTTTAACCGTTTTGACAAGTTCGTCAGGCTCTGTACTTAAACCTTGCTTATAACCTGTAACAATAAGAGTGTTCTCAAACACTAACATTAGTTAATCTTGTCGACCACAATGGTAATAGTTAACAAGATACTCCTCTCAATATAGCATCTTTCCATCCCAGCCTCGCCGGTCAGTTTGCTTTCTAGGTTGGAACATAAACCTAGGACCACGAGACTGGCTCCCTCCATGGGGTTAACGTGAGTGTTCCACAAAACGTGGGACAGACGGGACTCGGTGATGGTCGGGCTCACAGTGACCACCACTTGTACCGCAGCAGCTTGCGCCACTGGGGGATGGACAGTTGGTGCCTAGTGGACCGGCCAAACCTCTGCAACAGCTGGAGTAGGCTGAGGCACTTTGGTGCCCGCTGGGTAGGCCAAATCTCATTGACCACAGGAGTAGGCCTGGGCACATCCTCAGATGACTTGGGCATGTATTTTGGAGCCATAGCAGGCGCCCCGGGCAGATAGACTTCCTCCTCTCGGACGGGTCTCTGATTTGCAATGATAGTAATCCAAAGGGATCTGCATCCCAGCAGTCCGATGGGAAGTAGGCAAATGTGATTTGGGTAGGATTCTTCGGGCGAGTCACTGCTGCCACCCACTCTCCTCTCATGCTCTGCATAGTCGTATACTTTACAATCTCCCTGCTCTTCAGAGAATGCATAGCTGGGGGGGGGGGGGGGGGGTACTGCCCTCCTATTCAGTAGAATGGTGCCCCCATGTCAACAGTCCATAAAGGTGCCAAACCCCCTCACCTTGTCAAACTTGATTACAGTTGCGCGCCGTCACTCCAGGAGTGGCTCACCCTCTCTTGCTGCTGCTCCTGTTGCACCTCGTACGGCAGCTGCCTCGGCCCATATCTCTACATCCTCTGGGTCCTCAGTTCCTCCACAATTGCAGCCACCTCAGAATCTCTCTTGGCCCTTTTGGACTGGGCCGAAGGAACTGGGGAAAGGGACTTCCCTGGCAAGGGAAGAAGATGCTCCCTCATGTACCGGATCAAGTTAGGCTTATCGCCAAATAACCATCTGGGTAGGGGTTGTGACTGCGGATGTGCAGTAGACTCTACAGACTTCTGGACCTGGGTGGTTTGCTCTGGACTAGGGTGGAAGGAGGGGTATAAAAAGCGGCCTCAGCCAGGTCCGGGTGTGAGGGGACAGCCCCACTGGCGATGATGCATTTGATGACTTGGTAGTTCCCCCTTCCATGGTTGCTGGCCAGTCATTGTCCTCCAGAAGCAGGATCAGGTGACAGGCCTCATCGGCCACGAGGGACAACCGCTGCAACTGATCAGTGAGGTCTTGGGAAAGTTGCAATGCGGCCACCGCAACTTGCCGGTCCTCCAGCACCATTTTTGTACTCTCCACGCGTGCACTTGCCTTAGCTCTTACTTCTCTCTGAGACTTCAGGCAAACTGAGGAGCACTGACTGAGTGGTCTCTTTTATAACGGGCTTCAGTAAAATGGCCGCCAGCCGGAAGGACATAATCAGTGAAGCGCTGAATTTCGGTCCCTCTGCAACAAGAGACGGATCTTCATAGTTCCGCTTCGTCATGGACACAGTGACATGACTTCCACGCACAGGGGCGGGACGTTGACCAGCGCGGGACTTTCACACGCTTCTCCGGCACCATCTTAACCCTTTCAGGTACCGCCACAGTGGAACAGCGTAACATGGTTTCAGTTCTAATTTTGCACATTGTGGTTATAACTTTCACAGATTTCCAAACAGCAGTCAGCAAAATTCTCTTCACCTCCCCCTCTATTTCACAAGTGCCACGGTAAGAGCACATTACAATGACAACAGTCCCGTACACTTTTCTGGCGCAGATTCCGTCGCAACAGCATGCGATTTTTACAGACAGTTTCTGACACAGTTCAGACTAGGGGGAGGACTTGTGGTAAATGATGCACACCCGTATCCTGTTCGTGACTCCCAAAAAGTTGTGGAGTCTGGGTGCAATGCAAGGTAGATGCAGGGCAGATGTTATGGCCCAAGGGGCAGATGGTATTAACCCCTTTTTGTTGTGATGCCAGGGCGTGGTTTAGCCTTAACCACCCGCAGGTAATACCGCTGATCCTGAGTTGGGCAGTGGCAATGAACACACCAACGCCAGATTAAGGATAACTGCAGTTTTACTGAGGCAAGACGGGATCTAGTCTTTGCAGTAGAGCCAAATATCCCAGGGATGACTAGTGACACAGGGAGTCCTCGCAGGCTTGATGGGACTTGCAGTAGTTAGACTATCTTTAGTGCATGCCACGGTGACTACAGATGGACTTGACTTGACAGAGATGGTGACTGACAATAAGATGACTTGACTTACTGATGACCGACTTATGGCTGCAGGTCTTTAGGCTTGAGGTCTCCAATGCTCTGGACGCACACTGAGACAACTGCACTGGACCTCAGCATACAACAGAAAAGAGAGATTGCAGCCCCTCCCCTTGTTATATAGGGGGCTGTGCAAGGAGCCCATAGGTCACTTGGGGGGGGGGTCACCTGGTCACTGGAGCCCTCTGGGTAACAATCATGTGATATAAACATTAAAGTAATCACTTCTCTGCCTTTTGGCTAAGATCAAGTGTAGTATCTGTTCTTATCAGGTAGTCCACTGGTAGGAATGGATGGCTACATGGAGGAGCAGGTGTTCCGGGGCTGGTGCCACGAAACAAGCTCAACGGCTGCCCTGATGTGACCTGTTCCCTCCGGGTCTCGCCATGAGGCTGGGAGGGTCTAAAGCCAAGGTACTTTTGTGCCTCGGTGAGTGGTTACCCTGAGGTGCTGAAACTCACTGGGTGTTATAGCTCACTGAGTTAACGCACTGCACCACACACTCTTCACCTTTGGCTCTCACCCTTGGTATCCCGGCCTTCTGGCTATGATCAGGGAAATTTTTATAGATCCGGCCAGATGACAAGGCAGTATATCTGCACTCATCCACTTATTGACCTCAGTATATGGCTCCTTGGCTGATAGCTTGGTTAACGCCTAGGTTGAAGCCAGGGGCATTTGTGACCCCTTAGTAGCTTTGGCGAAAAGGGGCATCAAACCTGGATCCTTGCAGGTGCCTTTTGGCCCAGAGGTGAAGGGTAGGTTTGTTGGGGGGCCTCTCTCCTGTTGGAGAAGGGCTTAGCAATAGACCGTATCCTTTGTGCACGTTTTTTTTGTGTGACACATTTCCACTTTTTCCTGCACTTTGGGTGACAGAGAGTACGTTCCTCGGCAAAAAATAAACATTAAAGTAACAGTACATAATTCATACACAATTTATGTACATAATGGGGGTATGCTGCGGGGGAGCCCTGGGGACATGCAGGGACTCTCCCTGACAGGGCAGAAGGAAAGTACGGGGCCATATCATCCTGTACTGGGACATCACATTTACACAAGAAACCTCTAGAACTGATTAGAGGTTAGTTGTGAAACAGGCAAAGACCTTTTTTAGAGGTAGAGATGCACAAGGAACCCTCTATGGCAGTGGTTCTTAACCTGGGTTCGATCGAACCCCAGGGGTTCAGTGAGTCAGTCTCGGGGGTTCGGCGGGGGAGGCCCGCTGGGTGTTTTTGCCTCAGCACATCCGTGTTCCGAAAGATGCTTTCAGGGACGCCTCTGTTAAGTCCCTACGGCCCCGCATTTACTCCGCTCCGCGGAGGAGCGGAGAAGAAGCAAGAAGGACATGCGCTGGCAGTTGGTAAGTGTTTACCAGCGGCGCGTTAGCTTCGGTGTTCCGACCAGTGATCCTCCGGTTCTGCTATGGCCGGACCCGAGGAGCGGTGGTTGGAACACTGAAGTGGGGCAGTACACAGGCATACAGTCTCCAGCCATACTGTATGGCTGGAGGCTGTATGTCTGTGGGGGAACATACTGCACCTAATGTGGGGGGAACTATACTGCCAATGTAATGTGGGGGACTATACTGCCAGCCTAATGTGGGGGAACATACTGCCGGCCTAATGTGGGGGGACTATATTGCACCTAATGTGGGGGAACATACTTCCAGCTTAATGTGGGGGACTATATTGCACCTAATGTGGGGGAACATACTACCAGCCTAATGTGGCAGACTATATTGCACCTAATGTGGGGGAACACTGCCTGCCTAATGTGGGGGAACACTGCCTAATGTAGGGGAACTCTGTCTGCCTAATGTGGGGGAACACTGCCTGCCTAATGTGGGGAACACTGCCACCCTAATGTGGGGGAACACTGCCACCCTAATGTGGGGGAAGACTGCCTGCCTAATGTGGGGGAACACTGCCTGCCTAATGTGGGGGAACACAAAAATGACATGAGAGTGGCACTTGCCAAGGTAAAGCCACGCATTTCTGAACTGGTCTCTGAAAGACAACAGCAGAAGTCACACTGATTTGCAGTAAATATTCATTATGTTTTTGTTTTTGTGTGAAAATCATGTTTTCATGGTTTTGTTCTTTGTTCTTAATGGTTTTGTTCATTTTGGGCACCTATGTATAAATATATACTTAAATACATACCTCCTATGTTTTGAATTTGAAAAAATCACATTTTATTTTTCCAATTAAGAGCGGTTCTGTGAATGCGCATATGAAACTGGTGGGGTTCAGCACCCCCAACAAGGTTAAGAACCACTGCTCTATGGAGAGGAAAAGACACAGAAAAGGACTACAAGTAAAATTATGCTTTACCCATTCATGCAGTATATACTATACATAAAATTACCATATCCATGTCTGCTGCATTATAGGTAATGGCTGGGCTGTAAAGTTTTTAGTTTGTGTGCATAATAAGCAATCCATAAAAAAGTGTTTTTAGGGAATTATACCGGCCAAATGTAATTTATATATTTCTATAATATAAATCTATTGGCAAGTTAGTGTATTTGTCTGGAAGTGCAACCAATCAGATCGCTTCTTTAATTTTTAACAAGGCCTCTGCAAAATGAAAGAAGCGATCTGATTGGTTGCTATGGGCAACTGGGCAACTTTTCCTTTGCACAGGTTTTGATAAATCTCCTCCACAGAATATACATAATTGACATGTTTATTTACAATTCTTGTAAATATATAATGCTACCATATGTTTTATATGTTTGACTAGATTATCTGTTCTTCGAGCTCATCTGGACATTTTCCCATGGTCCATAGAACTTCCAGGCAAATAGAAAAAAAGAACAGGGCTTTGAGTAAACATTTGTCTTAAATAATTTGCTGTTTTTGTACTGAGGTTGGTAAATGTCACAGTGCCTGGCCCATGCAAGTCCACCTTTTACATGTTATTTTTCTCTGATAACAACCTGCACTGCTGTTTGCCATGTTATTCTAAAACACTGTGCAAAATGAATAATAAAAAATAATTAAAGCCTGGGAATAAAAATATCAGTTCAACTAGACTGAATCCCAAATGTATTTTTCTAGCTATTACATCAGTGCAGACACTTTTTCTAGCAATAGGTCTTTATTTCTCGGTACACAAACTAACTCTTAACCCCTTAAGGACTGAGCCCTTTTTCACCTTAAGGACTCGGCCATTTTTTGCAATTCTGACCACTGTCACTTTAAACATTAATAACTCTGGAATGCTTTTAGTTATCATTCTGATTTCAAGATTGTTTTTTCGTGACATATTCTACTTTAACATAGTGGTAAAATTTTGTGGTAACTTGCATCCTTTCTTGGTGAAAAATCCCAAAATTTGATGAAAAATTTGAAACATTTGCATTTTTCTAACTTTGAAGCTCTCTGCTTGTAAGGAAAATGGATACTCCCAAATTTTTTTTTTTTTATTCACATATACAATATGTCTACTTTATGTTTGCATCATAAAATTGACGTGTTTTTACTTTTGGAAGACACCAGAGGGCTTCAAAGTTCAGCAGCAATTTTCCAATTTTTCACAAAATTTTGAAACTCGCTTTTTTTCAGGGACCAGTTCAGGTTTGAAGTGGATTTGAAGGGTCTTCATATTAGAAATACCCCATAAAAGACCCCATTATAAAAACTGCACTCCCCATAGTATTCAAAATGACATTGTCAGCGTTTTAACCCTTTAGGTGTTTCACAGGAATAGCAGCAAAGTGTAGGAGAAAATTCACAATCTTCATTTTTTACACTCGCATGTTTTTGTAGACCCAATTTTTGAATTTTTGCAAGGGGTAAAAAGGAGAAAATTTTTACTTGTATTTGAAACCCAATTTTTCTCGAGTAAGGACATACCTCATATGTCTATGTTAATTGTTCGGCGGGCGCAGTAGAGGGCTCAGAAGGGAAGGAGCGACAAATGGTTTTTGGGGGGCATGTCACCTTTAGGAAGCCCCTATGGTGCCAGAACAGCAAAAAAAACCATATGGCATACCATTTTGGAAACTAGACCCCTCAGGGAACATAACAAGGGGTAAAGTAAATCTTAATACCCCACAGGGGTTTCACAACTTTTGCATATGTAAAAAAAAAAAAAAGTACCTAAAATGCTTGGTTTCCCAAAAAATTCACATTTTTACAAAGGGTTAAAGCAGAAAATACCCCCCTAAATTTGAAGCCCAATTTCTCCCAATTCAGAAAACACCCCATATGGGGGTGAAAAGTGCTCTGCTGGCGCACTACAGGTCTCAGAAGAGAAGGAGTCACATTTGGCTTTTTTGAAGGAAATTTTGCTCTGGGGGGCATGCCGCATTAAGGAAGCCCCTATGGTGCCGGGACAGCAAAAAAAAAAAACCACATGGCATACCATTTTGGAAACTAGACCCCTTAGGGAACATAACAAGGGGTAAAGTGAACCTTAATACCCCACAGGGGTTTCACAACTTTTGCATATGTAAAAAAAAAAAAATGTACCTAAAATGCTTGGTTTCCCAAAATATTCAAATTTTTACAAAGGGTTAAAGCAGAAAATACCCCCCAAAATTTGAAGCCCAATTTCTCCCGATTCAGAAAACACCCCATATGGGGGTGAAAAGTGCTCTGCTGGCGCACTACAGGTCTCAGAAGAGAAGGAGTCACATTTGGCTTTTTGAAAGCAAATTTTGCTCTGGGGGCATGCCGCATTTAGGAAGCCCCTATGGTGCCAGAACAGAAAAAAAAAAAACATGGCATACTATTTTGGAAACTAGACCCCTCGGGGAATGTAACAAGGGGTTAAGTGAACCTTAATACCCCACAGGTGTTTCACGACTTTTGCATATGTAAAAAAAATATTTTTTTTTACCTAAAATGCCTCTTTTCCCAAAAATGTTACATTTTTAAAAAGGGTAAAAGCAGAAAATAGCCCCAAAATTTGTAACACAATTTCTCCCGAGTACGGCAATACCCCATATGTGACCCTAAACTGTTGCCTTGAAATACGACAGGGCTCCAAAGTGAGAGCGCCATGCGCATTTGAGGCCTAAATTAGGGACTTGCATAGGGGTGGACATAGGGGTCTTCTACGCCAGTGATTCCCAAACAGGGTGCCTCCAGCTGTTGTAAAACTCCCAGCATGCCTAGACAGTCAGTGGCTATCTGGTAATACTGGGAGTAGTTGTTTTGCAACAGCTCCGTTTTGGAAACAGTGGCGTACCAGACGTTTTTCATTTTTATTGGGGAGGGGAGGGGTATGTGTATATGTAGTGTTTTTTTTACTTTTTATTTTATTGTGTGTTAGTGTAGTGTAGTGTTTTTAGGGTACAGTCGCACGGGCGGGGGTTCACAGTAGTTTCTTGCTGGCAGTTTGAGCTGCGGCAGAAAATTTGCCGCAGCTCAAACTTGCAGCCGGATACTTACTGTAATTCTCCGCCCATGTGAGTGTACCCTGTATGTTCACATTGGGGGGGGGGGGGGGAACATCCAGCTGTTGCAAAACTGCAACTCCCAGCATGTACGGTCTATTAGTGCATGCTGGGAGTTGTAGTTTTGCAACAGCTGGAGGCACACTGGTTGTGAAACACCGAGTTTGGTAACAAACTCAGTGTTTTGCAACCAGTGTGCCTTCAGCTGTTGCAAAAGCTACAACCCCCAGCATGTACGGACAGCGGAAGGGCATGCTGGGTCTTGTAGTTATGCAACAGCTGGAGGCATACTACTTTGGCTGGGGATGCTGGGGATTGTAGTTATGCAACAGCTGGAGACACACTGGTTTACTACATAACTCAGTGTGCCTTAGCTGTTGCAAAACTACAACTCCCAGCAGTCACCGACAGCCAACGGGCATGCTTGGAGTTGTAGTTATGCAACCAGCAGATACACTACTACAACTCCCAGCATGCACTTTAGCTGTTTGTGCAAGCTGGGAGTTGTAGTTACACAACAGCTGAAGGTACACTTTTCCATAGAAAAAATGTGCCTCCAGCTGTTGCAAAACTATAAGTCCCAGCATGCCCATAAGGGCATGCTGGGAGTTGTGGTGGTCTGCCTCCTGCTGTTGCATAACTACAGCTCCCAGCATGCCCTTTTTGCATGCTGAGAGCTGTTGCTAAGCAACAGCAGGAGGCTGTCACTCACCTCCGACGATCCACGCCGCGCAGGTCAGTCCCTCGTCGTCGCCGCCGCCGCTGCTCCTTGGGCCCCGATCCCAACATTGACGCCGGGGATCGGGGTCCCCAGCACCCGGGGTGCACGTCCCGCACCCGCTCACGTCCTCCGGAAGAGGGGCGGAGCGGGTTGCGGGAGTGACACCCGCAGCAGGCACCCTGATTGGTCGGCCGGGAAACCGGCCGACGAATCAGGGCGATCGTGAGGTGGCACCAGTGCCACCTCACCCCTGCGGGCTGTGGCTGTTCGGGGCCGTCGGAGACTGCCCCGAACAGCCTGTAATTCCGGGTCACCGGGTCACTGGAGACCCGATTGACCCGGAATCTGCCACAGATCGCTGGACTGAATTGTCCAGCGATCTGCGACCATCGCCGCCATGGGGGGGGGGGGGGCATAATGACCCCCCTGGGCGATATGCCCCGATGCCTGCTGAACGATTTCAGCAGGCATCGGGCACCGGCTCCCCTCCAGCTAGTGGCGGGGGGCCAGGATTTGACAGGACGTACTCAAACGTCCTGAGTCCTTAAGGACTCGGAAAAGGGTCCGTTTGAGTACGTCCTGCGTCCTTAAGGGGTTAAAGGGGTACTCCGGTTTAAAGACTTTTTTTTTTCCTTTTTTAATCAACTGGTGCCACAAAGCTAAATGGATTTGTAAATTACTTCTATTAAAAAATCTTAATCCTTCTAGTACTTATTAGCTGCTGAATACTACAGAGGAAATTCTTTTATTTTTGGATCACAGAGCTCTCTGCTGACATCTCTGTCCATTTTAAGAACTGTCCTGAGTAAAAGAAAATCTCATAGCAAACATATGCTTCTCTGGACAGTTCCTAAAATGGACAGAGATGTCAGCAGAGAGCTCTGTGTTCCAAAAAGAAAATAATTTCCTCTGTAGTATTACATAGTAACATAGTTCATAAGGTTGAAAAAAGACCAGAGTCCATCAAGTTCAACCTATAACCCTAATAAGTCCCTATTGAGTTGAGTTAAGCCAGAGGAAGGCAAAAAAAACCTCATACTAGAGGTAAAAATTCCTTCCCGTCTCCAATATGGCAGTCAGAATAAATCTCTGGATCAACATGCTGTCCCAAAATATCTAGTATACATAACCAGCAATGTTATTACTCTCCAAAAATGCTTCCAGACCCTTTTTGAACTCTATTACAGAGTTCACCATGACCACCTTCTCCGGGAGAGAATTCCACAGTCTCACTGCTCTTACAGTAAAGAACCCCCATCTGTGCTGGTGTAGAAACCTTCTTTCCTCTAGACGTAGAGGATGCCCCTTTGTTATAGATACAGTCCTGGGTATAAATAGATCATGGAAGAGATCTCTGTACTGTCCCCTGATATATTTATACATAGTTATTAGGTCTCCCCTAAGCCTTCTTTTTTCTAAACTAAATAACCCTAATTCTGATAATCTTTCTGGGTACTGTAGTCCTCCCATTCCCCGCATTACCCTGGTTGCCTGTCTTTGAACCCTCTCCAGCTCCACTACATCTTTCTTGTACACTGTGCCCAGTACTATACACAGTATTCTATGTGTGGTCTGACTAGTGATTTGTACAGCGGTAGAATTATTTCCTTGTCGTGGGCATCTATGCCCCTATTGATGCACCCCATGATTTTATTTGCCCTGGCAGCAGCTGCCCGACACTGGTCACTACAGCTAAATTTACTGTTAACTAAGACTCTCAAGTCCTTTTCCAAGTCAGTCATCCCAAGTGTTCTCCCGTTTAATACATAATCCCAGCCGGATTTTTCTTCCCCATGTGCATTACCTTACATTTATCAGTGTTAAACCTCATCTTCCACTTCCCAGCCCAAACCTCCAACCTAAGACTCCATGAGGTAAGTTCTTCAGACAAGGTGAGTATATCTCCCTCTCTCTACAGGTCCTGGATGAGCCCTTGCAACCTCTGGAGACCCCTGACTTGTGACCCACTCTTATGCTAGTTTTTGGGGTCTGCCTGGAGGGTATTGTTCCCTCCTTATTTTCTATATGGAGCCCCTTTTTTTTATGGAAAGGGGCTCTCTTTATTAATTTGGGGGATGACAGTGGTGCTTCTGTGTGGAGATTTTCCCTGCACTCCGGGCAAGGGATCACTATGCGCGCGGCTGCCGGCTTCAGCGGCAGCAGCGCTTTTACTTTCACTTTCCTTCAGCGGCCTGCGTGTGTACGCTGGCCGCCGTCAGCCAGGAAACTGCCGGTGGGTTATCTCTCCCCGCTCCCGACATTCGCATATGCGATTCACATGTGCGCTCGGGGCCGGGAGCGGGCGCCATTACAGGGGCTTCACAGTACGTGCGGTTTAGCTCCGCCCACCGCCTTGCACTGTTCTCCGGCGCGAAAACTCTCTCCTATAAGCGCTTTGTGCGTGCAGAGAGAGGAGTTTCTCAACCAATCAGTGTGCCCTTATTCTAGTCCGGCCCCCCTCCCCTGCTCCTTGGTCCAAGTTTTCAGCTAGGTCACAGGAGTTCTCCCCAGCAGCTGCCTGGTTAGGGACACAGACTTGGGTGAGACAGTTTTCTTTCTGCTTATTACACTTTTAAGGCTTTTAACCCTAAAATGTCTGGTTCTGCTGAACCCCCTGATCGTTTCTGTTCAGGATGTCCCTCCAGACCCTGTGGGTTCAGCCGTCCCTCCAGCCTGGGTTTCCTCCCTCTCCCAGTCTATCTCCGACTTGGCTCAGGTCTCCAGCTCCGTGGTGAGAGCCTTGGAAAGGTCCTCCCTCCACCGGCCCTCCAGGGGGACCCGTTCCCCTTCCCCCTATGCTGACCGCACTCGTAAGCATCATCGGGGTGTTTTTTAAGGGTCTTCCCCTGAGTCTTCTGGCAGGCATGGACGCTCCTCTCTGAGGAATCGCTCCCCTGCTCCAGCAGGTTGCAGGCATCTCTCTTCCAGAGGACGCTCTCATGGTCGCCGCTCTGGCTCCCCAGACCCGCGTACCAAGTCAGCCTCTCCCTCATCCAGGGCCGCCTCAACACGCTCCCATTCTCCTGGAGAAATTGCGGATGAAGTCATCTGATTCAGAGGACCGATCGAATATGGCTGACACGGTGAACTCATTGGTTTTGGCCATAAGAGACACCTTCCATCTAGAGGACCCAGGATCTTCAGACATAGTTGCAGAAGTATCCTTTCATCGTGCCCGTCCAGCACCCAAGATGTTGGATGCCTGAATCCGCCTGGAGGCATCCTGACAAGAGGTTTCAGGAAGCAATGAAGGTTCAGGCGCGGTTTCCTTTCGCCAAGGACCTCATCTCAAAGTGGACTTCCCTTCCTTCTGTGGACCCGCCAGTCTCCCGCCTCTCTACGGTTACGCCGCTGCCGCTGGCGGATGCGGCTGCCTTCAAGGATCCTGCAGACAAAAAGGTTCCTCCCTGCTTCCCGCCTTTGCTTCTGCCTGGGTGTTGAAGGCACTCTCAGTTTGGTCCTCCCAACTCCGTCAAGGTGTTCTTTCTGGATCTCCTCCGGAGGAACTGTCTGACCTACTGCTCCAGTGCTCCAAGGCTGGAGACTTTCTATGTTCTGCTTCCATGCAGTCAGCCCACTGTGCTGCCTTTGCCACTGGTAACCTAGTGGCCCTCCATCGCTCCATGTGGCTTAAGGCATGGGACACGGATGCCGCTTTCAAGAAGTCTCTTACCGAGCTTCCATTTGCCGGCTCCCGACTGTTTGGAAAGCGCCTTGATGAGATAATCTGTGAGGCGACGGGCGGCAAGAGTTCCTTATTACCTCAGAATAGGGCTCGCACTACTTCCCGTAGGAAGTCTTCTTCTTTTCGGTCCTTTCGGACTTCGGGTCCCAATAATGGGTTGGGACAGGCGCCCTCGCGGGACAAAAGGTTCCCTCCTTCCGGGCACGCCCCTCTTGGAAATCGGAAAATCGTTTCCGCCGCTTTGCAGACAAGTCTGGCACCCGCAAACCCACTTCCGCATGAAGAGACGCCCCCACCCACAAATTTTTCTCGGGTGGGAGGTCGTCTTTAATTTTTCCGAGACGTCTGGGCGGCGCACATTCATGACTCCTGGGTCAGGGACGTGGTGTCCAACGGATACCGGATCGAATTTGCGTCTCTTCCGGAGGATTGATTTTTTTCTGTTCCGGGCCCCCCGGTCCCCTTCACTAGCGAGGGAGTTTCGGGGGGCGCTTCAGTCCCTTCTCATCCATGGAGTCATGTCCCGGTCCCTTCCAGGGAGCGCTTTCGGGGTTTCTATTCCAACCTTTTCGTGGTTCCCAAGAAGGGCGGTTCTGTACGGCCCATCTTGGATCTCAAGCGTCTCAATAAACACCTTCTAATCCGCCATTTCCGAATGGAATCTCTCCGCTCAGTGGTGGCGTCTATGGATCAAGGGGAGTTTCTTTCCTCGGTGGACATCAAGGATGCCTACCTCCACGTTCCTATATTTCCCGGCCATCAGCGGTACCTTCGCTTTGCGGTTCTGGAAGGTCATTTTTAATTTGTGGCCCTCCCCTTCGGTCTGGCCACTGCTCCGCAGGTCTTGGCATCCGTCATAGCCCTACTACGGTCGAGGGGTGTCTGTAATTCCTTACTTGGATGACCTCTTCATCAAGGCCTCCACCAGAGCCCAGGCTCTGGAGAATGTGAGCCTCACTCTCACAAGTCTGTTCTCTCCCCCACCCAGTCTCTGGTCTTCTTGGGGCTTCAGTTCAACTCGGCCTCTGCTCGAATTCGCCTCCCGCCGGGCAAACGTCTGGCCCTCTTGTCGGGAGTCCGCTCCCTCCGGATACCATCCCCGGTCTCCAATCCGTGCTTGCATGGAAGTCCTGGGTCGGATGGTGGCAGCCATAGAGGCCGTACACTTTGCCCAGTTTCATTACCGTCCTCTTCAGCTGGCGATTCTGGCCCGGTGGGACAGGTCTCCTCTCTCTCTCTCGATCACAAGATTGTTCTCCCTCTTCGGGCCCGTCGGTCTCTGCGCTGGTGGCTCTGCTCCCCCCTTCTTCTTCAGGGGCTTTCGTTCCTTCCCCTCCACTGGCAGGTGGTCACGACAGATGCCAGCCTGTCGGGCTGGGGGGGGAGGGGTGTTTTCAGGGATCAGACGGTTCAAGGCCTCTGGTCTCCCCAAGAAGCCCTTCTTTCCATAAACATCCTGGAACTGAGGGCGATATATCTTTTTCTGAAGCATTGGGAGTCCCTGCTTCAGGGCCACCCTGTCCGTGTCCCGCTTCTTCTCATCCCAAGGAGTGCTTACTCCACAAATTGGATGTGGTACGGGCTCTTTGGACTTATCTTTCTCTCACCTCTTCCTTTCGTCAGTGTGATTCTGTTTTTGCCCTTACGGAAGGTTGTCGAAAGGGACAGCCTGCTTCCAAGGCCACCATTTCTCGGTGGATCCGATTTGCTATTTCGGAAGCTTACCACTGCAAGGGGAAGATCCCACCCTTCAGGGTTTTGGCTCATTCCATCCATTCTTTGGGGGAATCCCTGGCTCTCCGAAACAAGGCCTCGCAGATCTGTAAAGCGGCCACCTGGTCGTCTTTTCACACTTTTTCAAGATTCTACCAGGTTCATACTTTCGCATCGGCTGATGCTAGTCTGGGCCGTAAAGTGTTGCAAGCGGCAGTGGTACAGCCGACGGCCTGACCTTGATGTAATTTTATTTTTGAATTTCCTTTCTGTCTGAACTGTCCAGAGTAGGAGCAAATCCCCATAGCAAACCTATCCTGCTCTGGACAGTTCCTGACATGAACAGAGGTGTCAGCAGAGAGTACTGTGGTCAGACAGAAAATAAATTAAAAAAGAAAAGAACTTCCTGTGGAGCATACAGCAGCTGATAAATACTGGAAGGTTTAAGATTTTTAAATAGAAGTAATGTACAAATCTGTTTCACTTTCTGGCACTAATTGATAAAAAAAAAAATGTTTTCCTGCTGAGTACCCGTTTATGGCATACAGCTTTTTTTCTCAGCTCAGTCTTGAAAACTCTGAATGTGAAGATCAAATTTATAGTACATGTGACCATAAAGGGGTAATCCTGTGGAAAACTTGTAAATCTGTAAATTAATTATATTAAAAAAATCTTTATTCTTCTTGTACTTATTAGCAGGGAATTCTTTGATTTTGGAATTTCTTTTTTGTCTTGTCCACATTGCTCTCTGCTGACACCTCTGTCCTTGTCAGGAACTGTCCAGACTAGCATAAGTTTGTTATGAGGATTTTCTCCTGCTCTGGACAGTTCCTGATACGGGCATCAGGTGTCAGCAGAGAGCACTGAGGACAAGACAAAAAAGAAATTCAAAAAGCAAAGAATTTCCTCTGTAGCATACAGCTGCTAAAAGTTTTGGCAGGATAAAGATTTTTTAATAGAAGTAATTTATACATCTGTTTAACTTTCTGGCACCAGTTGATTTATTTTTTTTTTTAATCTCCACCGGAGTACCCCTTTAAACAGTAATTTATACACAGAAGAAAGACAATGTCATGTCAGATGTAAAAGTAAAAAAAGGGAGAAGTGTGTGTTACGCCGAGCGCTCCGGGTTCCCGCTCCTCCCCGGAGCGCTCGCTTCACCTCCTCCGCTGCAGCGCCCCGGTCACGTCCTCTGACCCGGGGCGCTGCGATCCTGCTGCTAGCCGGGATGCGATTCGCGATGCGGGTAGCGCCCGCTCGCGATGCGCACCCCGGCTCTCCTACCTGACTCGCTCCCCGTCTGTTCTGTCCCGGCGCGCGCGGCCCCGCTCCCTAGGGCGCGCGCGCGCCGGGTCTCTGCGATTTAAAGGGCCACTGCGCCGCTGATTGGCGCAGTGGTTCCAATTAGAGTTATCACCTGTGCACTCCCTATATTACCTCACTTCCCTTGCACTCCCTTGCCGGATCTTGTTGCCTTAGTGCCAGTGAAAGCGTTCCTTGTGTGTCCCTTGCCAGTGTTTCCAGACCTTCTGCCGTTGCCCCTGACTACGATCCTTGCTGCCTGCCCCGACCTTCTGCTACGTCCGACCTTGCTTCTGCCTACTCCCTTGTACCGCGCCTATCTTCAGCAGCCAGAGAGGTGAGCCGTTGCTAGTGGATACGACCTGGTCACTACCGCCGCAGCAAGACCATCCCGCTTTGCGGCGGGCTCTGGTGAAAACCAGTAGTGGCTTAGAACCGGTCCACTAGCACGGTCCACGCCAATCCCTCTCTGGCACAGAGGGTCCACTACCTGCCAGCCGGCATCGTGACAGTAGATCCGGCCATGGATCCCGCTGAAGTTCCTCTGCCAGTTGTCGCTGACCTCACCACGGTGGTCGCCCAGCAGTCACAACAGATTGCGCAACAAGGCCAACAGCTGTCTCAACTGACCGTTATGCTACAACAGTTGCTACCACAGCTTCAGCAGTCATCTCCTCCGCCAGCTCCTGCACCTCCTCCGCAGCGAGTGGCCGCTCCTGGGATACGCTTATCCTTGCCGGATAAGTTTGATGGGGACTCTAAGTTTTGCCGTGGCTTCCTTTCCCAATGTTCCCTGCATCTGGAGATGATGTCGGACCTGTTTCCCACTGAAAGGTCTAAGGTGGCGTTCGTAGTCAGTCTTCTGTCCGGAAAAGCCCTGTCATGGGCCACACCGCTCTGGGACCGCAATGACCCCGTCACTGCCTCAGTACACTCCTTCTTCTCGGAAATCCGAAGTGTCTTTGAGGAACCTGCCCGAGCCTCTTCTGCTGAGACTGCCCTGTTGAACCTGGTCCAGGGTAATTCTTCCGTTGGCGAGTATGCCGTACAATTCCGTACACTTGCTTCAGAATTGTCCTGGAATAATGAGGCCCTCTGCGCGACCTTCAAAAAAGGCCTATCCAGCAACATTAAAGATGTTCTGGCCGCACGAGAAATTCCTGCTAATCTACATGAACTTATTCACCTAGCCACTCGCATTGACATGCGTTTTTCTGAAAGGCGTCAGGAACTCCGCCAAGATATGGACTCTGTTCGCACGAGGCGTTTCGTCTCCTCGGCTCCTCTCTCCTCTGGTCCCCTGCAATCTGTTCCTGTGCCTCCCGCCGTGGAGGCTATGCAGGTCGACCGGTCTCGCCTGACACCTCAAGAGAGGACACGACGCCGTATGGAGAACCTCTGCCTGTACTGTGCTAGTACCGAACACTTCCTGAGGGATTGTCCTATCCGTCCTCCCCGCCTGGAAAGACGTACGCTGACTCCGCACAAAGGTGAGACAGTCCTTGATGTCTACTCTGCTTCTCCACGTCTTACTGTGCCTGTGCGGATGTCTGCTTCTGCCTTCTCCTTCTCTACAGTGGCCTTCTTGGACTCTGGTTCTGCAGGAAATTTTATTTTGGCCTCTCTCGTCAACAGGTTCAACATCCCAGTGACCAGTCTCGCCAGACCCCTCTACATCAATTGTGTAAATAATGAAAGATTGGACTGTACCATACGTTTCCGCACGGAGCCCCTTCTTATGAGCATCGGATCTCATCATGAGAGGATTGAACTTTTGGTCCTCCCCAATTGCACCTCGGAGATTCTCCTTGGACTTCCCTGGCTTCAACTTCATTCCCCAACCCTGGATTGGTCCACTGGGGAGATCAAGAGTTGGGGGTCCTCTTGTTCCAAGAACTGTCTAAAACCGGTTCCCAGTAACCCTTGCCGTAACTCTGTGGTTCCTCCTGTAACCGGTCTCCCCAAGGCCTATATGGACTTCGCGGATGTTTTCTGCAAAAAACAAGCTGAGACTCTACCTCCTCACAGGCCTTATGATTGCCCTATCGACCTCCTCCCGGGTACTACTCCACCCCGGGGCAGAATTTATCCTCTCTCTGCCCCAGAGACTCTTGCCATGTCCGAATACGTCCAGGAGAATCTAAAAAGGGGCTTTATCCGTAAATCCTCCTCTCCTGCCGGAGCCGGATTTTTCTTTGTCTCCAAAAAAGATGGCTCCCTACGTCCTTGCATTGACTACCGCGGTCTTAATAAAATCACGGTTAAGAACCGCTACCCCTTACCCCTCATCTCTGAACTCTTTGATCGCCTCCAAGGTGCCCACATCTTCACTAAATTGGACTTAAGAGGCGCCTATAACCTCATCCGCATCAGAGAGGGGGACGAGTGGAAAACGGCATTTAACACCAGAGATGGACACTTTGAGTATCTGGTCATGCCCTTTGGACTGTGCAATGCCCCTGCCGTCTTCCAAGACTTTGTCAATGAAATTTTTCGTGATCTATTATACTCCTGTGTTGTGGTATATCTGGACGATATCCTAATTTTTTCTGCCAATCTAGAGGAACACCGCCGGCATGTCCGTATGGTTCTTCAGAGACTTCGTGACAACCAACTCTATGCCAAAATTGAGAAATGTCTGTTTGAATGCCAATCTCTTCCTTTTCTAGGATATTTGGTCTCTGGCCAGGGACTACAGATGGATCCAGACAAACTCTCTGCCGTCTTAAATTGGCCACGCCCCTCCGGACTCCGTGCTATCCAACGCTTTTTGGGGTTCGCCAATTATTACAGGCAATTTATTCCACATTTTTCTACCATTGTGGCTCCTATCGTGGCTTTAACCAAGAAAAATGCTGATCCCAAGTCCTGGCCTCCTCAAGCAGAAGACTCCTTTAAACAACTCAAGTCTGCCTTTTCTTCGGCTCCCGTGCTCTCCAGACCTGACCCTTCCAAACCCTTCCTATTGGAGGTTGATGCCTCCTCAGTAGGAGCTGGAGCTGTTCTTCTACAAAAAAATCCTTCCGGGCATGCTGTCACTTGTGGTTTTTTCTCTAGGACCTTCTCTCCAGCGGAGAGGAACTACTCCATCGGGGATCGAGAACTTCTAGCCATTAAATTAGCACTTGAGGAATGGAGGCATCTGCTGGAGGGATCAAGATTTCCTGTTATTATCTACACCGACCACAAGAACCTCTCCTACCTCCAGTCGGCCCAACGGCTGAATCCTCGCCAGGCCCGGTGGTCTCTGTTCTTTGCCCGATTTAATTTTGAGATCCACTTTCGTCCTGCCGATAAGAACATTAGAGCCGATGCTCTCTCTCGTTCCTCGGATGCCTCAGAAGTTGATCTCCCTCCGCAACACATCATTCCACCTGACTGCCTGATCTCCACTTCTCCTGCCTCCATCAGACAGACTCCTCCAGGGAAGACCTTTGTTTCTCCACGCCAACGCCTCGGAATCCTCAAATGGGGTCACTCCTCCCATCTCGCAGGTCATGCGGGCATCAAGAAATCTGTGCAACTCATCTCCCGCTTCTATTGGTGGCCAACTCTGGAGACGGATGTTGGGGACTTTGTGCGAGCCTGCACTATCTGTGCCCGGGATAAGACTCCTCGCCAGAAGCCCGCTGGTTTTCTTCATCCTCTGCCTGTCCCCGAACAGCCTTGGTCTCTGATTGGTATGGATTTTATTACTGATTTACCCCCTTCCCGTGGCAACACCGTTATTTGGGTGGTCGTTGATCGATTCTCCAAAATGGCACATTTCATCCCTCTTCCTGGTCTTCCTTCTGCGCCTCAGTTGGCTAAACAATTTTTTGTACACATTTTTCGTCTTCACGGGTTGCCTACGCAGATTGTCTCGGATAGAGGGGTCCAATTCGTGTCTAAATTCTGGAGAGCTCTCTGTAAACAACTCAAGATTAAATTAAATTTTTCCTCTGCATATCATCCCCAGTCCAATGGACAAGTAGAAAGAATTAACCAGATCCTGGGTGATTATTTGCGACATTTTGTTTCCTCTCGCCAGGATGACTGGGCAGATCTCCTTCCATGGGCCGAATTCTCGTATAACTTCAGGGTCTCTGAATCTTCCTCCAAATCCCCATTTTTCGTGGTGTACGGCCGTCACCCTCTTCCCCCCCTCCCTACCCCCTTGCCCTCTGGTCTGCCCGCTGTGGATGAAATTTCTCGTGACCTTTCCATTATATGGAGAGAGACCCAAAATTCTCTCTTACAGGCTTCTTCACGCATGAAGAGGTTCGCGGATAAGAAAAGAAGAGCTCCCCCCGTTTTTTCCCCTGGAGACAAGGTATGGCTCTCCGCTAAATATGTCCGCTTCCGTGTCCCTAGCTACAAGTTGGGACCACGCTATCTTGGTCCTTTCAAAATTCTGTGTCAAATTAATCCTGTCTCTTATAAACTTCTTCTTCCTCCTTCTCTTCGTATCCCTAATGCCTTTCACGTCTCTCTTCTCAAACCACTCATCCTCAACCGTTTTTCTCCCAAATCTGTTCCTCCCACTCCTGTTTCCGGCTCCTCGGACGTCTTCTCGGTCAAGGAGATTTTGGCTGCCAAAAAGGTCAGAGGAAAAAATTTTTTTTTAGTAGACTGGGAGGGTTGTGGTCCTGAAGAGAGATCCTGGGAACCTGAGGACAATATCCTTGACAAAAGTCTGCTCCTCAGGTTCTCAGGCTCCAAGAAGAGGGGGAGACCCAAGGGGGGGGGTACTGTTACGCCGAGCGCTCCGGGTTCCCGCTCCTCCCCGGAGCGCTCGCTTCACCTCCTCCGCTGCAGCGCCCCGGTCACGTCCTCTGACCCGGGGCGCTGCGATCCTGCTGCTAGCCGGGATGCGATTCGCGATGCGGGTAGCGCCCGCTCGCGATGCGCACCCCGGCTCTCCTACCTGACTCGCTCCCCGTCTGTTCTGTCCCGGCGCGCGCGGCCCCGCTCCCTAGGGCGCGCGCGCGCCGGGTCTCTGCGATTTAAAGGGCCACTGCGCCGCTGATTGGCGCAGTGGTTCCAATTAGAGTTATCACCTGTGCACTCCCTATATTACCTCACTTCCCTTGCACTCCCTTGCCGGATCTTGTTGCCTTAGTGCCAGTGAAAGCGTTCCTTGTGTGTCCCTTGCCAGTGTTTCCAGACCTTCTGCCGTTGCCCCTGACTACGATCCTTGCTGCCTGCCCCGACCTTCTGCTACGTCCGACCTTGCTTCTGCCTACTCCCTTGTACCGCGCCTATCTTCAGCAGCCAGAGAGGTGAGCCGTTGCTAGTGGATACGACCTGGTCACTACCGCCGCAGCAAGACCATCCCGCTTTGCGGCGGGCTCTGGTGAAAACCAGTAGTGGCTTAGAACCGGTCCACTAGCACGGTCCACGCCAATCCCTCTCTGGCACAGAGGGTCCACTACCTGCCAGCCGGCATCGTGACAGTGTGGTGTGGCTAAAAGGCCTAAACTTATAGCAGGGTTTGATCAGTGAGGATTTTGTTAAATTAGGATACACCAGTGGCACACTGATTCTATCTAAATATATTAACGCACCTTTTATAGTAGTAGGAGCTATATGGGTCCTGACTCCCATTATAGATACCACACTCAGTATACTTTATAGATCTTCTACACTTCCAATGCACATATAATAAACCACACTCCTAGTTGAATCTTTACTATCCAAAGCTCAAACTTACTTAAAAATACTAACCTTATATTTAGAACTAAAATAGCTTGAAGGGTCACAGAATATGTCAAAAGTTTTGATCTGTTAGGGTCAGAGGTGGAGAACACTGTGCTAAGTGCTTTCTCTCCCAGCTCTGTGCTACCTACTACTGTATATACAGGCATCGGGAAATAACTACTAGTGTATGTAGCAACCACAAAAGAAAGCATTATTAGTGTGGGGCACAAAGGGGGCATTATTACCATTTGGGGGCCTTCAACCCCTGAAAGGGGTACTCCACTGGAAAACATTTTTGTTTAAATCAACTGGTGCCAGAAAGTTAAACATATTTGTAAATTACTTCTATTAAAAAATCAAAATCCTTCCAGTACTTATTAGCTGCTATTTGCTCCACAGGAAGTTCTTTTTTTTTTTAATTTCCTTTCTGTCTGACCACAGTGCTCTCTGCTGACACCTCTGTCCATTTTAGGAACTGTCCAGAGTAGGAGAAAATCCCATAGCAAACCTATCCTGCTCTGGACAGTTCCTAAAATGGACAGAGGTGTCAGCAGGAGCACTGTGGTCAGACAGAAAGGAAATAAAATTAAAAAAAAGAACTTCCTGTGGAGCATATAGCAGCTGATAAGTACTGGAAGGATTAAGATTTTTTAATAGAAGTAATTTACAAATGTTTAACTTTCTGGCACCAGTTGCTTTAAAAAAAATAAATGTTCTCCAGTGGAGTTCCCCTTTAAGGACCAGGCCAATTTTCACTGAAGGACCAGAGCGTTTTTTGCACATCTGACTACTTTCACTTTAAGCATTAATAACTCTGGGATGCTTTTACCTTTCATTCTGATTCCGAGACTGTTTTTTCGTGACATATTCTACTTTATGTTAGTGGTAAAATGTTGTCGATACTTCCAAAATTCCAAAATTTGATGACAAAAAACTCTGCTTGTAAGGAGAATAGACATTCCAAATAAATTATATTTTGATTCACAAATACAATATGTCTACTTTATATTTGCATCATAAAGTTGACATGTTTTTACTTTTGGAAGACATCAGAGGGCTTCAAAGTTCAGCAGCAATTTTCTAATTTTTCACAAAATTTTCAAAATCGGAATTTTTCATGGACCAGTTCAGGTTTGAAGTGGATTTGAAGGTACTTCCTTTTTGAAATACCCCACAAATGGCCTCATTATAAAACTGCACCCCTCAAAGTATTCAAAATGACATTCAGTAAGTGTGTTAACCCTTTAGGTGTTTCACAGGAATAACAGCAAAATAAAGGAGAAAATTCAAAATCTTCATTTTTTACACTTGCATGTTCTTGTAGACCCAGTTTTTGAATTTTTACAAGGGGTAAAAGGAGACAAATCCTCTAAAAATGTATAACCCAATTTCTCTCGAGTAAGGAAATACCTCATATGTGTATGTCAAGTGTTCGGCGGGCGCAGTAGAGGGCTCAGAAGGGAAGGAACGACAATGGGATTTTGGAGAGTGAGTTTTTCTAAAATGGTTTTTGGGGGGCATGTAACATTTAGGAAGCCCCTATGGTGCCAGAACAGCAGAAAACCCCCCACATGGCATACCATTTTGGAAACTACACCCCTCAAGGCACATAACAAGGGGTCCAGTGAGCCTTAACACCCCACAGGTGTTTGATGACTTTTCGTTAAAGTCGGATCTGTAAATGAAAAGACATTTTTTTTCACTAAAGTGCATTTTTCCCCCCTAAATTTACCATTATTATAAAGGGTAATGGGAGAAAATGCCCCCCAAAATGTGTAAGCCCATCTTTTCTGAGTATGGAAATACCCCATGTTAGGACGTAAAATGCTCTGCGGGCGAACTACAATGTTCAGAAGAGAAGGAGTAACATTTGGCTTTTTGAAAGCAAATTTTGCTGAATGGTTTTTTGGGGGGCATGTCACATTTAGGAAGCCCCTATGGTGCCAGAACAGCAAAAAAAACACATGACATACTATTTTAGAAACTACACCCCTCAAGGAATGTAACAAGGGGTACAGTGAGCCTTACCACCTCACAGTTATTTCACAACTTTTTGTTAAAGTTGGATGTGTAAATGAAAAAAAAAAATCACTAAAATGCTGGTTTTTCCCCAAATTTTACATTTTTACAAGGGGTAATAGGAGAAATTGACCCCCAAAATTTGTAACCCCAGTTCTTCTGAGTATGAAAATACCCCATGTGTGGACGCCAAGTGCTCTGCTGGCGCACTACAATGCTCAGAAGAGGAGGAGCGCATTGAGCTTTTGGAAAGGGAATTTGTTTGGAATGGAAGTCAGGGGCCATGTGCGTTTACAAAGCCCCCCATGGTGCCAGAATAGTGAACCCCCATATGTGACCCCATTTTGGAAACTACAAATTTTTCATTTTCACGGACCACTGTTCCAAAAATCTGTCAGACACCTGTGGGGCGTAAATGCTCACTGTACCCCTTATTACATTACGTGAGGGGTGTAGTTTCCAAAAGGGGGTCACATGTGGGAGGGGTCCATTGTTCTGGCACTATGGGGGCTTTGTAAACACACGTGGCCTTCAATTCCGGACAAATTTTCTCTTCAAAATCCCAATGGCGCTCCTTCTCTTCTGAGCATTGTAGTTCGCCAGCAGAGCACTTTACATCCACATATGGGGTATTTATATACTCAAGAGAAATGGGGTTACAAATTTTGGGGGGCTTTTTCCCTACTAAGTAAAGGGCAACACCAGCATGTTAGTGTAACTTTTTTTTTTTTTACACTAACAGGCTGGTGTAGACCCCAACTTTTTCTTTTCATAAGGGGTAAAAGGAGAAAATGCCCCCCAAAATTTGTAGTGCAATTTCTTCCGAGTACGGAAATATCCCATATGTGGCACTAAACTGTTTCCTTGAAATACGACAGGGCTCCGAAGTGAGAGAGCGCCATGCACATTTGAGTACTAAATTAGGGATTGCATAGGGGTGGACATAGGGGTATTCTACGCCAGTGATTCCCAAACAGGGTGCCTCCCAGGCATGCTTGGACAGTCAGTGGCTGTCCGGAAATGCTGGGAGTTGTTTTTTTGCAACAGCTGGAGGCTCCGTTTTGGAAACACTGCTGTACAATACGTTTTTCATTTTTATTGGGGGGGGGGGGGGACAGTGTAAGGGGGTGTATATGTAGTGTTTTACCATTTATTATGTGTTAGTGCAGTGTAGTGTTTTTAGGGTACATTCGCAGTGGCAGAGGTTTAAAGTGAGCTTACCGCTAGGAGTTTGCGCTGCGGCAAAAAATTTGCCACAGCTCATACTTGAAGCAGGAAACTTGCTGTAAACCTGCCCGTGTGAATGTACCCTGTACATTCACATGGGGGGCAAACCTCAAGCTGTTTCAAAACTACAACTCCCAGCATGCACTGACAGACCCTGCCTGCTGGGAGTTGTACTTTTGCAACAGCTGGAGGCACACTAGTTGGAAAACCTTCAGTTAGGTTCTGTTCCATAACTCAGTATTTTCCAACCAGTGTGCCTCCAGCTGTTGCAAAACTACAACTCCCAGCATGTACTGATCGCCGAAGTGCATGCTGGGAGATGTAGTTATGCAACAGCTGGAGGTACGCAACTACAACTCCCAGCATGGCGAGACAGCTGTTTGCTGTTTGGGCATGCTGGCATTTGCAGTTTTGCAACATCTGGAGGGCTACAGTTTAGAAACCACTGCACAGTGATCTCCAAACTGTGACCCTCCAGTTGTTGCAAAACTACAAATCCCAGCATGCCCAGACAGCAAACTGCTATGTGGGCATGCTGGGAGTTGTAGTTTTGGAATATCTAGAGGGCCACAGTTCACTGCACAGTGATATCCAAACTGTAGCCCTCCAGCTGTTGCAAAACTACAAATCCCAGCAGTACAGCTGTCTGGGCATGCTTGGAGTTGTAGTTTTGCAACATCTGGAGGGCAACAGTGTAGAGACCACTGTATAGTGGTCTCAGACTGTAGCCCTCTAGATGTTGCTAGGCAACTTACCGGCCTCCTGTCGGATCCAGGGAGCCAGCCGCATGACATGCTGCCCGCCGATCTCCGTCACCGATCGTCGCCCGCAGCCTCGCCCGCAGGGTAAGTGGACTTCGGCGCCGGTCCTCTGTCGTTTCCCCCGTTCTGCCCCACCTATTTTGGGTGGGCAGAACGGGGAAAATGAAAGTTAACCCCCCCCGCCTCCGATACGCTATTGGACGTCGCTTACAGATGCCCAATAGCAGGGATAGGAGGGGTGGCACCCCTGCCACCTCACTCCTAACCCTTCAGGGGGATCGTAGGTGTCTTAGACAACCGTGATCCCCCTTATATTCCGGGTCACCATAGACCCGTAATGACCCGGAATCACGCAAATCGCAAGTGTGAATTCACTTGAATATTTGCGCAGATCGCCGACATGGGGGGGGTCCCCCATGGGCTGACCCCCATGGGCATTGGCGCGGTGTGCCTTCTGATCGATATCAGCAGTCACCACGGTCCGGTCCCCGACCGGCACATGGCGGGAACGAAATTCCCACGGGCGTTCGCGCTTGGTCCTTAACTCCTTAAGGACTGAGAGATTTACGTTTTTGCATTTTTGTTTTTTCCTCCTTGCCTTTAAAAAAGCATAACCCTTTCAATTTTGCACCTAAAAATCTGTATTGTGGCTTTTTTTTTGCGCCACCAATTCTACTTTACAGTGACATTAGTCATTTTACCGAAAAATCCACGGCAAAATGGAAAAAAAATTCATTGTGCGAAGAACTTGAAGAAAAAATGCCATTTTGTAAATTTTGGGGGCTTCCGTTTCTACACATTTTTTGGTTAAAAAGGACACCTTATCTTTATTCTGTAGGTCCATATGGTTAAAATGATACCCTACTTGTATAGGTTTGATTTTGTATTACTTCAGAAAAAAATCGTAACTACATGCAGGAAAATGTATATGTTTAAAATTGTCATGTTCTGAGCACTATAACTTTTTTATTTTTCTGTGTTCAGGGCACTGTGAGGGCTCATTTTTTGCGCCGTGATCTGAAGTTTTTAGTGGTACCATTGATGTTCTGATCAGACTTTTTGATCACTTTTTATTCACTGGTATAAAAAGTGATCAAAAATGCGCTATTTTGGACTTTGGAATTTGTTTGCACGTACGCCATTGAACGTGCGGTTTTAAAAGTGGTATATTTTTATAATTCGGACATTTCCGCACGCGGCAATACCACATATGTTTATTTTTATTTATACTGTTTTATTTTGTCGCTAGGAAATGCCGGGTGATTTCAACTTATAATTCAGAAGGGAATACCTGAAAGGGTTAACTTTTTTTTTACACTTTTTTTTTTGTGAGCTCATAGCTCCTATAGGGACCTATGAGCTTGCAATGGCTGATTGCATACACAGATTGTTGCCTTGCCATTGCATGGCAACAAGCTGTCTAATCGGCGGTTGATTGCTCCAGCCTGTAACTCAGGCATGGAGCAATCAATCAGAGCTGGGACATCGACGGAAGAAGGTAGGGACCGGGTAGCTGATCGGGGCAACGCGATTTTATCGCAATGACCCCGATCAGCCTGACTGAGCAGCCGGGAAGCATTTACTTTCACTTTCGATGCGGTGCTCAGCTTTGAGCGCCGCATCAGAAGGGTTAATAGCACGTGGCCGAACTATCGCGGCCACGCGCTATTAGCCGCGGGTCCCGGCTGTGAATAGGCGCCGGGACCATCCTGCCGGGACCCCCCGTTATAGACAGGGACCGGACTTAGAATGTACTCATACGTCCTAAGTCCTTAAGGAGTTAAGTACTAAGGAGCAAAGGAGTACCTGTACGCCCTTGGTCCTTAACAGGTTAAATTGGAAATATGTGTAGAGATTCTGAGGATGCTAGAAAAGTGAGGAACCTAAGATGTTTTGCAATTCTGCAGAGAACAGTTGGGGCTGGAAGAAATTATCATGGTGGTCCGGCCTGAATGGAAAAGAAAACAAAAGAGAACATCTCTGACCAGATAAGGCATCATCTATGAGTCCTAACCTTTCCCAACCAGGGCACTATTACACGTAGCATGCACATGCACTTTGAAATGCACAGGTAAAAACATTGGTCTTTTTTTTTTTTAACCCCTTAAGGACGCAGGACGTAAATGTACGTCCTGGTGCGGTGGTACTTAGCGCACCAGGACGTACATTTACGTCCTGTGCATAACCGCGGGCATTGGAGCGATGCCCGTGTCATGCGCGGCTGATCCCGGCTGCTGATCGTAGCCAGGGACCCGCCGGCAATGGCCGACGCCCGCGATCTCGCGGGCGTCCGCCATTAACCCCTCAGGTGCCGGGATCAATACAGATCCCGGCATCTGCGGCAGTGCGCGATTTGAATGAATGATCGGATCGCCCACAGCGCTGCTGCAGGGATCCGATCATTCAGAACGCCGCACGGAGGTCCCCTCACCTTCCTCCTTCCGGCTCCCGGCGTCTCCTGCTCTGGTCTGTGATCGAGCAGACCAGAGCAGAAGATAGCCGATAACACTGATCTGTTCTATGTCCTATACATAGAACAGATCAGTATTAACAATCATGGTATTGCTATGAATAGTCCCCTATGGGGACTATTCAAGTGTAAAAAAAAATGTAAAAAAATGTCAAAGTAAAAGTAAAAAAAAGTGAAAAATCCCCTCCCCCAATAAAAAAGTAAAACGTCAATTTTTTCCTATTTTACCCCCAAAAAGCGTAAAAAAAAAATTTTATAGACATATTTGGTATCGTCGCGTGCGTAAATGTCCGAACTATTAAAATAAAATGTTAATGATCCCGTACGGTGAACGGCGTGAACGAAAAAAATAAAATAAAGTCCAAAATTGCTACTTTTTTAATACATTTTATTTAAAAAAATTATAAAAAATGTATTAAGTTTTTTATATGCAAATGTGGTATCAAAAAAAGTACAGATCATGGCGCAAAAAATGAGCCCCCAAACCGCCGCTTATACGGAAAAATAAAAAAGTTAGAGGTCATCAAAATAAAGGGATTATAAACGTACTAATTTGGTTAAAAAGTTTGTGATTTTTTTTAAGCTCAACAATAATAGAAAAGTATGTAATAATGGGTATCATTTTAATCGTATTGACCCTCAGAATAAAGAACACATGTCATTTTTACCATAAATTGTACGGCGTGAAAACGAAACCTTCCAAAATTTGCTAAATTGCGTTTTTCTTTTTAATTTTCCCACAAAAATAGTGTTTTTTGGTTGCGCCATACATTTTATGATATAATGAGTCATGTCATTACAAAGGACAACTGGTTGCGCAAAAAACAAGCCCTCATACTAGTCTGTGGATGAAAATATAAAAGAGTTATGATTTTTAGAAGGCGAGGAGGAAAAAATGAAAACGTAAAAATTTAATTGTCTGAGTCCTTAAGGCCAAAATGGGCTGAGTCCTTAAGGGGTTAAACACCTTTTTGAGCAGCACGGATATCAATAATAAAAAACACATACACCATTTGAAAATAAAGATTTTTAAATGCAGTTTTTGAAATGTGTTTGACTGGGTTTAAAACACACTGCAAAACACTACTAATGTTTTAGCATGCTACTGGGTCGCCATACATAAGAAATACACATATCACAAATATGACACCCAGCCTGTCAACTGAGCAGTTCTATGCAATTGCATAGCATTAAAAAGTATATGCACTCCAATGATAAAAATATTTATTTATTTATTTTTAAAAGCCCCTCTCTTAGGGTCTATTCACACCACGTACAGTATTATGCACAGATTTGATGCGCAGGACTTAAAGCTGTGGTCAGTCATTGTTTTCATTGAAATATACAGCAGAAAATCATGCGCATCAAATCCGTGCAGAATACTGTACTTGTGAATAGACCCTTAATCAAAATGTAAATCATCCACTCCCCTTTTCCCATTTTTCAAATTAAAAAAACTAAAAAATATTTGGTAATGCTGTGTGCAAAATTGTCTGACCCATTAAAATATAACATTATTGATCCTGTTTGGTGAACGATGTAAATGGAAAAAAAATCTGAATTGCTGATTTTTGGTTATGTTATATATAATATTACATATATATATCTATCTATATATATATATATATATATATATATATATATATATATATATATATATATAGATATAGATATTATTATTATCAAAAAGTCAAAGTCCCATCCAAACCAGAAGGGTACCAATAATAAACTACAGAACACAGTGCCACAGTGCAAAAAATAAACTCCAAAATAAGCCCAATAGGCAGAAAAAAACTAAAATGTTATAGGTGTCAGAATAGGGCGACTTTAACCCCTTAAGAACTCAGCCCATTTTCACCTTAAGGACACAGCCAATTTTATTTTTGCGTTTTTGTTTTTCGCCTTCTAAAATTCATAACTCTTTTTTATATTTCCATTCCCAGACCCATATGAGCGCTTGTTTTTTGCCTGACCAGTTGTACTTTGTAATTACATCACTCATTGGACCCTAAAATGTATGGTAGACCCCCAATTTTTTTTTGGGTGTAAGGAAATTTAAGCAAAAATCATAATTTTGCTAATTTGGGGGGTTTCGTTTTCGTGCTGTACACTTTACGGTAAAAATGACATGTTTTCTTTATTCTCTGGGTCAATACGATTAAAATGATACCTATGGTTACATACATTTCTATTATTGTACTGCTTTTAAAAAATCTCAAACTTTTTTTCTTTACAAAATCAGTGTTTAAAATTGCCCTATTTTGACCATCTCTAACTTTCTTATTTTTCCGTATTCAGGGATGTGTAAGGGCTCATTTTTTGAGCCATTATCTGTAGTTTGTTGTAGTACCACATTTGGTACCACATATATGGGACTTTTTGATCGCTTTTTATAAAAAAAAAATTTGCAGTTTGATGTGACAAAAAAAATGAAATTTTTGCCTTTTCTTTCTTTTTTTTTACGTTTGCGCAGTTTGCCGTAGGGGATCATTAACATTATATTTTTATAGTTTGGACATTTACGCATGCAACCATACCAAATATGTTTATTATTTATCGTTTTTTGTATTAATATGGGGAAAAGGGGTGATTTAAAACTTTATTGGGGGAGGGGCGTTTTCACTTTTTTTTAAACTTTTTTTTACATTTATCTTACACTTTTTTTTAGTCCCCATAGGGGACTATTGAAAGCAATCATTAGATCACTAATACTGTTCAATGCTATGCATAGGGCATAGCACTGATCAGTATTATCAGTCTACTGGAAGGTAAATCAGTGCAGAAGACCCCGGGGAGATGGACGGAGGCAGGTGAGGGGACCTCCGTCCGCCATCTTGGCTGATCTGATCCCAACGGCAGGGGCGCCGAGGGCGATCAGATCAGCCATTATAAGTGCTGCAGATGCCGTGATCTGTATTGATCACAGCACCTGAGGGGTTAATGGAAGACATCAGCGAGATCGCTGATGTCCGCCATTATTGGCGGGTCTGCGGCTGCTGACAGCCACCGGGAATGAAGCGAGCGCAGCTCCTGCGCTCCTGTCACAGCCACAGCATAAATGTACGGTGCTGTGCGCTAAGTGATGCTATGCAGCGCCGTACATTTACGGCGCATGTCCTTAAGGGGTTAAGCATACTTGTCTTTTAAAATAATACAATAATATAAAAACGATGTAAATATGGATATCGTTATAATTGCACTGACCCACAAAACCAAGATAACAAATCCTTTTTATCAAAAAGGTGTTCTTCTGAGTCCAGAACTGAAGGTTCTCCAGAGTCTGGACAAGGTCAACTGGAATGTGATGTAATTTCTTTATACACTACCCTCCCCCACAATTTTCATTATATCTTGTTAGAAGCTCTTCAGTACCATAATTTCAAACATAGCTACTCCAGTAATGATATGTATGTTATATTTTAAACATAGCTTCCTAGCTTATGATTTATTTAATTTTTTTATGGGGTGTTATACTTGGCAACGTGTTCCCATGGGGGCCAGATATTCCCTTTCTCTGGCTAACTTAGGCTTGGTTCATACAACCGTTGTCTCCCGTCCCGCTATTCTCCGGTCATTGCTGCTAAATGGACCATACTAACAAACGGATGCAAAATAATGCAAAAGGATGACATTAAGTGGCATCCTGTTGGATCAGTTTTTAATCTGTTTTTCAGGGTCGCTCTCCATTGGGGGACACAAACTGAAGGGTACATGTTCTTACCACTAGGAGGCACTGACACTAGGAAAAAAGTGGTCTCCTCTCTAGCAGGATATACCCGCCCACTGGAAGCAAGGTAATCAGTTTCAGCTAGTGTCAGTAGGAGGCAAGACACAGGTCTGGGAGCTCCCCACACCTGGTCTACCATTTTATTATTTTCTAGTTTAGTGCATCTAGTTAGGTTATTTTTCTAGGATTGGGCAACAGGAGTATGGTGCTACCTGATCTCCCACATGCGACAAAGGGGCAGGGAACATAAGAGTATGGGCCGTCAACCCCTTATCGCCAAGGGCCAGCGCCTGGAGGTTGGACCCTGGGTCTGGGTCCCCCACTACCCCTGCTCACCTCACTATGGCAGCCTGGTCATAAACTGGCTGAAGCCGTCTGGGTGAGTATAAGAGGGAGTCCATGGGTGAGTATGTACCCCCCTTCCCCCTTCTTTCCTCTTTTAAAAAGGTATTTCTGGTGGGCCTGCAGCAGGACTTAAGGGGTTAATATTCTCCCTGGGTCTCCGATAGCGCAGTCACTTTGTAGACTGGTGCTTGTGGTTTGAGGATACCTGTCTCCGAGCAGCCGCCGACTTTTACGGCGGCTCCCTGTACCTTCTGTGGCTAACTTTCCCCCTTTTTGCCTCAGCTCTTAGCTATTCGGTTCTCCTCCGGCGCTGTGCTGGCCAGTGGGAGCCATAATGGTAGCAGGTAGCTTCACCCCTCTTCTTCCCGAGCTCGGCGTGGGAATCTGGAGGTTAGCTGACAGAAGACTCTCTCTCCCCCCTTTGTCGGCACTGCCTTGAGAGCGCCCGTCAGGGAAAGATCAGCGCCTTTCTGCATCTCATGAACTCCGCCCCCCTCCTCACCGCAGCAAACCCCTCCAGGCTTGGGGCACTACAGGGGTTGTTTGCTCTACCAGGGATGCCAGAGGCTGTATCCCTCCTCTGACTATCTGGTTCAGGGCCATAGTCTCCTCCAGCCCAGCAGGAGCCTTTCTAGCCGGGCACCGTTGTTCCACCCTGGCCTCGGAGCGGCAGGCTCTGCCACAGCTCCAGTTTAATTGTTCAGCCGGCCCCCGGCTTCTTAAGGCGGCTTGCTGCACTCACAGCTGCCCTAGCGGGGCAGCTGTGTGGCAAGAATTCGCAGGTGACACATAACTGTTTAGGCATCGGCACAGAGAGTGCCGGTGGTGCTGTCGCAGCCTACGGATTCTTCCCGCAGCTGCGACTCCCCTCTGCTCCAGCAGCACTGAGCATCGCTTTATTGGTGCGTGGGCTTTTCTGCCAGGGTGTCTCACAGGCCACCCGCCGTTTCCTTCTCATCGACCGTCCTGACGGGCAAAGATCGGCGCCATTATGCGCCTCTCACAGATGGAGTTTTGCTCCGTCCCTCTCCCCCCCCCCCCCCCCCCCCCCGCAGTTCGTCCAGGTTTGTGCTCTCGGGGTTAATGCCTGTTTATTGTATTGTGCTTATTGTGGGCTCCCTCTGGCATCCCATAACTATTTCGGTATTTTGTCTGTATTATCTGTTTTTTTCAGATTAACCCCTTAAGGACCCAGAACATTTTCACCTTAAGGACCCGGGCATTTTTTGCACATCTGACCACTGTCACTTTAAGCATTAATAACTCTGGGATGCTTTTACCTTTCATTCTGATTCCGAGATAGTTTTTTCATGACATATTCTACTTTATGTTAATGGTAAATTTTCATTGATACTTGCATAAATTCCAAAGTTTGAAGCTCTCTGCTTATAAGGAAATATTGATTCACATTTTTGAACGATAACCAGATAGGACTTAAATTCACAGTTTCTTTTAGTACTAACACCATTTATTTTTTGGATCTTCATTTGAGGGGTGATCCTGTTTCTAAATCCATTGTTACCACTACATTCCGCAAAGAAACAGCATCCAATACCATTTTGCATTCCTCCTCTTGCCTTCCCTCCCACGTGACTTGTAATCTTCCCGTGGGGGAGATGATAAGAGCTAGAAGAAATTGCTCCTCATTGGAGCTTTTTCATAGGGAGGCTGACATCATTGAGGCTCGTCTCAGGTGCAGAGGTTATCCCAAATGGAGTATAGAAAGAGCTAGGCAAATTACATGAAATAAAAATCGTTCCCAATTAATTTCCTCTGCCCCTAAAAAACCTACTGATTTAGAGTCTAGTGTAAATAGTGCCTCCATATCGGAAGAGTCATCACAACAACAAAAAAATAGGAAGCCAGTTACGTTTGTTACCCAATACAGTAGTGATTATAGTACCATCTGTCGCCTAGTCCACAAATATATACCTATTATTACAGGTGATCCATTGTACAGTTCCATTATGTACTCAGGTTATAGATGTGTTTCTAGAAAAGCTCCCACTCTGGGACAAAAATTATCCCCAAGTCTTTTTACAAGTACCAGGTCTACTGTACAAACATGGCTTACTACCAAGGGCTCATATAAGTGTGGGCATAAAATATGCATTTGTTGCAAATTCATGCATAATGTTGTTGAATTAAGCTCCTATTCCACTGGAAAAAAATATAAAATACAACAATACATGAATTGCAACACTATGCATGTTATCTACATGTTCTCCTGTACCACCTGCAAACTCCAATATGTTGGATGTACCTCCAATTCTCTCAAAATTAGGACCAGGAAGCATATTTCAGATATTGCTCATTTCAATTCCCGACACACATCAATGGTGACCCAACATTGTGCCCGGGTACACCAGGGAGATTATTCCTCTATGATCCTATGTGGAATTGAAAGGGTCATTCCACCCAAAAGTGGGGGCAATTTTAGGCAAAAATTGCTAGACCGCGAGGTATACTGGATTATGGAATTAGACTGTAGATTTCCTAAGGGTCTTAATCGTAGACATGATGTGATTGTACATTACTAATATTGATAAAATTATAAATATTATAAATTTGAATTATAATGATTGATGGTACACCTGTCTACGCTTGCGACCCTATGGTTTTCAATGCCTCTCCTTTCATGGTTTTATGGTTATTGTAACACATATTTATATACCTCTGTATATATATATATATATATATATATATATATATATATATACATATATATAAAATTAATTTGTTTTACTTTGGAATTTATACCCGTTGTCATATATGTGTGCATATACCCCTAACCAATCCAAGCCACTACCATTACTATTATATTAACTTTTATAGTTATATTCTAAAAAATGTTTTTGTAACTATGTTGGAATTTTATATTGTGTCTATTTTTGAATGTATACACATTTTTTTGTACTTGCACTGTGGGATCTGGTGGGCGTGATTACACCAGGTGTTTACCTGGGTGTTTCCTTCCCCCACTTCCCATAAAGGAATGGCCATTTCTTTTGTATCTTTGTATGAGTAAGGCTGGTTTTTCCGGCTGAAACGCGTAACCCTGTGTATCCTATGGCTTGAATCTACAAAAAATTTTGGTTTTTAATGCACGTTATCCTGCGCTGGACCATCTATTTCTTCATTGATTCAGATATACAATATGTCTAACTTTTTGTTTGCATCATAAAACTTACATGTTTTTACTTTTGGAAGACATCAGAGGGCTTCAAAGTTCAGCAGCAATGTTCCAATTTTTCACAAAATTTTCAAAATCGGAATTTTTCAGGGGCCAGTTCAGTTATGAAGTGGATTTGAAGGGCCTTTATATTAGAAATACCCCATAAATGACCCCATTATAAAACTGCACCCTCAAAGTATTCAAAATAACATTCAAAAAGTGTGTTAACCCTTTAGGTGTTTCACAGGATTAGCAGCAAAGTGAAGGAAAAAATTCAAAATCTTCATTTTCTACACTTGCATGTTCATGTAGACCAAGTTTTTGAGGGTAAATGGGTAAAGGGAGAGAAATCTCCCTAATATTTGTAACCAAATTTCTCTCGAGTAAGAAAATACCTCATATGTGTACGTAAAGTGTTCTGTGGGTGCACTAGAGGGCTCAGAAGGGATGGAGCGACAATGGGATTTTGGAGAGTGAGTTTTTCGCATTTAGGAAGCCCCTATGGTGCCAGAACAGCAAAAAAACATAAAAACACATTGTTACGCGGAGTGCTCCGGTTCCCCGCTTCTCCCCGGAGCGCTCGCAGTGTTCTCTCATTCGCAGCACCCCGGTCAGACCTGCTGACCGGGTGCGCTGCGATATTACTCCCAGCCGGGATGCGATTCGCGATGCGGGATGCGCCCGCTCGCGATGCGCATCTCGGCTCCCGTACCTGACCCGTTCCCCGTCTGTGTTGTCCCGGCGCGCGCGGCCCCGCTCCTTAGGGCGCGCGCGCGCCGGGTCTCTGCGATTTAAAGGGCCACTGCACCACTGATTGGCGCAGCAGGCCTAATCAGTATCCTCACACCTGTGCACTCCCTATTTATACCTCACTTCCCCTGCACTCCCTCGCCGGATCTTGTTGCCATTGTGCCAGTGAAAGCGTTTCCTTGTGTGTTCCTAGCCTGTGTTCCAGACCTCCTGCCGTTGCCCCTGACTAAGATCCTTGCTGCCTGCCCTGACCTTCTGCTACGTCCGACCTTGCTCTTGTCTATTCCCTTGTACCGCGCTTATCTCAGCAGTCAGAGAGGTTGAGCCGTTGCCGGTGGATACGACCTGCTTGCTACCGCCGCTGCAAGACCATCCCGCTTCGCGGCGGGCTCTGGTGAATACCACCGACACGGTCCACGCCAATCCCTCTCTGGCACAGAGGATCCACCTCCAGCTAGCCGAATCGTGACAGTAGATCCGGCCATGGATCCCGCTGAGGTCCCGCTGCCAGTTGTCGCCGACCTCACCACAGTTGTCGCCCAGCAGTCGCAACAGATAGCGCAACAAGGCCACCAGCTGTCTCAACTGACCGTGATGCTACAGCAGCTACTACCACAGCTTCAGCAATCATCTCCTCCGCCAGCTCCTGCACCTCCTCCGCAGCGAGTGGCCGCATCCAGCCTCCGATTATCTTTGCCGGATAAATTTGATGGGGACTCTAAGTTTTGCCGTGGTTTTCTTTCGCAATGTTCCCTGCATTTGGAGATGATGTCGGACCAGTTTCCAACTGAAAGGTCTAAGGTGGCTTTCGTAGTCAGCCTTCTGTCTGGGAAAGCCCTGTCATGGGCCACACCGCTCTGGGACTGCAATGATCCTGTCACTGCCTCTGTACACTCCTTCTTCACGGAGATTCGAAGTGTCTTTGAGGAATCTGCCCGAACCTCTTCTGCCGAGACTGCCCTGCTGAACCTGGTCCAGGGTAATTCTTCTGTTGGCGAGTACGCCATCCAATTCCGTACTCTGGCCTCCGAATTATCCTGGAATAACGAGGCCCTCTGCGCGAACTTTAAAAAAGGCCTATCCAGTAACATTAAAGATGTGCTGGCCGCACGAGAAATTCCTGCTAACCTGCATGAACTTATTCATCTTGCCACCCGCATTGACATGCGTTTTTCCGAAAGGCGTCAGGAGCTCCGCCAGGATATGGACTTTGTTCGCACGAGGCGTTTTCTCTCCCCGGCTCCTCTCTCCTCTGGTCCTTTGCAATCCGTTCCTGTGCCTTCTGCCGTGGAGGCTATGCAAGTTGACCAGTCTTGCTTGACACCTCAAGAGAGGACACGACGCCGCATGGAGAACCTTTGCCTGTACTGTGCCGGTACCGAACATTTCTTGAAGGATTGTCCTATCCGTCCTCCTCGCCAGGAAAGACGCACGCTGACTCCGCACAAAGGTGAGACAGCTCTTGATGTGAACTCTGCTTCTCCACGTCTTACTGTGCCTGTGCGGATGTCTTCTTCTACCTTCTCCTTCTCTGCTATGGCCTTCTTGGATTCCGGATCTGCAGGAAACTTTATTTTGGCCTCTCTCATCAACAGGTTCAACATCCCGGTGACCAGTCTCGCCAGACCCCTCTACATCAACTCTGTTAATAATGAAAGATTGGACTGTACTGTGCGTTACCGCACGGAACCTATCTTAATGTGCATCGGACCCCATCACGAAAAAATTTAATTTTTGGTCCTCTCTAACTGCACTTCAGAAATTCTTCTTGGATTACCGTGGCTTCAACGCCATTCCCCAACCCTTGATTGGACCACAGGGGAAATCAAGAACTGGGGTACTTCTTGCCACAGGGACTGTCTTAAACCAGCTCCCAGTACTCACAGTCAAGACCCTGTAGTTCCCCCGGTATCTGGTCTTCCCAAGGCCTATCTGGATTATGCTGATGTTTTTTGCAAAAAACAAGCAGAGACTTTGCCTCCTCACAGGCCTTATGACTGTCCTATTGACCTCCTCCTGGATACTACTCCACCCCGGGGCAGAATCTATCCTCTGTCTGCTCCGGAAACTCAAGCCATGTCGGAATACATTCAGGAGAACTTAAAAAAGGGGTTTATCCGCAAGTCCTCCTCTCCTGCCGGAGCTGGATTTTTTTTTGTCTCCAAAAAAGATGGCTCCTTACGCCCTTGCATTGATTACCGCGGACTTAATAAAATCACTGTAAAAAAACGCTACCCCCTACCTCTTATCTCGGAACTCTTTGACCGCCTACTAGGCGCCCACATCTTTACCAAGCTGGACTTAAGAGGTGCTTATAATCTCATCCGCATCAGGGAGGGGGACGAATGGAAGACTGCATTTAACACCAGAGATGGACACTTTGAGTATCTGGTTATGCCCTTTGGCCTTTGCAACGCCCCTGCCGTCTTCCAAGACTTTGTAAACGAATTTTTTCGTGATCTTCTATATACCTGTGTTGTGGTTTACCTGGACGATATTCTGATTTTTTCTGCCAACTTAGAAGAACACCGCCAGCATGTCCGCATGGTTCTTCAGAGACTTCGGGACAATCAACTATATGCCAAAATGGAAAAATGTCTCTTTGAATGTCAGTCTCTTCCTTTCCTAGGATACTTAGTCTCTGGCCAGGGACTACAAATGGACCCAAATAAACTATCTGCCGTATTGGAATGGCCACGCCCTCCGTGCTATCCAAAGTTTTTTGGGGTTCGCCAATCATTACAGACAATTTATTCCACACTTTTCCACTATTGTGGCTCCTATCGTGGCTCTAACCAAGAAAAACGCCAATCCTAAGTCCTGGTCTCCTCAAGCAGAAGACGCATTTAAACAGCTCAAGTCTGCCTTTTCTTCTGCTCCCGTACTCTCCAGACCTGACCCATCTAAACCCTTCTTATTGGAGGTAGACGCCTCCTCGGTGGGAGCTGGAGCAGTTCTTCTACAAAAAAATTCTTCCGGGCATGCTACTTGTGGTTTTTTTTCTAGGACCTTCTCTCCGGCGGAGAAAAACTACTCCATTGGTGATCGAGAATTACTGGCCATAAAATTGTCGCTTGAGGAATGGAGGCACCTGCTGGAGGGATCCAAATATCCAGTTATTATATACACTGACCACAAGAACCTCTCTTATCTCCAGTCTGCCCAACAGCTGAACCCTCGCCAGGCTAGGTGGTCGTTGTTCTTTGCCCATTTTAACTTTGAAATCCATTTTCGCCCTGCTGACAAGAACATTAGGGCCGATGCCCTCTCTCGTTCTTCAGATGCCTCTGAAGTGGAACCCTCTCCGCAACACATCATTCCTCCGGACTGTCTGATCTCCACTTCTCCAGCTTCCATCAGGCAAACTCCTCCAGGGAAGACCTTCGTTTCTCCACGCCAGCGCCTCGGGATTCTCAAGTGGGGACACTCCTCCCACCTCGCAGGCCATGCTGGCATCAAAAAATCCATTCAACTCATCTCTCGATTTTATTGGTGGCCTACTCTGGAGACTGATGTTGTTGATTTCGTGCGGGCTTGTACTGTCTGTGCCCGGGATAAGACTCCTCGCCAGAAGCCTGCTGGTCTCCTTCATCCTCTGCCTGTTCCTGAACAACCTTGGTCACAGATTGGTATGGACTTTATTACTGACTTGCCTTTATCCCGTGGCAACACAGTTGTTTGGGTGGTCGTTGATCGATTCTCCAAGATGGCACATTTTATCCCTCTTCCAGGCCTTCCTTCGGTGCCTCAGTTGGCAAAGCAATTTTTTATACACATTTTTCACCTTCACGGGTTGCCCACGCATATCGTCTCGGATAGAGGCGTTCAATTTGTGTCTAAATTCTGGAGGGCCCTCTGTAAGCAGCTCAAGATCAAATTAAACTTCTCTTCTTCTTATCATCCCCAATCCAATGGGCAAGTAGAAAGAATTAATCAGGTCCTGGGTGACTATTTGCGACATTTTGTTTCCTCCCGCCAGGATGACTGGGCAGATCTTCTACCATGGGCCGAATTCTCATACAACTTCAGAGTCTCCGAATCTTTTGCTAAATCCTCATTCTTCGTGGTGTACGGCCGTCACCCTCTTCCCCCCCTCCCCACTCCCATGCCCTCTGGTTTGCCCGCTGTTGATGAAGTGACTCGAGACCTTTCCACCATATGGAAAGAAACCCAAAATTCTCTTTTACAGGCTTCATCCCGGATGAAAAAATTTGCTGATAAGAAAAGAAGAACTCCCCCCATTTTTGCTCCCGGAGACAAGGTATGGCTCTCCGCTAAGTATGTACACTTTCGTGTCACCAGTTATAAACTGGGACCATGCTATCTTGGTCCTTTCAAAATCAAGTGCCAGATCAACCCTGTCTCTTACAAACTCCTTCTTCCTCCTTCTTTCCATATTCCCAATGCCTTCCATGTCTCTCTCCTTAAACCACTCATCCTTAACTGCTTCTCTCCCAAAGTTGTTTCTCCCACTCCAGTTTCCGGTTCATCTGACGTCTTTTCGGTGAAAGAGATTCTAGCATCCAAGACGGTCAGAGGTAAAAGATTCTTCTTGGTTGACTGGGAGAATTGTGGCCCAGAGGAGAGATTTTGGGAACCTGAGGACAACATCCTGGACAAAAGTCTTATCCTCAGGTTCTCAGGCTCCAAGAAGAGGGGGAGACCCAAGGGGGGGGTACTGTTACGCCGAGCGCTCCGGGTCCCCGCTCCTACCCGGAGCGCTCGCAGCGTTCTCTCATTCGCAGCACCCCGGTCAGACCTGCTGACCGGGTGCGCTGCGATATTACTCCCAGCCGGGATGCGATTCGCGATGCGGGACGCGCCCACTCGCGATGCGCATCTCGGCTCCCGTACCTGACCCGTTCCCCGTCTGTGTTGTCCCGGCGCGCGCGGCCCCGCTCCTTAGGGTGCGCGCGCGCCGGGTCTCTGCAATTTATGGTGCCAGAACAGCAAAAAAAAAAAAAAAACACATGGCATACTATTTTGGGAAACTACATCCCTCAAGGAATGTAATAAGGGGTACAGTGAGCCTTAACACCCCACAAGTGTTTGACGACTTTTCGTTAAAGTTGGATGTGTAAATTTTTTTTTTTTCACTAAAATGCTGGTTTTCCCCAAAATTTTTAATTTTTACAAGGGGAAAAAGGAAAAAATGCCCCTCAAAATCTGTAACCCCATTTTGCCAGAACAGCAAAAAAAAGTGGGATGTGAAAAGGAAAAATTAGATTTTTTTTACCCCAAATTTTTAATTTTCACAAGTGGTAACAGGAGAAAATGTCACCGTAAATTTGTAAATACATTTCTTTGGAGTAAGGACATAGATCATATTGGGATATAAACAGCTCTGTGGGTGCACACCAGGTCTCGGAAGAGCAGGAGCGCAGTCAGGGGCCTTGAGCATTTACATAGCTACCTATGGAACCAGAACAGCAGGACCCCCCCCCCCCTCAAGGAACATGTTACATGGGTACACTAAGTTAATAAAGTGGGGTACAGTGGGCCGTAAAATGATAAAATAGGTTATGTTCCCAGAATGATGACCAAGAGCATAGCCAAAACTAAAAAAAATATGCCCACCCCAAACCCTATGCTCTGAATCATCATTTTGGGAATGTGATGTGTGTGGCCGTCCCTAACCTGTTGCCTCAAATGCGCACCCCGCTCAGGTGGAGAGAGGTGGTGGCCCCAAAGTGATCTATGTCCGGCCTCACTTTGTAAAGCTGGTCATCGGCGGGATCACCTCGGGGGGGGGGGACATGCCGCATTATCAGCGTAATGCAGGCATTTACGAATGGCCTTGAACCACTTCAGTGCCATGGCCATACTGTAAAGAGGGGTCTAGTAGAGGACATCCCCGCTCCAGTACTGCCTGACACTTGGTTTTTTGACTAGGCCCATATGAAACATGAGGCCCCAAAATGTCCTCATTTAGGCTGAATTAACGGCGTACCATTCATTGCACCTAGACAAAAACTAATCAGGGTGCTGGGCAATGAACTGTTGGGAGTAAAAGTTTGTTTGCTCCACCATATGATTGAAAAAGTTGTCACTGAAAAAATAGCTAAAAAAAAAGTCCATTTCAGTGTAGCCAACTATGTCAATCCGGATTCCTGACTTGCCAACAAACTCAGGAATCCGTGGCTGATATCCCTCTGGGGGTCTCCATACAGGTTCAGTGGAAGGAGGCTCCAGTATGCTTGTCTGGGGGGTCGGACTCCTATTACGAGCGGCATGGATGCTTGTACTAGTGTCGGCCACTGGGTCACTTTCATAGGGGGGTGTGGCCTTCTGGGGGACTCATCATCACTGCTAGATGAAGAAGAGGATGAGGAAGAACACAGAAAAGTAGGATCTTCCTCGTCCTCACTGGCAGATTTGGAGTCTGAGGAAAGTATATCTTATTCCTCCAGCGGACAATCACCTTTTTCTGTGGGGGCGGGGGGGAAGGGAAGTGTGTAGTGTATTTGTTTGGTGTAACTTATGTATAACGGTGTGTGATTATAAATCCTCCTGGGCACCGGGCGGGAAGCGGACCAGGATGCCTGCTGAAATCATTCAGCAGGCATCCTGGTCCGCTCCCTGCCCGGTGCGCAGCGGGGAACGGAACTCGCCCTAGGTCTTTAAGGGGTTAATATCTGCTGGATCCGCCTTATTTGCAGATAACACAATCCGCACAATGTTATTTGGCATACCTAATTCTGCAGGGTTCTCACTCTGTGAGGGAGCATATGCGAACCACCGTGGTGGGTCGTTGCACGGTCCCTAGGCTACATTCAGTGCCTGGTTTCCCCTTCCGCTGAGTGCCATGCCATGTCTGCTGTGCCCACGGCCAGTTTTAGTCCTGCCCTATTGGGGCACGGCTCCGGTCTGGTGCCTTTACAGGGCTTTTGCATTGCTGGCAGACGCTAAGGGCCCTTTCAAGGTTCCTCCTCTGTCACGTCCCAACCATTTTTTCAGCCACCCCAGTCTGCCATGCGGCTTTTATTCATTGGAGGGTACTGGGCATCCGAAGCGGTGGTTTCCTCCTCCTCCGCCGGTCATCCATCGGGGGAGGGTTCTTGGCGTGTGCATACACTATGATTCCCTTCTCCACATGTCACCAATCTCATAGCTGCCGCATCCACGGCTGTCATTCCGGTACCCCACTGCTAGTGCGAGGTGTCCGAAGGAGTAACCCGTTGTGTACTATGGACCCATACCAGTAAACCAGACAGTGGTCTGCGTGGTTTCCTCCGCTGCCTGTCATTTATCACATGCCTGATGTCTCTGCGACTGGAGTTCCGGTACCCTACTGCTAGTGCCCGGTGTATGAAGAAGTGACCTGACATGTCCTATGGACCCTATACGGGGCGACGGGATACAATCCATGACTCCTCAGCCTCCCTCCCATCTCCCAGGGTGGCTGGGATTCTATCCATGACTCCTAGGCCTCCCTACCCTCCCACCTGCGACAAAGGGGCACAGTGATCACTATCTGACTGTTGTCCTCTTTTCCCCAGTGCCTGGAGGTGTACTCATTCAGCCAGACTGTTGTCTGCACGGTTTCCGCTGCAGCCGGTCTCCCATCTCTGGCCTATCGCCTGCCTGTGTGCTATGCATGTTGCATAAATAAATCGTTGAGATTTCACAAGCATTTGAGTGCCGGGACCCTTTCTTTATTTGGATTACTGCTATATTTGGTCCTCGGGCACAAACTACCTACTTGCAGTGCCGACCTTTCTTGGACTTCATATCGCGTGCATGGCTAGGGTTTCCCATACTCACTGCTGGTGGAAGGACTGTGGAAGAGGGTCCCCTGCAGGTACACAGGACTTATGTCTGTCATCCAGAAATCCGTCTGCATGGTTTCCTACACTACTAGGTCGCCCATCAGATCGTACGCACTCCAGTACCCCACTTTCTGTGGGAGGGTTCGAAGAAGTGACCCTGTGCGTTCAGAAATCCTATACCAGTCAGCCAGGCGGTTGTCTGCATGGTTTACTACTACGTTGGGTCACCTACCATACACTTCCCACACCGTGGTGGAAATTCAGGTAACCCACTGCTGAGGTCTGGTTCTGAGTGAGGGACCCCATGTTGCTCCATTGACCTCATACAATGCACCACGTAGTGGTTTGCAGTGTTCCCTACTTCCCAGGTCTCTCTCCACATGCCGGCTTCTCTAACTACTAAGGGCTGTTAATCCACTTTCAGTGTGTAGTTCTGACTGCGGGACCCGATGTGTCCACGGTCCCTATGCCAATTAGTCAGACTGTCTGCATGGTTTTCTAATCCACCAGGGTTCCGAAAAAGTGAATCTGTGGGTTCATTGGACCTTTATACCTGTAAGTCAGACTGTGTCTGCATGTTTCCTGCACCACATTCATCCTTAATCTCTTTCATCTGCGACCACTGTTCTGATGTGTAGCGCCATTAAGAGATGGGGTGTGGGGGCGTTTCCTGCAGGTTCTATGGACCTTCGCAGCAGCACTCTCAGTTCCTCTTTCTAACAGTGTGACGTTGGGCATGCTTGTGGCACTCTGTTGGGTGTGGCAGTCTTGGTACCCCACTACTATCATGAGGTACCCATGTCTGTGTCCCTACATATGCTATGGACAGTCTGTGCGTGTAGAGCCCTCCTCCCCTCTTTTTCAGTGGGGTGTACCTCAGAACTTCCTGTGTTCTTGTTTTCACAGGTCTGCGGCAGTTGAACAACTGTACTGGCATGGGGCCTGATGGGGGTGACGGTCTGTTCTGCAGCCCGCCTATACCTCCAGGTATCTTCCTTGGTTCCTGGGCAGGGTTGCTCAGGCGCCTGCTCTGTTGCCTTAGACAGGATGGCTCCATTGACCCCAACTTTTTTTGCAGGGTTCGGGTTCCTCCCAATGCTATAGGTTGTTGTATGTGCTTCTTGCTTGGACAGGGATCAGGGAGCTTGGCACGGTCAGTGCCTGAATTTCATCTCCACCACCCCTTGTTTTTCCCTCCACTAAGGGGACTATTTTGCTGAGCACTTTCCAAGGTCAAGACGGAGCCATTTCGCGCTTCCCCCTACATGGGTGGGGTAACTGGCTGGGCCCTCTGTTTTTTTGCTGAGAGTGATCAGAAGTGCTTTTTGCCGTCTCAGCTTGTGTGCTTACTGCCCACGATTGCAGCCTGGCTCTCCTCCTGTTTCTTGATTATCCTCTGCTGCTCATGCAGCCAGGGTTCTCTCCTCTGTAGGAGAAGTTTATGCAATCGTGTATGGCTCAGCAACACCCGGTCTAGTCACAGTCTGTTGTTTGGGTCCTGTTATTGCTCTCCTCCTCCCTTGGCACAACCTCCTGGGGAAGGGTGTGTTCATCCTTCCCTTTGACAGTGTCAGTGGCACTCCACTGACACTGGGCTTTTGGAGTAACCTTCATGTGCCCAGAGCCAGGGAGTCCCAGCTGGGTTCCCTTTTGCTTCTCTCTCCATTCCCGTCTTGATGGGATGTTGCTTTGGAGTGCTCTGGTCCGCTCAGTCTGCTGGGGTCCAAGACCAGTTGGTCTCCTTGTTTTGGGCACTCTCCTAGACTCCTGTGGCATGCCTTCTTTTCTAGGTTTGTCCTCCTGGTGCTTCCGGCCTTAGTGATGATTGCGGTATCGGGCATGTGTAGTGATCCAGCCCACACTTCTCCACAATCTCATTTGTGGGGCGGTCCTTCTGTACCGCTCTTCTTGTCTTGACATAGAGGAATGTCTCCCGGAGCGTTTTGTGGATGTTGGGTTTGCTTCCCCTTCAGGTGGGGAACCTCCAGGTGACTCAGGAGCCTCCAGTTTCCGTGTCGGCCATTCCGGTGTCGGGATGCTTCTTACTTTCCATCTCATCCTTCCTTATCCATGTACTCTGAGGATGGAGGTCAAGCCAGTCTACCGGATTATGCCAGTCGGGCTAATTTCGGCTGATGCGTGAATGTGGTTCTTTCCCGCTGTTCCGCCTCTGTGTCATACTCTCCGAGTCCGCACTTCTCCCTGGGTACTCACACTGTGCCCCAGTGTTTTTTTGAGCCTACTGCTTTTTGGTTCCGATCTTCTGCACCATGCCTCCCCGGGGACGGTTCCTGTCTCTCTTTTTCAAGGAGTTTCTGGTCTTCACCTTGACCGGCTCGCCTTAGACTCTCCCTGGCGTTTTCTCGCTATTTTCTCTGGTTTCAGTTGGTTCTCTGTATATGGTTACTGTCACGGTTCGGCTGGCAGGAGGTGGATCCTCTGTGCCAGAGAGGGATTGGCGTGGACCGTGCTAGTGGACCGGTTCTAAGTTACTACTGGTATTCACCAGAGCCCGCCGCAAAGCGGGATGGTCTTGCAGCGGCGGTAGTAACCAGGTCGTATCCACTAGCAACGGCTCAACCTCTCTGACTGCTGAAGATAGGTGCGGTACAAGGGAGTAGACAAGAGCAAGGTCGGACGTAGCAGAAGGTCGGGGCAGGCAGCAAGGATCGTAGTCAGGGGCAACGGCAGGAGGTCTGGAACACAGGCTAGGAACACACTAGGAAACGCTTTCACTGGCACAATGGCAACAAGATCCGGCGAGGGAGTGCAGGGGAAGTGAGGTATACATAGGGAGTGCACAGGTGAACACACTAATTAGAACAACTGCGCCAATCAGTGGCGCAGTGGCCCTTTAAATCGCAGAGACCCGGCGCGCGCGCGCCCTAGGGAGCGAGGCCGCGCGCGCCGGGACAGGACCGACGGAGAGAGTGTCAGGTACGGGAGCCGGGGTGCGCATCGCGAGCGGGCGCCACCCGCATCGCGAATCGCATCCCGGCTGGAGGCGGTATCGCAGCGCACCCGATCAGTGGATCTGACCGGGGCGCTGCAGTAGCGAGGATGTGGCGAGCGCTCCGGGGAGGAGCGGGGACCCGGAGCGCTCGGCGTAACAGTACCCCCCCCTTGGGTCTCCCCCTCTTCTTGGAGCCTGAGAACCTGAGGACCAGACTTTTGTCTAGGATGTTGTCCTCAGGTTCCCAGGATCTCTCTTCAGGACCACAGCCCTCCCAATCGACCAAGAAATTTTTTTTTCCTCTGACCGTCTTGGAGGCCAGTATCTCCTTTACGGAGAAAATGTCAGAGGTACCGGAAACAGGAGTGGGAGAAACAAGTTTGGGAGAGAAACGGTTGATGATGAGTGGTTTAAGAAGAGAGACATGAAAGGCATTAGGAATACGAAGAGAAGGAGGAAGAAGAAGTTTGTAAGAGACAGGATTAATTTGGCACAAGATTTTAAAAGGACCAAGATAGCGTGGTCCCAGTTTGTAGCTGGGGACACAGAAGCGGACATATTTAGCGGAGAGCCATACCTTGTCTCCGGGAGAAAAAATGGGGGGAGCTCTTCTTTTCTTATCGGCAAACTTTTTCATGCGAGATGAAGCCTGTAAAAGAGAATTTTGGGTCTCTTTCCATATGGTGGAAAGATCACGAGTCACTTCATCCACAGCGGGCAGACCAGAGGGCAAGGGAGTAGGGAGGGGGGGAAGAGGGTGACGGCCGTACACCACGAAAAATGGGGATTTAGAAGAAGATTCAGAGACTCTGAAGTTGTACGAGAATTCGGCCCATGGTAGAAGATCTGCCCAGTCATCCTGGCGGGAGGAAACAAAATGCCGTAAATAGTCACCCAGGACCTGGTTAATTCTTTCTACTTGCCCATTGGATTGAGGATGATAAGCAGAAGAGAAGTTTAATTTAATCTTGAGTTGTTTACAGAGGGCCCTACAGAATTTTGACACGAATTGGACGCCTCTATTCGAGACGATCTGCGTGGGCAAACCGTGAAGACGAAAAATGTGTACAAAAAATTGTTTTGCCAACTGAGGCGCTGAAGGAAGACCAGGAAGAGGAATAAAATGTGCCATCTTGGAAAATCGATCAACGACCACCCAAACAACAGTGTTGCCACGGGATGGGGGTAAGTCTGTAATAAAGTCCATACCAATCAGAGACCAAGGCTGTTCGGGGACAGGCAGAGGATGAAGGAGACCAGCAGGCTTCTGGCGAGGAGTCTTATCCCGGGCACAGACAGTACAGGCCCGCACAAAATCAACAACATCCGTCTCCAGAGTCGGCCACCAATAGAAGCGAGAGATGAGTTGCAAAGACTTTTTGATGCCCGCATGGCCAGCGAGGTGGGAGGAGTGACCCCATTTGAGAATCCCGAGACGTTGGCGTGGAGAAACGAAGGTCTTCCCTGGAGGAGTTTGCCTGATGGAGGCTGGAGAAGTGGAGATCAGACAGTCAGGAGGAATGATGTGTTGCGGAGAGACCTCTACTTCCGAAGCATCCGAGGAACGAGAGAGAGCATCGGCCCTAATGTTCTTGTCGGCAGGGCGAAAATGAATTTCAAAGTTAAAACGGGCAAAGAACAAAGACCACCTGGCCTGGCGAGGATTCAGCCGTTGGGCAGACTGGAGATAGGATAGATTCTTGTGGTCGGTGTAAATGATAACTGGAAATTTTGATCCCTCCAGCAGATGCCTCCATTCCTCAAGTGCCAATTTAATGGCCAGTAGTTCTCGATCCCCGATGGAGTAGTTCCTCTCCGCCGGAGAGAAGGTCCTAGAAAAAAAACCACAAGTAACAGCATGCCCGGAAGAATTTTTTTGTAGAAGGACCGCTCCAGCTCCCACAGAGGAGGCATCAACCTCCAATAGGAAGGGTTTAGATGGGTCAGGTCTGGAGAGCACGGGAGCAGAAGAAAAGGCAGACTTGAGCCGTTTAAATGCGTCTTCCGCTTGAGGAGACCAGGACTTAGGATTGGCATTCTTCTTGGTTAAAGCCACGATAGGAGCCACAATAGTGGAAAAATGTGGAATAAATTGTCTGTAATAATTGGCGAACTCCAAAAAACGTTGGATAGCACGGAGTCCGGAGGGGCGTGGCCAATCTAAGACGGCAGAGAGTTTATCTGGGTCCATTTGTAGTCCCTGGCCAGAGACCAAGTATCCTAGGAAAGGAAGAGATTGACATTCAAACAGACATTTCTCCATTTTGGCATAAAGTTGATTGTCTCGAAGTCTCTGAAGAACCATGCGGACATGCTGGCGATGTTCTTCTAAGTTGGCAGAAAAAATCAGAATATCGTCCAGATACACAACAACACAGGAATATAAGAGATCACGAAAAATTTCATTAACAAAGTCTTGGAAGACGGCAGGGGCGTTGCACAGGCCAAAGGGCATGACTAGATACTCAAAGTGTCCATCTCTGGTGTTAAATGCAGTTTTCCATTCGTCCCCCTCCCTGATGCGGATGAGATTATAAGCACCTCTTAAGTCCAGTTTGGTAAAGATGTGAACACCTTGAAGACGATCAAAGAGTTCTGAGATAAGAGGTAGGGGGTAGCGGTTCTTTACCGTGATTTTATTAAGTCCGCGGTAATCAATGCAAGGACGTAGGGAGCCATCTTTTTTGGACACAAAGAAAAATCCAGCTCCGGCAGGAGAGGAGGATTTGCGGATAAACCCCTTTTTTAAATTTTCCTGGATGTATTCAGACATAGCAAGAGTCTCTGGGGCGGACAGAGGATAAATTCTGCCCCGGGGTGGAGTAGTGCCCGGGAGGAGGTCAATAGGACAGTCATAAGGCCTGTGAGGAGGTAAAGTCTCAGCTTGTTTTTTGCAAAATACGTCTGCATAGTCCATATAAGCCTTAGGGAGACCGGTTACAGGGGGACCCACAGGGTCACGGCAGGGAGTTCTGGAAACCGGTTTAAGACAGTCCTTGAAACAAGAAGTACCCCAGCTCTTGATCTCTCCTGTGGACCAATCAAGGGTTGGGGAATGGCGTTGAAGCCACGGTAGTCCAAGGAGAATTTCGGAAGTGCAATTGGAGAGGACCAAAAACTCAATTTTTTCGTGATGAGGTCCGATGCACATTAGGAGGGGTTCCGTGCGGTAACGCACGGCACAGTCCAATCTTTCATTGTTAACACAATTGATGTAGAGGGGTCTGGCGAGACTGGTCACTGGGATGTTGAACCTGTTGATGAGAGAGGCCAAAATAAAATTTCCTGCAGATCCGGAATCCAAGAAGGCCTTAGTGGAGAAGGAGAAGGTAGAGGCAGATATCCGCACAGGCACAGTAAGGCGTGGAGAAGCAGAGTTAACATCAAGAACTGTCTCACCTTTGTGCGGAGTCAGCGTACGTCTTTCCAGGCGGGGAGGACGGATAGGACAATCCTTCAGGAAGTGTTGGTACCGGCACAGTACAGGCAAAGATTCTCCATGCGGCGTCGTGTCCTCTCTTGAGGTGTCAAGCGAGACCGGTCAACTTGCATAGCCTCCACGGCGGGAGGCACAGGAACGGATTGCAGAGGACCAGAGGAGAGAGGAGCCGAGGAGAAAAAACGCCTCGTGCGAACAAAGTCCATATCCTGGCGGAGCTCCTGACGCCTTTCGGAAAAACGCATGTCAATGCGAGTGGCTAGATGAATGAGTTCATGCAGGTTAGCAGGAATTTCTCGTGCGGCCAGAACATCTTTAATGTTGCTGGATAGGCCTTTTTTAAAGGTCGCGCAGAGGGCCTCATTATTCCAGGATAATTCGGAAGCAAGAGTACGGAATTGGATGGCGTACTCGCCAACGGAAGAATTACCCTGGACCAGGTTCAGCAGGGCAGTCTCAGCAGAAGAGGCTCGGGCAGGTTCCTCAAAGACACTTCGAATTTCCGAGAAGAAGGAGTGTACAGAGGCAGTGACGGGGTCATTGCGGTCCCAGAGCGGTGTGGCCCATGACAGAGCTTTCCCAGACAGAAGGCTGACTACGAAAGCCACCTTAGACCTTTCAGTGGGAAACTGGTCCGACATCATCTCCAAGTGCAGGGAACATTGCGAAAGAAAGCCACGGCAAAACTTAGAGTCCCCATCAAATTTATCCGGCAAGGATAGTCGTAGGCCGGAAGCGGCCACTCGCTGCGGAGGAGGTGCAGGAGCTGGCGGAGGAGATGATTGCTGGAGCTGTGGTAGTAGCTGCTGTAGCATCACGGTCAGTTGAGACAGCTGATGGCCTTGTTGCGCTATCTGTTGCGACTGCTGGGCGACCACCGTGGTGAGGTCGGCGACAACTGGCAGTGGAACTTCAGCGGGATCCATGGCCGGATCTACTGTCACGGTTCGGCTGGCAGGAGGTGGATCCTCTGTGCCAGAGAGGGATTGGCGTGGACCGTGCTAGTGGACCGGTTCTAAGTTACTACTGGTATTCACCAGAGCCCGCCACAAAGCGGGATGGTCTTGCAGCGGCGGTAGTAACCAGGTCGTATCCACTAGCAACGGCTCAACCTCTCTGACTGCTGAAGATAGGCGCGGTACAAGGGAGTAGACAAGAGCAAGGTCGGACGTAGCAGAAGGTCGGGGCAGGCAGCAAGGATCGTAGTCAGGGGCAACGGCAGGAGGTCTGGAACACAGGCTAGGAACACACTAGGAAACGCTTTCACTGGCACAATGGCAACAAGATCCGGCGAGGGAGTGCAGGGGAAGTGAGGTATACATAGGGAGTGCACAGGTGAACACACTAATTAGAACAACTGCGCCAATCAGTGGCGCAGTGGCCCTTTAAATCGCAGAGACCCGGAGCGCGCGCGCCCTAGGGAGCGAGGCCGCGCGCGCCGGGACAGGACCGACGGAGAGCGAGTCAGGTACGGGAGCCGGGGTGCGCATCGCGAGCGGGCGCCACCCGCATCGCGAATCGCATCCCGGCTGGAGGCGGTATCGCAGCGCACCCGGTCAGTGGATCTGACCGGGGCGCTGCAGTAGCGAGGATGTGGCGAGCGCTCCGGGGAGGAGCGGGGACCCGGAGCGCTCGGCGTAACAGTTTCTCTTTTCCTTTTTTTGTTTGCCAACCAGGCTCTCCCTCTGTCTGGTTCTGTGCTTCTTAGAGTTGGTTTCCTACCACCTTCCAGGTTGGTTACAGGCCATCGGATCTCTGAATCGCCCCTTCTTGTCTCTCTATGTGGTCTTTTGGTTTAGAGTCTCTTCGTTTGGCATCTTAGTCCATCTCCATGGATGGTGGGAACTGCCGGAGGTTCCAGGCCTCGGTTGCCTTTTGGCCCAGGGTCTCATCCGTTACGGCTGGCTGGGGTTCAGTGTCTGGACTGACTTCCTTCCTCTGGTGGTTGTTCTTCCCACCCCAGCGACTGCTTTGGTACGTCCCATCAGTTTGTGTCCCCCAATGAAGAGTGACAGAGAAAAGGAGATTTTTTTGTACTCACCGAAAAATCTTTTTCTTGTAGCCTTCAATGGGGGACACAGCATCCACCCATTCTTCATTAGCTGTTGCAAAACTGCAACTCCTAGCATGCACAAACAGCAAACGGTTGTCTCACCATGCCGGGAGTTGTAGTTTCGTACCTCATACATCTCCCAGCATGCCCTTCGACGATCACTACATGCTGGGAGTTGTAGTTTTGCAACAGCTGGAGGCACACTGGTTAGAAAATACTAAGTTAGGTAACAAAACCTAACTGAAGGTTTTCCAACCAGTGTGCCTCCAGCTGTTGTAAAAGTACAACTCCCAGCATGGTCTGTCAGTGCATGCTGGGAGTTGTAGCTTTGCAACAGCTAGCTGTTTGCCCCCCCCCCATGTGAATTAACAGGGTACATTCACATGGGGGGGTTTACAGTGAGTTTCCTGCTTCAAGTTTGAGCTGCGGCAAATTTTTCGCCGCAGCGCAAACTCCTAGCGGTAAACTCACCGTAAACCCCCGCCCGTGTGAATGTACCCTAAAAACACTACACTAACATATAATAAAGGGTAAAATACTACATATGCACCCCTTTACACTGTCCCCCCAATAAAAATGAAAAACGTATCGTACGGCAGTGTTTCCAAAACGGAGCCTCCAGCTGTTGCAAAACAACGACTCCCAGCATTTCCAGACAGCCACTGACTGTCCAGGCATGCTGGGAGTTTAGCAACAGCTGGAGTCACCGTGTTTAGGAATCACTGGCGTAGAATACTCCTATGTCCACCCCTATGCAATCCCTAATTTAGTTCTCAAATGTGCATGGGGCTCTCTTACTGTTTCAAGGAAACAGTTTAGTGCCACATATGGGGTATTTCTGTACTCTGGAGCAATTGCATTACAAATTTTGGGGGGCTTTTTCTCCTTTTACCCCTTATGAAAAGGAAAAGTTGGGGTCTACACCAGCCTGTTAGTGTAAAAAATAAAAAATGTTACACTAACATGCTGTTGTTGCACCATACTTTTTATTTTCACATGAGGTAAAAGGAAAAAAAGACCCCCAAAATTTGTAACGCGAATTCTCCTGAGTACGGAAATACCCTGAATGTGGACGTAAAATGCTCTGCGGGTGCACATCATGGCTCAGTAGTGAGAGCGCACTATGTACATTTGAGGCCTAAATTGGTGATTTGCACAGGGGTGGCTGATTTTACAGCGGTTCTGACATAAACTACACCCCTCACGGAATTTAACAAGGGTTATAGTGAGCCTTAACACCCCACAGGTGTTTGACGAATTTTCGTTAAAGTTGGATGGGAAAATGAAAAAAAAAAAAGCCTCCCAAAATTTGTGACCCCATTTCTTCTGAGTAAGAGCATACCCCTTATGTGGATGTAAAGTGCTCTGCAGGCGAGCTACAATGCTCAGAGGAGAAGGAGCGCCATTGGGCTTTTGGAGAGAAAATATGTCCGGAATTGAAGGCCACTTGTATTAACAAAGCCCCCATAGTGCCAGAACAATGGACCCGCCCCCACATGTGACCCCATTTTGGAAACTACACCCCTCACGTAATGTAATAAGGGGTACAGTGAGCATTTACACCCCACAGGTGTCTGACAGATCTTTGGAACAGTGGTCCGTGAAAATAAAAAAAATTATTTTTAATTTGCACAGACTACTGTTCCAAAGATCTGTCAAACGCCAGTGGGGTGTAAATGCTCACTGCACCCCTTATTAAATTCTGTGAGGGATGTAGTTTACAAAATGGGGGGGCCCCCGACTTCTATTCCAACCAAATTTTCTCTCAAAAAGCTCAGTGGCGCTCTTTCTCTTCTGAGCATTGTAGTGCGCCAGCAGAGCACTTGATGTCCACACATGGGGTATTTCTATACTCAAAAGAGATGGGGTTACATATTTTGGGGAGCATTTTCTCCTATTACCCCTTGTAAAAATGTTAAATATAGGAAAAAACCCCCATTTTAGGGAAAAACATTTTTTTTTTTCATTTACACATCCAAATTTAACGAAAAGTTGTCAAACACCTGTGGGGTGTTAAAGCTCACTGGACCCCTTGTTACGTGCCTTGAGGGTTGTAGTTTCCAAAATAGTATGCCATGTGTTTTTTTTTTTTTTTTTTGCTGTTATGGCACCATAGTGGCTTCCTAAATGCGAAATGCCCCTCAAAAACCATTTCAGTAAAATTCACTCTCCAAAATCCCATTGTCGCTCCTTCCCTTCTGTGCACCCACAGAGTACTTTACATCCACATATAAGGTATTTTCTTACTTAGAGAAATTGGGTTGCAAATTTTAGGGGGCTTTTTCTCCTATTACCCTACAAGAACATGCGGGTGTAAAAAATTAAGATTTTGAGTTTTCTCCTTCACTTTGCTGCTATTCCTGTAAAACACCTAAAGGGTTAACAAACTTTCTGAATGTCATTTTGAATACTTTGAGGGGTGCAGTTTCTATAATGGGGTAATTTATGGGGTATTTCTTATAGGCCCCTCAAATCTACTTCGAAACTGAACTGGTACCTGAAAAATTACGATTTAGAAAATTTCGGGAAAAATTAGAAAATTGCTGCTGAACTTCGAAGCCCTCTGATGTCTTCCAAAAGTAAAAACATGTCAACTTTATGATGCCAACATAAAGTGGAAATATTGTATATGTGAATGAATGTTACGCCGCGCGCTCCGGGTCCCTGCTCCTTCCCGGAGCGCTCGCGGCGTTCCTCTCTCTGCAGCGCCCCGGTCAGACCCGCTGACCGGGAGCGCTGCACTGACACTGCCGGCAGGGATGCGATTTGCATAGCGGGACGCGCCCGCTCGCGAATCGCATCCCAAGTTACTCACCTGTCCCGGTCCCCGGCTGTCACGTCCTGGCGCGCGCGGCTCCGCTCCTTAGGGCGCGCGCGCGCCAGCTCTCTAAGATTTAAAGGGCCAGTGCACCAATGATTGGTGCCTGGCCCAATCAGTCTACTAGCTTCCACCTGCTCCCTGTCTATATAACCTCACTTCCCCTTCCCTTCCTTGCCGAATCTTGTTGCCTTGTGCCAGAGAAAGCGTTATAGTGTTTGCCTTACCAGTGTTCTTGACCTCTTGCTATTGCTATTGACTACGAACCTTGCCGCCTGCCCCGACCTTCTGCTACGTCTGACCTTGCCTCTGCCTAGTCCTTCTGTCCTACGCCTTCTCAGCAGTCAGCGAGGTTGAGCCGTTGCCGGTGGATACGACCTGGTTGCTACCGCCGAAGCAAGACCATCCCGCTTTGCGGCGGGCTCTGGTGAATACCAGTAGCACCCTAGAACCGGTCCAGCGACACGGTCCACGCCAATCCCTCGCTGACACAGAGGATCCACATCCAGCCTGCCGAATCCTGACAGTAGATCCGGCCATGGATCTCGCTGAGGTCTCGCTGCCAGTTGTCGCTGACCTTACCACGGTGGTCGCCCAGCAGTCGCAACAGATAGAGCAACTTGGACAACAGTTCGCCCAACAAGAACAGCAGCTGTCGCAGTTGACCGCCATGCTACAGCAACTTCTGCCACAGCTACAGCAGCAACCATCTCCTCCGCCAGCTCCTGCACCTCCTCCGCAGCGAGTGCCCGCTCCTGGTCTCCGCTTGTCCCTGCCGGACAAATTTGATGGGGACTCTAGACTTTGCCGTGGTTTCCTGTCACAATGTTCCCTACATTTGGAGATGTTGTCGGACCAATTTCCTACAGAACGGTCGAAGGTGGCTTTCGTGGTCAGTCTCCTGTCTGGGAAGGCCCTGTCATGGGTCACACCGCTCTGGGACCGCAATGATCCTGTCACTGCCTCTCTACAGTCCTTTTTCGCTGAGATTCGAAGTGTCTTCGAGGAACCAGCCCGAGCTTCTTCTGCCGAGACTGCGCTGCTGAACCTGGTCCAGGGTAATTCTTCAGTAGGCGAATACGCCATCCAATTTCGTACTCTCGCCTCCGAATTATCTTGGAATAACGAGGCGTGACCTTTAAAAAAGGCCTATCCAGTAACATCAAAGATGTGCTGGCCGCACGAGAAATTCCTGCCACCCTGCATGAACTTATCCATTTGGCCACCCGCATTGACATGCGTTTTTCTGAAAGACACCAGGAGCTCCCCCAGGAAAAAGACCTTGATCTCTGGGCACCTCTCTCACAGTATCCTTTGCAATCTACCCCTGTGCCTCCCGCCGAGGAGGCTATGCAAGTGGATCGGTCTCGCCTGACCCATGAAGAGAGGACTCGCCGCAGAGATAAAAATTTATGTCTGTACTGTGCAAGTACCGAACATTTCTTGGTGGATTGCCCTATTCGTCCTCCACGTCTGGGAAACGCACGCACCCAGCTCACGTGGGAGTGGCGTCTCTTGGTCTGAAGTCTGCTTTTCCACGTCTCACTGTGCCCGTACGGATTTCTCCTTCTGCCAACTCCTCCTTCTCAGCTGTGGCCTTCTTGGACTTTGGTTCTGCGGGAAATTTCATTTTGGCCTCTTTTGTCAATAAGTTCAACATCCCTGTGACCTGTCTCGTCAAGCCGCTCTACATTTCCTCGGTCAACGGAGTTAAATTGGACTGCACCATGCGTTACCGCACAGAACCCCTGCTCATGAGCATTGGACTGCATCACGAAAAAGTAGAATTTTTTGTTTTGCCCAACTGCACCTCTGAGGTCCTCCTCGGTCTGCCATGGCTCCAACGCCACTCTCCTACCCTTGACTGGACCACCGGGGAAATCAAGTGCTGGGGTACTTCTTGCCACAAAAAATGCCTCACGTCTGCTCCCAGTCCCGCCAGGCAAGCCTCAGTGCCTCCTCCTACACCTGGTCTCCCCAAGGCCTATCAGGACTATGCTTTGCCTCCTCATAGCCCCCATCCTGGTAACACTCTGCCCCGTGCCAAGCTTCACCCTCTGCCCCCCCTCCCCATTCCCACTCCTTCTGAACTGCCTGCCTTTGATGAGGATACTCAGGACTTCTCTGTCTTCCAGAAGGAAACTCTACAATCGCTCCCAATGTCCTCATCCCACGTGAAGCAACTACCGGACAAAAAGAGGGGGAGACCTAAAGGGGGGGGGGGTACTGTTACGCCGAGCGCTCCGGGTCCCTGCTCCTCCCCAGAGCGCTCGTGGCGTTCCTCTCTCTGCAGCGCCCCGGTCAGACCCGCTGACTGGGAGCGCTGCACTGACACTGCCGGCGGGGATGCGATTCGCATGGCGGGACGCGCCCGCTCGCGAATCGCATCCCAAGTCACTCACCTGTCCCGGTCCCCGGCTGTCACGTCCTGGCGCGCGCGGCTCCGCTCCTTAGGGCGCGCGCGCGCGCGCCAGCTCTCTAAGATTTAAAGGGCCAGTGCACCTTGGTGCCTGGCCCAATCAGTCTACTAGATTCCACCTGCTCCCTGTCTATATAACCTCACTTCCCCTTCCCTTCCTTGCCGGATCTTGTTGCCTTGTGCCAGAGAAAGCGTTATAGTGTTTGCCTTACCAGTGTTCTTGACCTCTTGCTATTGCTATTGACTACGAACCTTGCCGCCTGCCCGACCTTCTGCTACGTCTGACCTTGCCTCTGCCTAGTCCTTCTGTCCTACGCCTTCTCAGCAGTCAGCGAGGTTGAGCCGTTGCCGGTGGATACGACCTGGTTGCTACCGCCGCACCTAGACCATCCCGCTTTGCGGCGGGCTCTGGTGAATACCAGTAGCAACCTAGAACCGGTCCACCAACACGGTCCACGCCAATCCCTCGCTGACACAGAGGATCCACATCCAGCCTGCCGAATCCTGACAATGAATATAACATTTATTTGGAATGTCTATTTTCTTTACAAGCAGAGAGCTTCAAAGTTAGAAAAATGCAATATTTTCTAATTTTTCATGACATTTTGGATTTTTTCACCAAGAAATGATGCAAGTATCAACAAAAATTTACCACTATGTTAAAGTAGAATATGTCACGAAAAAACTATCTCAGAATCAAATTCATAAGTAAAAGCATCCCAGAGTTATTAATGCTTAAAGTGACAGTGGTCAGATGTGCGAAAAATGCTCGGGTCCTTAAGGTGAAAATGGGCTGGGTCCTTAAGGGGTTAAAGGCTCATCCATTTTCAACCCGCTACCCATAGACTTTAATGTTAAATTTATAACTGTTACATTATGCGCTCCGGCCACACACGCTCCTAACTATGCTACTGTGCCACCTGCCTTGGCCTTCTGCTATCCTGACCACGAGCTGCCTTATTCCTCCAGTGCCTTGAATTCCTCAGCCACCTGTGTGGTCAAGCCGTGCCAGTGGTAGCGACCTGGGTGCCACCTGCCGCAGCAAGTCCATCCCGCTTTGCGGCGGGCTCTGGTGAAAATCAGCGGCACCTTAGACTCCGCTTCCTGGTACGGTCCGAGTCATCTGCCACACAGGTCCAGCGGATCCACATCCACCGGTTTTCCTGTCTTCTGAAACGTGAGCGTTACAATAATATCCGTTTCTTTTCCGTTATTTTTGTCGGGAGAAAAATAGTGCATGCAACGTCTTTTCCCCGTCAAACAAAAACGGAACAGGAAGCAAACAGGTGATAAATGATTGTAAAAAAAAATCCCATTGACATCAATGGGATTATTTTACAGCCGTTTGCAATCCATTTGAAAAATTATCATACGGATTGATAACAGGTATTTAATAACAGGGGCAGACTTTAATGTGAACGAGCCCTTAGTTATGGCTCAGTGGAAGAGTGAATTTGTGTTCAGTGATCAGAACTCCTTTTTGGACAGTATATGCTGGTATGGCTGGTATATAGATGACCTTCTTGTGATCTGGAGTTGTCAGTTTTCTGCCACACCAGTGTATATAGAATATCTCAAAATAAATACCACTTTTACAGTTAATTTCTAGCTCAGCTGTAAGGAGACGCCATCCTCCATGCCACAAGCAGGAATCCATTTCACACAAAGAGCGCAATTCCTATAGGTTAGTTAACGTGTATTAAACAAAATTGCTCTGATTATGCAAAGTATGAACTTGAGATTTGCCAGTGTTGTCAATGTCTCAAAGCCAGGGGGCATCCACATTGGATGTTTCAGAGAGGGAGAAATATTGTTAATTGAAAACCTAGAGAGGATTTGTTAACAGATGGTAGAAATGACAATCTTTCTACACAATGCCCTAAACCCACAGTAGTATTACAGTAGACAAGATAATTTCCACAGATAAAGAATATCATTTTAAAATGCCTTCCTGTTTCATATGAGGATGAGATATTGTCCCAGATTTTGTGACATGGATGTCAGGTTACTTCACGTAGGGCTCCCAACCTAAGCAATCTCTTACCTCCAAGTGTATTTGAAAATAAAAAGAACATGGATTGCGCTATGTTGCCAGGTTTGGAGTCTGCCAGTATGCTATGTAAAGGAGTACTCCACTGTTAGACATTTTATCCCATATCCAAAGGACCGCGATCCCCCCTGCAGCAGCTCAGTACCTCAGTAGCCCGGAGCTAAGTTTTCTCTGAGGCTGATGACGGGCGGTGCAGGGGATGGGGCATTGTGACATCATGGCCCCGCCGCCTCGTGACATCACGTCCGCCCCCTCAATGCAAGTCTATGGAAGGGGAGTCACACCTTCTCCCATAGACTTGTATTGAGGGGGCGGGGCATGACATCATGATGCCCCAACCCCTGCACCGCCCGTCATCAGCCCCTTATCCCCTATCCAAAGGGGACCCCGCGATCCCCCCTGCACCGCCCCGTCATCAGCCTCGGAGGAACTTAGCTCCGGGCTGCTGAGGTACCGGGCTGCTGCAGGTGGGATTGCAGGGGTCCCCTTTGAATAGGAGATAAGATGTCACACAGCGAAGTATCCCTTTAAGGCAAAGATTTTTGTAATGTTCAAAAATAAGCAATTTTTCAATAAAAAAAATTCATCAATTGTATTTAATTTATTGTTATTTATAACGCTTTATGTACCACCTGCAATTTTACCTAAGTGGGGTGCACTAGTCGTAAAAGTTAAAATTTCGCAACACCTGCGGGAAGTGAGATTGTATTGATATTAAAATGTATCAATTGCATCTAAATATTTAATCATAGAGAAGCATGACAGGTCGTTGGCCACATGGTTCACCACCAAGAGGGGGTGATGTTGCACACCTCCTACCGAATAGGAGAGCCTTCTGGATATACCTCTTGGGGACTTGATTTCCAGCTGGTCTGAATCTCAGAAGAGGAAATCATGTTTCATTACTGAAGGACATATTTTTAGTTTTAGGTATGAGTATTTTGCATATACTGTATTTGTATATTCATGTATTTACATTCTTATACTTTTAATTGTGGTTATTAACATAATTTTCCTATGTATAGTTAGACTGTATATGTTATTTGTAATCGCTACTTTACCTTAAAGGGGTTATCCACCATAAGGTGATTTTAGTATGTACCTAGCAGACCCTAATGAACATGCTTAGGAAGGATTTGCGCTTGTCTTGGGGCTAAATGGCTATGTTGTGAGATTAACCATAACACTGTGGCTAGCTTTTTGTGAACTGGTATTTCCTGTTTTAGTTTTCTTTTTTGCCTTCAAATCCCATAATTCCTTTTTTCTCCCTTCCACACCCATTGAAACATAAATGAGCTGCATCCATTCAAAGACCTGTGGTTTTCAATCAGGGTGCCTCCAGCTGTTGCATTAGTTCAGATTGATCTCTCTCCTACCAAGTGGTCGCTCCACCCATTGAAGCAGGCAGGCTCCCTGTCATCAGCTGACTAGTGAGTCTGGTGTCGGCCGCATTGCAACCTGGAAGAAATCTGAGACAACAGTCATTTTGTATGCTGGTAAAATCAATATTGGAGTGAAAATCACAGAATTGTGAGAAAACCTTCACACACAGGTACAGACACTATATTATCAACTACACTAACTTTACAGCCCCTGTAGCATAGTCAAATAAAATAAAAATCCTGGAATACCCCTTTAAGTCTTTCATATATATTTTTTTCCCAATAATCTTTTCTCTTTTTTTTAAGACAATACATATGGACATTTATTCTATACATAGGTCCATAAAAAAAAAGACAAAAACACCACCATACGCCCACAAAAAAAGTAATTCATATAATTATTATTATTTATTTTTATAGAGCTGTTGGTCCATGCTGGAGGAGGTACTTATTGCATTGGCTTAATGCTGAAATGTTGCATCTGTTTGTTACCAAAAAGTGCACTGCATAAAAACTAAACCCCACAGATAATGTTTTTTTCTTTTGATGTATATAATTTAAGGTAAAATTGAAGGTATAATTGCAAAGTACAATTGGTCCCATATACAGGCCCTAATATGGCTCTTTAAATGGAAAAATAAAAGCGATATTGGGAAGATTTATAAAACCTGTGTAGAGAAAGAGTGGTGCAGTTGCCCATAGGAACCAATCAGATTGCTTCTTTCATTTTTAGAGGCCTTTTTGAAAACTGAAAGTAATAACCACTTTTTCTCTACACAGACCAAAACCTGCTGTGTCTTTAAAGGGGTACTCCGGTCCTAATACACCTTATCCCCTATGCAAAGAATAGGGGATAAGATGTCTGATCGCGGGGGTCCCACCGCTGGGGACTCCCACAATTTGTCAATCAGCACCCACCTTTGCGAGCTCTCTGCAGCGCTGGAGGCTCCGAGTGTGCAGCGTGACGTCGACAGGGCCAGAGTATCGTGACCCACGACGCCCCCGTGTGACATCACGCCTCATCCCCTCAATGCAAGTCTATGGGAGGGGGCCTGACTGCCCTGAATGACAGATTGCTGGGGTGCTCCGCGATCAGACATCTTATCCCCTATCCAAAGGATGTATTAGGGCCGTAGTACCCCTTCAGGGGATAAGATCCTAAGGTGGAACAACAAATCACTAGGTGGGAACATTGTTAAAGATTCCATCATTTTTTTTTTTTTTTTATAACATTAAGTGATGAAAAAATTTCTTTTCTGTGAATGTCCTTGAGTGTCCCAGCCAGAGCCCTGACTTGAACCCAATAAAACATCTCTGGAGAGACCTGAAAATGGCTTCCATCTATAGCCCCCATCCAAATTGGCAGAGCTTGAGAGGATCTGCAGAGAATTCCCAAATCCAGGTGTGCATATTTTAGTTTTTCCTTTAACCCCTTAACGACCATGAATGTGTATACTCGTCCATGTGCCGCGGGCAGCTATTAACCCTTTAGACACTGCTGTCAGCTTCGACAGCAACAATCTAAAGATACCTTTATCCCGTCCCTGGTGGTCCAGTGGGGTGGATCGCCCCCCCACAGCGCGATCAAGGGGGGCGATCCACTGTTGAGGTAGCTAGAAGGCTTACCTCTCGTCCTGCTGCTGCTGTGGCTCTGACAATGATAAAGCCTGGCAGTACCAGGCTTTATCAATTGAGCGCAGAGCACACAGATCAATGTGGTTTTATGGAACCACATTGATCTGTATGAGGAATCAAATGATCCCTCCTAAGAGTCCCCTAAGTGGACTAAAAGTGTAAAAAAAAAAAAAGTTTAAAATCACACACATTAACCCCTTCCTTCTCCCGTTACTATCTTCCGCCACAAAATAACGGCCGTTATTAATAACGGGCTATAACGGGTTATAAAGGATAATGTAAAAATCCCATAGACTACAATGGGATTTTCTAACAGCCGTATAGGATTTTGTAACTGCCGCTTTAAAGCTGATTTTCAGACGGAACTTCGAACGGATCTTTAAAACTGAGTAATTTTGTAGTGTGACAGAAGCCTTAATATGTTGTGGTATTTGTTTCCTCCAAAGACAACTCCTACCTCTTTACAATACACCTGCCATAGAGCCCACAGATGCTGGTGTCATTTTTGAGTGACCTCCCAGCAGTTGCCAGACCTCATGTAAAATATTTGACTAGAGAGCTGGCATAGCATTGAACAGTATGAGAGATCAATGTAATGCATGTTATAGTCCCCTATGGGGGCTATAACATTGCAAAAAAAAGTGAAAAAAAAAAGTAAATAAAGATCATTTAACCCCTTCCCTAATAAAAGTTTGAATCACCCCCCTTTTCCCATTTAAAAAAAAAAAAAAAAAAACCAGTGTAAATAAAAATAAACACGTGGTATCGCCGGGTATGTAAATATCTGAACTATAAAAATATAAAAATATAGTTGATTAAACCGTACGGTCAATGGTGTACGCGCAAAAAAAATTCCAAAGTCCAAAATAGCGTGTTTTTGGTCACTTTTTATATCATGACAAAATGAATAAAAAGCAATCAAAAAGTCAGATGAAAACAAAAATGGTACCGCCAAAAACTTCAGATCACATTGCAAAAAAGGAGCCCTCATACCACACTATACTTGGAAAAATAAAAACATTATAGGGGTCAGAAGATGACAATTTTAAACATATATTAATTTTCGTGCATATAGTTAGGATTTTTTTCCAGAAGTACAACAAAATCAAACCTATATAAGTAGGGTATCATTTTAATCATATGGACCTACAGAATAAAGAGAAGGTGGCGTTTTTACAAAAAAATTTACTGCGTGGGAAAGGAAGCCCCCAAAATTTACAAAATTGTGTTTTTTCTTCAATTTTGTCGCACAATGATTTTTTTTTTGTTTCGCCGTAGACTTTTGGGTAAAATAACTGAAGTAATTACAAAGGTGACTTGGTGGTGCAAACAATAAGCCATCATATGGATTTTTAGGTGCAAAATTGAAAGGGTTAAGATTTTTAAAAGGTAAGGAGGAAAAAATGAAAGTGCAAAAATGGAAAAACACTCGGTCCTTAAGGGGTTAAAGCATCAGGGTTGGGTGCTTTTTCTTTCTCTCCCCACTTACAGAAACCTCTGGATGGTTATTCGGGGGTAGTTGGCACATTAGTACAAATACATAAATTGGTTTTAAAAGAAACTTCTATACAACTGGTTGCCTTAAAGGGGTACGTCCCATAGACTTTTGTTGAGGTCATGAGGGGCGGCCCTGAACACGGAAGCCCGCACACAGTGTACAGAACAATAAACTTCCGGACGCTGTGGAGCGGAGCTCCAGAAGCAGGGCAGCAGAGTACCCCTTTAAATATACATCATATACTCATATATAGTTCTAATCTACAATATAAGTTGAGTTTTGATAAAATACATGTATATCACATCCCTACTGTGGTTTGTACCATTTATAATACTAGTGTGTTCTTATGTGTCAGTGGTAACTTTGGGCCCTTAGGCACATGGCACGTGTACAACTGTTACCTCTGTTCCCACTATAGCTATATCACTGCCCGACTTGTGGCATTCTTTGGAACCATGATCTACCCCTTTTAAACGAAAGAAGGAAATGACACAGATTTTCTGTGCCTTGGATTGGTATTATTTCATAAATAAATGAACAGTATCTTTCACAGTGATGTAGGAAAACGTATCTACACTTTGACAAAGCATACAATCATTTTCTGTGCACAAACAATTCCCACTATGATCTATCCTAACTAGCAATAATTAATCTATTCCATAGACCGGCCTGTATCCCCTACTCTTGTTTGCACTGTCAGTCCTAATTCCTATTGAACCATGTGCACAACTGGTTTTACGTGATTCCACAAGAGAGTGGGCAAAAAAAGAAAAAATTGGTCCTCGAGCATCCATTGAGCTGATTATGAATGGAGCTGGTTGTGTAGATACAGCTGAAGACATCAAAGATAACAGGTAAAGCAAACAGTGCTCGAGGGTTTCTTTTATTTCAAATCAACATGATGGAGTGGCATCTGAAATAAATGGAATAAGATAAAGTGTTTACGTAGGCAGAAATACAGGTACATGACGTATGACTGAAAGATAACAGGGGTATATAATCTATGGCTTGAGAGGGAGAGACAGACAGACAGCTCTTTCAGCAGCCAGGTCTTACAACTTTATATACATTCTGCCATGGAATCAGAGGAATACAGAAAAAGAGGTATGTTACGCAGAGCTCTATCTATGTTTCTAGCTATCATTTATCAGTCATCTTATACCTATCTATTTATCTGTCTATCTATCTATCTATCTATCTATCTATCTATCTACAAGTATCCAAAATGCTTTCCTGGATCTCTATCTATCTATCTATCAATAATCTCTTATACATATCTATCATCTATCTATCTATCTATCTATCTATCTATCAATCATCTCTTATACATATCTATCATCTATCTATCTATCAATCATCTCTTATACATATCTATCTATCTATCAATCATCTCTTATACATATCTATCTATCTATCAATCATCTCTTATATATATCTATCATCTATCTATCTATCAATCATCTCTTATAAATATCTATCATCTATCTATATATCAATCATCTCTTATACATATCTATCTATCATCTATCTATCTATCTATCTATCAATCATCTCTTATACATATCTATCTATCTATCTATCAATCATCTTTAATACATATCTATCTATCAATCATCTCTTATACATATCTATCATCTATCTATCTATCAATCATCTCTTATACATATCTATCTATCATCTATCAAACATATACTTATCTATTTATCTATCTATCTGTCTGATCCATGTCAGTGTCATATGTGAATCCTGTTTGCATTGTAGCATTTCAACAATAATGCAGAATTTTTCTCCTAATGTTCTATGTATTGCTGCAGGTTGTCCATCTATCAATCAAGCAAGCATCTCTTACCTAATAGCTATCTATTATCTATCAATCATTAATATCATAAATGTTTATAATCTTTCAATCCTCTATATCATATCTATCATCTATCTATTATATCTTATACCTATCTGTTCAAATAATTTTTATTAACAGATAAGTATAATGAAGTAAACATAATAAGGAAATGCTAAAAAATACAATGAATGTTAAAATCGAAGCAAACAGGTTAAAATGAATAGGATAGGACATAGTACACAGTAGCACTATAAATCTTGAATACAAACATCTTGAAACGCGTCAAGAGATAAAAGTGGCAAATCTAAACAATGGAGCAGATCCTTAGAATAAGCTAATTAAATAAATTAATTATCTATAACATATTCTTATACCTATCTATCACCTATCTGTCTGTCTATCTATCTATCATCTGTCTATCTATCTGTCTCTATCTATCTATCTATCTATCAATCTATCATCTATCTAGCTATCATCTGTCTGTCTACCTGCCTATCTATGTATTGTTGTCAACTGACTTTGATAAAATGTGTTAGAATCTGTGTTAGATTTTGGCATTTACCCGACCCGAATATAAGCCGAGGCCCCTAATTTTACCCCAAAAACCCAGGAAAAGTTATTGACTCGACTATAAGCCTAGGGTGGGAAATACATCATCCCCCCCATGTAATCATCCAGACCCCCGTCATCACCCCCACCCTTCATCATCACAGCCTGTCAATCCCTTGTCAGTGGTCTTCAACCTGCGGACCTCCAGATGTTGCAAAACTACAACTCCCAGCATGCCCGGACAGCCGTCGGCTGTCCGGGCATGCTGGGAGTTGTAGTTTTGAAACCTCTGGAGGTCCGCAGGTTGAAGACCACTGCGGCCTTAGCCATCATCCAACCCCCCCCCCCCTTTTGTTTTGTACTCACCTCCCCTCGGCGGCCGGGGGAGGTGGTCTGGGCTATCTATGCTACAGGGACCGTCCGGTGAGGATGGTTAGTCGTTGCGGGCTGTCCATTTTCACCGCGCTTCGGGCCTGCCCCGGACTAGTGACGTTGCCTTGATGACGACGCACAGGGACGTTCATGCGCAACGTCCCTGTGCGTCTTCGTCAAGGCAACGTCACTAGTCCGTGCCCAGAGCGGAGATGAGGCCCGCCCCCCGGTGAAAATGGACGGCCCACAATGACTAACCATCCCCACCGGACGGTCCCTGCAGCATAGATGGCCCAGACCAGCTCACCCTAACTTCCAACCGAGGGGAGGTGAGTAGAAAACAAAAGGAAGGGGAGGAGGGGGGCTGGATGATGACGAAGGCCGCAGTGGACTTCAACCTGCGGACCTCCAGAGGTTTCAAAACGACAACACCCAGCATGCCCGGACAGCCGATGGCTGTCCGGGCATGCTGGGAGTTGTAGTTTTGCAACATCTGGAGGTCCGCAGGTTGAAGACCACTGAGAAGGGATTGACAGGTGGAGAGTTCACTCGAGTATAAGCCAAGGGGGGCGTTTTCAGCACGAAAAATCATGCTGAAAATCTCTGCTTATACTCTAGTATATACGGTAAATAATGTCTATGTGAATATATAGAATTATAATTTCTGCCCCTAGAATATCTAAGTGAGGCAGCTGTGGGCTGGTACTGTACATTTCTATGAAGTGTTTTTGTCAACACCAATAAGCTATCTAGCTGGAGTTTCTTAACAAGTTGTGATTATGTTCTGTGTGTAACCAGGTAAAGAACTGGTGGATTATATCTGTCAGTACCTCAGCACCATAAGAGAAAGGCGAGTAAATCCAGATGTACAGCCTGGTTACATGAGAGCCCTTTTGCCTGACAGTGCCCCTGTGGAATCAGAGAGTTGGGACAACATATTCAGAGACATTGAAGACATCATCATGCCTGGGGTAAACCAGTTTCTATTATTTATATGCAGCTCTACCTCAGCAGGGGAGGCAGGTTGGATAGTATCTTGTGCTGGAGGGGTAGGGCAGGTATCAGTGGAGGCTTACAGGTGTTCATAGATCAGTACACACCTTAATAATATTTATTACTATACACATTAGGTAATAATACAGTAAATAATGTTACATTCTTGTCTGTAAGAGAGTGACAAAATCAGATACAAACATGTAGTTATGCCAACATAAAAAGAGCAGCAGCTACCTGTAAGGTTATTGTAAATGAAACATGTCGGAGTAATCCTAAGGTAAAATGCTTTCCCCTTTTTATATGCAGTTTCTAAATGATAGATTATACCTGTACATTTGAACAGCTCCATTCTACCTGGAGAAGCTTAGACCAATACTGTCCATTCACCAGCTGTAATGGAGGTGTATTCTCTACCTGGATAGCAAAAGAAGATACTATTGGTGGTGAAGGAGCCCAACGTGGCCTTATTTCACTGCTGATCAGCTTTTTCATGGAATAAGTTCAAACGTTACCATCTTGTTTCCCCCAATGTCACATACATTTGTTTCCTATTAAACTGACCCTAGTGTGTGGGTGAAAAAGGGGGCATTGGGGAAAGTGACTGAAGGGAGTGATGACCATCTCTGTACAGTGCTGAAGAATATGTTGGCACTATATGGGCACTCTAAATAAATATTGTATGCATGCACAGGGAAGAAAGTGCTCATCAACAAGCGAAGATGGGTGGGCAGCACATTAACTGCACTGCTTAGATTTCCCCCAATTGTTTATTGTTATAGCCCCCTTGGTTATAGGGTGCTGTACATATGATAAGGGTTAAAATACATAACATGATAGGGTCCTGCTTGCAAGGGTTACATTTTACAAATAAGTAAAAATAATCACTTTCTGCCATGTTCATACATATAATACCGCTGTTTGCAGAGAGTCTTAGGGCAACACATGATATGCTTATTATTGGGGGATTATCCTTCTATATGTTTATCTATCTATCTTCTGTCTATCTATAATGTGTCTATCTATCTTAAATATGTCTATCTATCTGTCTGTCCATTTTTCTAACAGGCTGTCTGTCAGTCATATGTAACATTGTAGCATTTCAGCAATTAATGCAACATTTTCTGCTTCTGTCCCTTGTATTCCTGCAGGTCGTCCATTGGCAGAGTCCTCATATGCATGCATACTTCCCAGCACTAACATCATGGCCTTCCTTGCTTGGAGACATGCTTGCAGATGCTATAAACTGCTTAGGATTTACATGGGTATGCTGCAACCTTACATGGGTATCTTTTAGCACTTGTTCAGATTGTTTACAGACATGTTATAGCCTTGATAAGTATATGTCAATACGCACATTAGAATCAGGTGATGGAACTCATAACAGTTGTGTGTGTTTCAATTTTATACTGCACAAGTGTATAGGGTGCAGACATATCTGATCAGTGGGGGTCCTATCACTGGGACCCCCACTAATCACAAGAAAGAAGGTCACTTGTCCCTCAGGTGAATGGAGTAGCATAGCGCAAACGTGTCTACCTCTTTGTTCATTCCGTATGCGTCTTCTATAGAAAGTAAATAGTACAGTAGCTGAGCATGAACACTGAAGCTTAATTACATAGTTTGTAAGGTTGAAAAAAGACAAGAGTCCATTAAGTTCAACCTAAAACCCTACTGTGTTGATCCAGAGGAAGGTAACCTCCCGCCCCCCCCCCCCCCCATGAGGCTAATGCCAATTGCCCCATGACTTAGGAAAAATTCCCTCCCAACTCTAAGTATTACAATCATTCCCTGGATCAATGTTCTATCCACATAAATCTAGTATCCATAACTTGTTTTATTATATTATTTCAGAAAAATATCCAGACCCCCCTTGAACATGTTTATTGAGTCAGATATCACAACATAGGCCCTCATATACTTAGAAAATTGGGTTGTAAGTCTATGTTGCTTTCTTACCCGACTGCTTTTTTCCCCTGGTAATTAATATTATGTCGCATCCTGTTTGTCGCACGTGGGTTTTGTAGGTTTTGGTTTCCAACTCCTCTGAGCTGTCGGGAAAAAATCCACAACAATTCAACAAATTCGGGTTGGAAACCTTTATAAATACGTGGGAAAGCTCAGAAATGTCGGGTTACGCCCCTTTTTCGGGTTTGGGAGAATCCACATCGGGTCCGTCGGGAAAAAATTTAGCATCGTGTCGCAGACTGGCGCACGATGTGACATGTCGCAGACAAAGATGCGCCAGAAAAACCCTACAAAACAAGTCGGGTTTAGAATAGTAAATGAGGGCCACTGTGTAGCAGAGAGTTCCATAGTCTCACTGCTCTTACAGTAAAGAATCTCTGTCTGTGATGATGGTGAAATCTTCCTTCCTCAAGATGTAGAGGACGTCCCCTTGTCATGGTTACCGATCTCTGTACTGTACATTTATATATTTGTACATTCACTCAGCAAAGGACCCCAGCAGTCAGACATTTCTCACTTCTCCCATAGATAGGGGATAAGTCATAGTCTTGTTAGAGCCCCTTCTATTATAAACAGTAGTCCCTCAAGTTACAATATTAATTGATTCTGGGATGACCATTGTATGTTGAAACCATTGTATGTTGAGACCAGAACTCTATGGAAACCTGGTAATTGGTTCTAAAGGCACTAAATGTCATCCAAAAATAGGAAAAAGTGAGAATTAAAGAAAAATAAGTAGATAACTAATATAGATAAAGTAAATCCTTACATATAAAAGTAAGAAATATCTGCTGGGAGCTGTAAATCACTGTCTATGTCAGTGTTTCCCAAGCAGGGAGCCTCCAGCTGTTGCAAAACTATAACTCCCAGCATGCCTGGACAGCCAAAGGCTGTCCGGGCATGCTGGGAGTTGTAGTTTTGCAACAGCTGGGGCCACCCTGCTTGGGAAACACTGGTCTATGTAGAGGACAGGAGCTTCTTCAGGGTCCTGTACAGTACACGCAATGTCCTAAAAAAGTAATGGAGTCGCCCCCACCTGGTGTCCAAAGGAGCAGGTAACCCTGGTACAGGTAAAGTGTACAGAACATGTAATACCTCCCTGTACTGTAGGGGGCGCTACCAGACACCAGTCAGTGCATGTACTTCCGTACTACAGGGGTTTAACCAGTGAATGCCCATTCTGATTGGTCGGTTCTTCCGGCCATTGACACGTTTCGCAGATTCCATATGTATGTTGAGTCTGGTTTCAACTTACGATGGTCCAGAAAAGACAATTGTATGTTGAAACTATTGTATGTTGAGGCCATTGTAAGTTGAGGGATCACTGTATGTCCACACTAGCTATAGATAGGTGCTTGGATTCTTATGGACAAGCCTTGAGCACAATAAAATGGTAATAGTCTATCATTCTGAATAATACTTGTGCATTAAGTGTAGTTACCTCCAGAAACAGCTTCTAAAGGGACAAAGATTGATTAACTATAAAATACTGAAATATAAAAGGAATTGAACGCAATGGGAATAAGCTTGGTCTCTTTTTATTGACTGTTTTTATTTCTTTTGTTCCTGATGCCCTGTTAAGGCTTCCAGTCCAGCATGTACTGAACTAGAAATGAATGTGATGGATTGGTTGGCTAAAATGCTTGGCCTTCCCTGTCATTTTCTTCATCATTACCCAGAGAGCAATGGGGGAGGGGTGCTGCAAGTAAGCTATTACTTATTAATAGATGGTGCAATATGATGAATATTTGTATAGTAAATTTCAGTAGCCGTATTAGTCCAGTGATGCAGATGCAAATCAGAATTCTGTTAGTCCAATAAAAAAGGTATTACGAGATACTGCAACATTTTTTGATTTGCATCTGTATTTGTATATATATAGATTTGTACACTGTAAGCATGCTTATTAATATACTTTGTGGTAATTACTGAATGAATGTATGAACAAATTAAAGGGGTTCTCCGGTGCTTAGACATCTTATCCCCTATCCAAAGGATAGGGGATAAGATGCCTGATCACAGGAGTCCTGCCGCTGGGGACCCCGTGATCTTGCACGCGGCACCCCGTTTGTCATGCCCCCTCCCGTAGGCTTGCATTGAGTCACACGCCGCCCGCCCTGTAGTCGCCGGTAATCAGTCCCGGAGCGAACACGTTCCGGGGACTGATTACAAACGGGGTGCCGCGTGCAAGATCACGGGGGTCCCCAGCGGCGGGACTCCTGTGATCAGGCATCTTATCCCCTATCCTTTGGATAGGGGATAAGATGTCTAAGCAACGGAGTACCCCTTTAAGCTCTGTTCACATTTGTTATTGCCTTGCATTGGTATACCTGCATAATGGTATACTGACATATACTACCATGTACCCAAACCGTGCCCATTGATTTCTGTGGACTGAACATAGACTAGGAGGGACTATGGTCCAATCATTGTAATTTTACTGGACTCAAGTTGCAGCCTATATATTAGAGTCATGCATCTTGTATACAAATGGAGCAAATGTAGTTGGTATGCTGATGTATGGAACACAGTAAGAGCAGATGTTCATTTCCTTATATATATATATATATATATATATATATATATATATATATATATATTATACTATTACCTTATAAATGTTCTTTATACAATTGCAGAGTACTGTGAGCGAGTCAACGCTGATAGCTTTACTGGCTGCCAGGAAGGACAAAATCCTAGATATGAAAATCCATGAACCAGATTCAGATGATTCCAGTCTAAATTCTCGTCTAGTTGCTTATGCCTCAAATCAGGTAAGTCAGTTAATTGTATATATTAGCAAAATCAACTTATATATTTTACTTACTTATGTTTCAAGCTTGTATTTTCTCTTTCCGTAAAGGACTTGAGCTATTTATTTAGCTTATAGCTAACCATAAATTGTACAATGATTCATTAACTGGTATGTCCTACATTTAATGCATTTAGTACATGTCTTAATAAGACCCCTACTATTACTTATCGGGAAAGGACTAGAGCCTCCACGGTAGCATGAAAGTATAGGTAAGAAGACTCCTTCTGCAGAAGAAAAAAGGGACTATATTGTCAGGTGCCAGAAGGGGAAGGAGACTGATTTTCTCCAGAGCCTACCTCTAGCAACAGATGAGCAGTAGCACCAAGGGGGACACATAGCAGCAGATAAATCCAAATGTACTTTTTAAGATAGAAACACTGTAAATTGCTCTAAAACAACTATTAACAGATATTAATTTGGGGACTTTTAGCGCTAAGTTGATTCATGGGATAACCACTTTAAAGAGATTATCTAATCCATTTGTGTGCAAATAGTTTAACTGCAGCAAAATATGTCAGTCTTTATAATTAAAATGGTGTTTATCTCCTACTTGTGATGTCACAAACTTAGTTATCAACTTGTTCATCCCTCCCTGTAGTACAGGGACACCCTTCATCACATGCCTCTTATCTCCACAATGCTTCTCCCTTCTTGTATTTAGAAGGATCTTGTTTCACATGCTGGCAAGGAGATTGTGCAGTGTTAGTAGCAAAGCTCTGCCATGTGTGAGCACTACCATACACATAGTAATGTAGGTAACTACAAATAGAGGCAGTCATCTTGGCATCATTTGATGAGCACTTACAGTGGGGCAAAAAAAGCATTTAGTCAGCCACCAATTGTGCAAGTTCTCCCACTTAAAAAGATGAGAGGCGCCTGTAATTTTCATCATAAGTATACCTCAACTATGAGAGACATAATGAGAAAAAAAATCCATAAAATCACATTGTCTGACTTTCAAAGAATTTATTTGCAAATTATGGTGGAAAATAAGAATTTGGTCACCTACAAACAAGCAAGATTTGTGTCTCTCACAGACCTGTAACTTCTTCTTTAAGAGTCTCCTCTGTCCTCCACTCATTACCTTTATAAAATGGAACCTGTTTGAACTTGTTATCAGTATAAAAGACACCTGTCCACAACCTCAAACAGTCACACTCTAAACTCTACTATGGCCAAGACCAAAGAGCTGTCGAAGGACACCAGAAACAAAATTGTAGACCTGCACCAGGCTGGGAAGACTGAATCTGCAATAGGCAAGCAGCTTGGTGTGAAGAAATCAACTGTGGGAGCAATTATTAGAAAATGGAAGACCTACAAGACAACTGATAATCTCCCTCGATCTTTTTTTTCTCATTATGTCTCTCATAGTTGAGGTATACCTATGATGAATATTACAGGCCTCTCATCTTTTTAAGTGGGAGAACTTGCACAATTGGTGGCTGACTAAATACTTTTTTGCCCCACTGTATAAGTACTTTTCTGTGTTGTTCATTAACTTGGATTCTATGGCTTTAAAGCTATGACCTGTGGCCAATCCCCCCCCCCCCCCCCCCCAAAAAAAAAGAGATTGCATTATTATTAAATAGTTTAGGGTGCCCTGACACACCGTTTTTGTCAGAAACCAGTCAGGTGGGTGTGAACTTAATCTTAGTAATAGGAGTAAATATCACATAATGGGAGTAGAATCAAAGGCGAATGACCAGGGAGTCAGGAGTTTGTCTGGCGCAGAAAGGAACCATCAGACAGCCAAGTAAAATCAATGGATTTATTAGATTTATTCATGCCTGATGAAGCTGCGCATGCGCAGCGAAACGCGTTGCATCTAATAAATCCATTGATTTTACTTGGCTGTCTGATGGTTCCTCTCTGCGCCAGACAAACTCCTGACTCCCTGGTCATTCGCCTTTGATTCTACACCTATCCAGGAGGGCTGCAGTGGACCTGCCTTCATATCTCTTCTGCTCTTAACCTTGTTGTGTGTGGGCGCACAACCAACTTCGGTAAGCGGCTTGGGAATCACCTTCCCCTACCCCCACCTGCAAGATCTACTGATCCCGCACATGAGGCGCCTTCCTTCCTTTCTCCACATAATGGGAGGGAATACACAGTCAGGGGGTGTGTAATAGACATACATGTCCCTTAACCCCTTAACGACGCAGGACGTATATTTACATCCTGCGCCGGCTCCCGCGATATGAAGCGGGATCGCGCCGCGATCCTGCATCATATCGCGTCGGTCCCGACGCTCATCAACGGCCGGGACCCGCGGCTAATACCACACATCGCCGATCGCGGCGATGTGTGGTATTAACCCTTTAGAAGCGGCGGTCAAAGCTAACCGCCGCTTCTAAAGTGAAACTGAAAGTGACCCGGCTGCTCAGTCGGGCTGTTCGGGACCGCCGCGGTGAAATCGCGGCGTCCCGAACAGCTGACCGGACACCGGGAGGGCCCTTACCTGCCTCCTCGGTGTCCGATCGACGAATGACTGCTCCGTGCCTGAGATCCAGGCAGGAGCAGTCAAGCGCCGATAATGCTGATCACAGGCGTGTTAATACACGCCAGTGATCAGCATAGGAGATCAGTGTGTGCAGTGTTATAGGTCCCTATGGGACCTATAACACTGCAAAAAAAATGTCAAAAAAAAAGTGTTAATAAAGGTCATTTAACCCCTTCCCTAATAAAAGTTTGAATCACCCCCCTTTTCCCATAAAAAAAATAAAACAGTGTAAAAAAAAAAAAATAAACATGTGGTATCGCCGCGTGCGTAAATGTCCGAACTATAAAAATATATCATTAATTAAGCCGTACGGTCAATGGCGTACGCGCAAAAAAATTCAGTCCAAAAAAGCGTATTTTGGTCACTTTTTATACCATTAAAAAAAAGAATAAAAAGTGATCAAAAAGTCCGATCAAAACAAAATTCATACCAATAAAAACTTCAGATCACGGTGCAAAAAATGAGCCCTCATACCGCCCTGTACATGGAAAAATAAAAAAGTTATAGGGGTCAGAAGATGACATTTTTAAACGTATAAATTTTCCTGCATGTAGTTATGATTTTTTCCAGAAGTGCGACAAAATCAAACCTATATAAGTAGGGTATCATTTTAACCCTATGGACCTAAAGAATAATGATAAGGTGTAATTTTTACCGAAATATGCACTGCGTGGAAACGGAAGCCCCCAAAAGTTACAAAATGGCGTTTTTTTTTCGATTTTGTTGCACAATGATTTTTTTTCCGTTTCGCCGTGCATTTTTGGGTAAAATGACTAATGTCACTCCAAAGTAGTATTGGCGACGCAAAAAATAAGCCATAATATGGGTTTTTAGGTGGAAAATTGAAAGGGTTATGATTTTTAAAAGGTAAGGAGGAAAAAACGAAAGTGAAAAAACGGAAAAACCCTGAGTCTTTAAGGGGTTAATGTACAACATTCACACACCCTAACTGTATAATCCCACCCATCAGCTGATTCACTCCCATTTTTTCAACTGACTGGTTCCCTGAATTGACAGACAAACTATAAGCATATTATGGAAACGGACGGGTGTATCAGGAAACTGTAAAAAGGTGTGTGATTAGGAAACCCTAAGCTTTTTAATCTACTTTTTTGGGAGTTGGCTATAGGTCTTCTTTAACCACTTAAGGACCTAGGGCGTATGGATACGCCTTGACGTCCTGGTACTTAAGGACCCAGGGCGTAGCCATACGCCCGTGGGAATTTTGGTCCCCGCCGCGCACCGGGCGGGGACCGGGCCGGGGTGACTGCTGATATCAATCAGCAGACACCCCGTGCAAATGCCCAGGGGGGTCATCAGAACCCCCCCCCCGTCGGCGATTTGCGCCGATTCCGGGTCATACGGGTCTATTGTGACCCGGTGACCCGGAATAGAAGGGGGTTCATGGTTGTCTAAGACACCCACGATCCCCCTGTAGGCATAGGAGTGAGGTGGCAGGGTTGCCACCCCTCCTATCCCTGCTATTGGTCTGCTATTGATTGTCAGAGGCGACGACCAATAGCAGACCGGGGGCGGGGGGGTCAACTTTCGTTTTCTGGGTGCCGACGTCCACTTACCCGTCCGGAGGCTGCGGCTACGTTGATCGGCAGGCGGCGTCACGTGCGTCTGAAGAGGACGGCTGCCGGGATCCTACGGAAGCCGGTAAGTAGATCTGGAGGGCTACAGTCTGAGACCGTTGTCACTAACTGTGGCCCTCCAGATGTTGCAAAACTACAACTCCCAGCATGCCCAGACAGCTGTTTGGGCATGCTGGAATATGTAGTTTTGCAACAGCAGGAGGGCTGCAGTTTGAGACCACTATACAGTGGTCTCTAAACTATATCCCTCCAGATGTTGCAAAACTACAACTCCTAGCATGCCCACATAGCTGTTTGTTGTCTGGGCATGCTGGGAGTTGTAGTTTTGCAACATCTGGAGGTCCACAGTTTGAAGATCACTGTGCAGTGGTCTAAAAACTGTAGCTCTCCAGATGTTGCAAAACTGCAATTCCCAGCATGCCCAGAAAGCAAACAGCTGTCTCGGCATGCTGGGAGTTGTAGTTGGGTACCTCCAGCTGTTGCATAACTACATCTCCCAGCATGCCCTTCGGTGATTAGTACATGCTGGGAGTTGTAGTTTTGCAACAGCTGGAGGCACACTGATTGGAAAATATTGAGTTAGGTAACAGAACCTAACTGATGGTTTTCCAACCAGTGTGCCTCCAGCTGTTGCAAAACTACAACCCCCAGCATGCACGGTCTGTCAGTACATGCTGGGAGTTGAAGTTTTGAAACAGCTGGAGGTTTGCCCCCCCCCCCCCCCCATGTGAACGTACAGGGTACATTCACATTGGCGGGTTTACAGTAAATTTCCTGCTTCAAGTTTGGGCCGCAGCGCAAACTCCTAGCGGGAAATTCACCGTAACCCGCCAGTGTGTATGTACCCTAAAAACACTACACTACACTAACACCTAATAAAGGGTAAAACACTACATATACACCCCTTACACTGTCCCCCCCAATAAACAATTTAAAACATCTTGTGCGGCAGGGTTTCCAAAACGGAGCCTCCAGCTGTTGCAAAACAACAACTCCCAGCATTTCTGGACAGCCACTGACTGTCCAGGCATGCTGGGAGTTTAGCAACAGCTGGAGGCACCCTGTTTGGGAATCACTGGCGTAGAATACCCCTATGTCCACCCCTATGCAATCCCTAATTTAGTCCTCAAATGCGCATGGTGCTCTCTTACTTCGGAGCCCTGTCGTATTTCAAGGAAACAGTTTAGGGCCACATATGGGGTATCTCCGTACTCGGGAGAAATTGCACTACAAATTTTGGGGGGCTTTTTTTCCTTTTACCGCTTGTGAAAAGGAAAAGTTGGGGGCTACACCAGCCTGTTAGTGTAAAAAGCGGTAAAAGGAAAAAAAGACCCCCAAAATTTGTAACGCAATTTCTCCTGAGTACGGAAATACCCCAGATGTGGGCGTAAAATGCTCTGCGGGCACACAACAAGGCTCAGGAGTGAGAGCGCACCATGTACATTTGAGGCCTAAATTGGTGATTTGCACAGGGGTGGCTGATTTTACAGCGGTTCTGACAAACGCAAAAAAAAAAAATACCCACATGTGACCCCATTTTGGAAACTACACCCCTCACCGAACGTGACAAGGGGTATAGTGAGCCTGAACACCCCACAGGTGTTTGACGAATTTTCATTAAAGTTGGATGGGAAAATGAAGAAAATTATATTTTTTCACTAAAATGCTGGTGTTACCCTAAATTTTTCATTTTCACAAGGGAAAATAGGAAAAAAGCCCCCCAAATTGGTAACCCCATCTCTTCTGAGTAAGAGCATACCCCATATGTGAATTTAAAGTGCTCTGCGGGCGAACTACAATGCTCAGAAGAGAAGGAGCGCCATTGGGATTTTGTAGAGAAAATTTGTCCGGAATTGAAGGCCACATGTGTTTACAAAGCCCCCATAGTGCCAGAACAATGGACCCCCGACACATGTGACCCCATTTTGGAAATTACACCCCTCACGTAATGTAATAAGGGGTACATTGAGAATTTACGCCCCACAGGTATCTGACAGATTTTTGGAACAGTGGTCCGTAAAAATGAAAAATTCAATTTTTCATTTGCACAGCCCACTGTTCCAAAGATCTGTGGGGTGTAAATACTCACTGCACCCCTTATTAAATTCTGTGAGGGGTGTAGTTTCCAAAATGGGGTCACATGTGGGGGGGGTCCACTGTTCTGGCACCACGGGGGGCTTTGTAAACAAACACACATGGCCCCTGACTACCATTCCAAACTAATTCTCTTTCCAAAACTCAATGGCGCTCCTCCTCTTCTGAGCATTATAGTTCGCCAGCAGAGCATTTTACGTCCTAACATGGGGTATTTCCATACTCAGAAGAAATGGTGTTACACATTTTGGGGGTCATTTTCTCCTATTACCCCTTGTAAAAATGTAAAATTTAGGGGAAAACTGCATTTTAGTAAAAAAAAAAAAAATTTTTTTTCATTTACACATCCAACTTTAACGAAAAGTCGTCAAACACCTGTGGGGTGTTAAGGCTCAGCGGACCCCTTGTTACGTTCCTTGAGGGGTGTAGCTTCCAAAATAGTATGCCATGTGGGTATTTTTTGCTGTTCTGGCACCACAGGGGCTTCCTAAATGCGACATGCCCCCAAAAAACCATTTCAGCAAAAGTTGCTTTCAAAAAGCCAAATGTGACTCCTTCTCTTCTGAACATTGTAGTTCGCCCGCAAAGCATTTTATGTCCTAACATGTGGTATTTCCTTACTCAGAAGAGATGGGGTTACAAATTTGGGGGGGCATTTTCTCCCATTACCCTTTGTAAAAATTGTAAATTTGGGGGGAAAACTGCACTTTAGTGAAAATTTTTTTTTTTTCATTTACACATCCGACTTTCGTCGTCAAACACCTGTGGGGTGTTAAGGCTCACTGGACCCCTTGTTACGTGCCTTGAGGGGTCTAGTTTCCAAAATGGTATGCCATGTTGGGGTTTTCTGCTGTTCTGGCACCATAGGGGCTTCCTAAATGTGACATGCCCCCCAAAAACCATTTCAGCAAAATTCCCTCTCCAAAATCCCATTGTCGCTCCTTCCCTTCTGAGCCCTCTAGTGCACCCGTCGAACACTTGACATACACATATGAGGTTTTTCCTTACTCAAGAGAAATTGGGTTACAAATTTTGGGGGCATTTTTCATCTATTACCCCTTGTAAAAATTCAAAAACTGGGTCTACAAGAACATGTGAGTGTAAAAAATGAAGATTTTGAATTTTCTCCTTCACTTTGCTGCTATTCCTGTGAAACACCTAAAGGGTTAACACACTTACTGAATGTCATTTTGAATACTTTGAGGGGTGCAGTTTTTATAATGGGGTCATTTGTGGGGTATTTCTAATATGAAGGCCCTTCAAATCCACTTCAAAACTGAACTGGTCCCTGAAAAATTCTAATTTTGAAAATTTTGTGAAAAATTGGAAAATTGCTGCTGAACTTTGAAGCCCTCTGATGTCTTCCAAAACTAAAAACACGTCAATTTTATGATGCAAACATAAAGTAGACATATTGTATATGTGAATCAATGTATAATTTATTTGGAATATCCATTTTCCTTACAAGCAGTGAGCTTCAAAGTTAACAAAATGCTAAATTTTCAATTTTTTCATCAAATTTTTTAATTTTTCACCAAGAAATGATGCAAGTATCGACAAAATTTTACCACTAACATAAAGTAGAATATGTCATGAAAAAATAATCTCGGAATCAGAATGAAAGGTAAAAGCATCCCAGAGTTATTAATGCTTGAAGTGACAGTGGTCAGATGTTCAAAAAATGGCCGGGTCCTTAAAGGAGTAGTCCAGTGGTGACTCAGTGGTGAGCAACTTAGCAGATCGTGGGGGGGTCCGACCGCTGGGGCCCCCTGCGATCTCCTGTACGGAGCCCCGACAGCCCGCGGGAAGGGGGCGTGTCGACCTCCGAACGAGGCGGCGGCCGACACGCCCCCTCAATACAACTGTATGGCAGAGCCGAAGCGCTGCCTTCGGCAATCTCCGGCTCTGCCATTGAGATGTATTGAGGGGGCGTGTCGGCCGCCGCCTCGTGCGGGGGTCGACACCTGCTATCTCGGCGGAGAGAGGGCCCCGTACAGAGAGATCGCAGGGGGCCCCAGCGGTCGGACCCCCCGCGATCTCAAACTTATCACCTATCCTTAGGATAGGGGATAAGTTTTTCACCACTGGACTACCCCTTTAAGGTATTAAGCAGCAAGGTAGGTAAACAAATGTGGACATGCTTTGCTCATATACATGTAATTGTCCAGTTTAGGCTATTTTCACAGCATTTTGTACATTATGCTTAGAATTTACATTTGAAGTGGTCCTGTTGTTTATTCTGGTATATATATATATTTTTTGTATTTATTTGGGTGGTATATTTAGCCATTAAAGAGGCCTAGAGATTATGCAATATGAGGGCTATTTTGTGTTGGAAGAAAGAACAGCATGATTTTTATGCTGCATAATGGTGATGACATCTCACAAAACAGCCCTAGGGCTCTGACTGTTTGACTTTATAAGATATTTTGAATAGGGCCCTAACCAGACTCTTAACTGGAAGCCCAATATAACTTATCTCCCCATTACCCAAACTTACTATATGCATAAAATATCTGCTGGTCAATAGCTATCTCTCCCAATCCCCCACATCACATGCCCATACAGGTCAGCTGAACTTACCTCCATAAGAACCAAAGAAATGGCCAGTTAAAATCCAAAATGCCCGGCCACTCCCTCTTCCCACACTTCTGCTGTTGAGGGAAGTTTGGAGGCCACCATATACATTAGATGGTTGGAGGATCCCACTGAGATCGGCAGACACATACCTTAATATATAGAGTGTATGTAAAATGTCTCTGTAAGTAGTTGAAGGTGCCAAATGTTATTGTATAGGTTGCTATTTAGTATTTCTTTTACATACAATTCTGTATTTTATGTATGCAGGCTCACTCTTCTGTGGAAAAGGCTGGTCTCATTTCTCTAGTGAAAGTCCGTTTTCTGCCAGTGGATGAAAATTTTTCTCTTAGAGGAGAGACATTGCAAGCTGCAGTAGAAGAAGATCGAAAATGTGGACTTGTTCCTGTCTTTGTGAGTTAAAGACTTTTTTTCTTTTACTAATTTCTGTTGAACAATCTAGTACAATAAGTGTCCTGAATGTTGTCAGTTTTTAGTGTAATTTAAACCCAATTAATGGCCAATGTCATAGTATTTATGCCCATGGAGAGTAAGGCGTTGACATTTTAGTTGGAAATCATATATCTAATATTCAATGCCTTAAAGGGGTACTCCTGTGGAAAACTTTTTTTTTTTTTTTTTAAATCAACTGGTGCCAGAAAGTTAAACTGATTTGTAAATTACTTCTATTAAAAAATCTTAATATTTCCAGTACTTTTTATGGGCTATATACTAAAGAGAAATCCAAAAAAGAAATGCATTTCCTCTGATGTCATGACCACAGTGCTCTCTGCTGACCTCTGCTGTCCATTTTAGGAACTGTCCAGAGCAGGAGAAAATCCCCATAGCAAACATATGCTGCTTTGGACAGTTCCTTAAATGGACAGCAGAGGTCAGCAGAGAGCACTTTGGTCATGACATCAGAGGAAATGCATTTCTTTTTTTGATTTCTCTTTAGTATATAACCCCTAAAAAGTACTGGAAGGATTAAGATTTTTTAATAGAAGTGATTTAAAAATCTGTTTAACTTTATGGCACCAGTTGATTTAAAAAAAAAAGTTTTCCATGGGAGTACCCCTTTAAGACACAGTAACTTATATTTTTCGTCCTTATAGGTCTGTGCAACACTAGGAACAACTGGGGTGTGTGCCTTCGATAATCTAGCAGAGTTGGGTCCAATATGTAAGTTAGAATATTAAAAAATTAAACTGCATCTTTCTATTGCTATTATTATTAATAATAATAATAACAACAATAATACTTATTATTATAAATATTATTATTATCATAATTATTGTTAATTTCAGCCATAATAATGGTGGTAGTAGTAGAAGTATTCATTAATAATGTTTAACTTTACTGTACAGGTGCCAAGGAAGGATTGTGGCTCCACATTGATGCAGCATATGCTGGCACTGCCTTTCTTTGCCCAGAGTTCAGAACCCTACTCACTGGAGTGGAATATGCTGATTCTTTTACTTTCAATCCTTCAAAGTGGATGATGGTGCATTTTGACTGCACGGCTCTCTGGTGAGAATATTCAAGTATTGGAGATCTATGAATAACATGCCATATAATCTATAAAGGGTTCCCATATAAAAAAGAGTTGAATGGTAAATTCAGGTCTACCAGATCTGTAAAAAATCAGAGATTGGTCACATAGAAGCAGGCAACAGGTTTTTATAGTTAATGCTGCTGTGCCGTGAGCTTTACGGGCAGTTATTTCCTTCTCATGACTTGGTTCTGATATGTATTGTCAGATGAGAGACATTGCTGTGTCTTTCCAAAACATGCCCAACCAACTTAAAAGATCACAGGTGACTCCGATCCAATTGTAGAAACATCTCAAAGACCGTCAAGAGAAAAGGGAAGCCCCAGAGCTAAATGTCAAGTGTCAGTATATTAATAAGTTGATGACTTATCCTGCGTAAATTAGTTCAGCTTTCTGGTGCTCCGGTGGGCTGGAAAAGGTGGATACATTCCTAGGAAAGAGTCTCCTAGGACTGTATCCACCGTTTCCAGCCCACGGGAGCACCTGAAAGCTGAACTAATTTATGTAGGAAAAGTAATCAACTGCCGAGCCGAGAAGTTCGTGACGAATCAAATTTACTGTAAGTTCGCTCCTCTCTAGTCTGAATACTTATGTCCTTGTGAAACTTTAGCTTTTAATACATACATTTCCAAAAATACATTTGGAAAAATTTCAAAAATTCTGCTCAAACATTAGGGTATTGGGTGCTGAATTATGGGGGGGGGGGGGACTTGAATGTGTTTGATTTTAGCACAAGGCCCAATATAAAATGTAAAAATGTTCTGTACAATTCCAAATGCATTGTAAATAGCCTAATTTTTTTAAATAATAAAGCTTGGTCTTGCATTTACTATACAAGCTGTTGCCAAACATAGAATGAATGTGCCAAGCATCATAAGACATGGATGTCCGCTGTAATCGCTTAGCAGGCAATGTGAATTCCTGTCAAGGGCAGGTAATGTTTAAAGGGGTACTCCGATGGAAAACACATTTTTTTCAACTGGTGCCAGAAAGTTAAACAGATTTGTAAATTACTTCTATTTAAAAATCTCAATCCTTCCAGTATTTATCTGCTGCTGTATGCTCCACAGGAAGTTGTATTTCTTTCTGGAATTCTTTTCAGTCTGACAATAGTGCTCTGTGCTGACACCTCTGTCCATGTCAGGAACTGTCTAGAGACCAAATCCCCATAGCAAACCTCTCCTGCTCTTGACAGTTCTGATACGGACAGAGGTGTCAGCAGAGAGCAATGTGGTCAGACTCCAGACAGAAGTACAACTTCCTCTGTAGTATGTAGCAGCTGATAAGTACTGGAAGGATTAAGATTTTTAAATTGAAGTAATTTACAAATCTTTTTAACTTTGTGGCACCAGTTGATTTAAAAAAATCGTTTTTCACCCGAGTTCCCTTTTAATACACACTACATCATATGGGGCATTCTGTCTTTTTAAATAGGCAAAGAGCCTAACTGAGGGAACAAAGAACAAGTGTCACAACGAAAATAACATTTTCCCTTTCTTTATAATCCTTTTTGTTTTAAAAATAACGCTAGTATAACGCAGTGCCTACTATTATGGAAATTCTGGCGGAATTTCATGGAACCATGCAAAAAGAACTTATACTTAATCGTAAAAATACTGATCTATATACCAAAGCGTTTTTCCAAAAATGGAGACAATATATTCAATATCTCCCAGACACAGCTGAGAGAAAGCACATTATGAGACATTTTCGTTATTCAACATGGTACTGTTTAGAATCACTTTAGGCAATTACTGTATATACTTGAGTATAAGCCGAGTTTTTCAGTACAATTTTATGATGTCCCGGACCAGCTCACCTTTCCGAGGGGAGGTGAGAAGAAAACTAAAGGGGGGGTCTAGATGATGATGAGGAAGGCCGGAGTGGTCTTCAACCTGCGGACCTCCAGATGCTTCAAAACTACTACTCCCAGCATGCCCGGACAGCCGAAGGCTGTCCGGGCATGCTGGGAGTTGTAGTTTTGCAACATCTGGAGGTCCGCAGGTTGAAGACCACTGAGGGATTGACAGGCGGTGATGATGAAGGGGGGGGGATGATGACGGGGTGATGATGAAGAGGGGGGGATGATGACGGGGTGATGATGAAGGGGGGAATGATGACGGGGTGATGATGAAGGGGGGGGGGATGATGACGGGGGTCTGGATGATGACCTGGGGGGATGATGTATTTCCCACCCTAGGCTTATAGTCGAGTCAATAACTTTTCCTGGGTTTTTGGGGTGAAATTAGGGGCCTCGGCTTATATTCGGGTCGGCTTATACTCGAGTATATACAGTAACAACTTAAAAATACTTGAGTATACTACATGGTGTAATCTGGCATCTAGGGGTGTTTTTGTAACAAATTCAGTTGGTGTCTTTATCGTTCCCTAGAGTTCATTCCAGATTGCATCTTCGTGCCCCATTACTTGTGCTTGCTGGGAATTTTATCCTTTACACTCATGTATTCTTTGTCTTGTATGTCATGTTTTTTTCCTATGGATTGTATTTACTGCTACTTATGTTTCTATAGAGACTCCACACACTGTTTTTATATTCTATTTGTTTGACTTGTTATTTTTTATTTTTCATACTTGAATGCTGCAACATGGCACAGAAAAATATGGAAAAGGTCACAGGAAATCTTTTTCCTATTTTAATATACAATGAGTTCATATGTCACTGCTCTGATTGTATTTTATACTATGTATTTTACATACGTTGTACTTGTACCAGTGATATTGTTCTTACATATTTCCTGTGAATAAAAATTCTATTAAAAAATAAATAACGTTAGTACAACTGTCTAGGTAATATATTACTGTCTAGTTCACTTTGATCTGACTTTAGAATAAGATAGCACATTATCTTCTGATTGTATGAACAACAAGGATTGAATTGTACAAACCCTCATAGTCACAGGTTTCCTTGTGCTTTCATAACTTTGGACAATGTTTTTATTTTTTTTTAGGGTGAAAGACAAATACAAGCTGCAGCAAACCTTTAGCGTCAACCCCATTTACCTCCGTCATGCCAACAGTGGGGCCGCAACTGATTTCATGGTAACCCTGCTTATAATCACCATAGAATATGAAAATGCTTGCTATGTGAGATAATGCTGTGACTGCGCAAGGGTCAAATAATCTATATGTTAAAGAATATGAGGAATGAGCAGGGCTGATGCAAGGATATATATATATATATATATATATATATATGTGTGTATACAGGGCTCAGGTCCTGCAGGAACGCATGGGAACGAAGTTCCAGCACCTTTTCCACAGCCGGAACCCTGTTCCCATTATCAATAGTCCTTGAGTGGAAATCAACCAGTCCTTGAGTGGAAATCTTGGGTGAGTTCCCACACTTTTTCTCCCAGGACTTGACCATGTATGTGTGTGTATGTATATATATATATATATATATATAACAGGCAGCAGCCTTAAAGGTGGGGGAGGGGCCTGCAGACAGCATAGAGGGAAGGGAGAGAACAAGCCACTTTATGGCCCTCATTTACTAAGTTAAAACTGACAAGTTTTTGTCGGGTTATTCCAAGTAATTTTGGCGCATAGTGTCTGCGACATGTTTGCACCAGGAAAATATGACAAACCCGACATTGCATTGTAAAAAACCAAAAAGGGGCGTGGTCTGCCACAAAGGGATGTGATCGACTCGACAGATGGCGCGGTTTTACGACCCAACCTATTAACTATTGAATTCACAGAAAATCCTGTGAATGATTGGCTGGAAATTTCCACCTAGAAAAAGCTGGTCAGAAAAATGTCCTGACTTGTAAATCTGTGATCCCCATAGTAAATAGAGAGGAATCACTAAGAAATACCTAGCATTCTTAATAAATGAGGGCCTATGGGGGAGATTTATCAAAACCTGTCCAGAGGCAAAGTTGCCCAGTTGCCCATAGCAACCAATCAGATCACTTCTTTCATTTTTAACAAGGCCTCTGAAAAGGGAAAGAAGCGAGCTGATTGGTTGCTATGGGCAACTTTTTCTCTGGACAGGTATTGATAAATCTCCCTCTATGTGTTTTATTTGGCTAGGGCTTCTGATGGCAGTACAGCCCTAATGGCGCCCCCATCCAATTGGCGCTCTAGGCCGGCACTTACCCCACCTATAGGTGGCACCAATCTGTCTCCCCTGTTATTGTAATACACACAACTGGCTAAGGGAAAAGTGTACATAAACAGGAATTCTTTAAATATTTTTATTAACATGCACAGCCATTTGTTTGTTTCAAGGTGTCTAAAATATTAAATGGAAATATTTCTCTATGTGTAAATAGTAACATTACTGGATATTTTGTAAAAATCTTATCTTAAACCGAATCTGTCATCTACAGATAGTTCCAGTACTTAAAGGGGTACTCTGGGGAACTAAACCCATAGCCAATCCTTTCCCTCTTTCCAACCTATTTATTTGTCTAAATATCATTCATTAGCTATAGAGATGAGCGAAGTTACAGTGATTCGATTTGTCACTAACTTCTTGGCTCGGCGGTAGCTGACTTATCCTGCATAAATTAGTTCAGCTTTCAGGTGCTCCGGTGGGCTGGAAAAGGTGGATACAGAGAAGTTCGTGACAAATCAAATTACTGTAACTTCGCTCATCTCTAATTAGCTATATAGAGCAATTTCCCTCTTTCAGATGTCACTTACATGCAGTGGGTTAGAGAAAGATGTCATTATCAGATCTACCTTGTCTTTGTGTAAATTCCTTACTGAGACCTAGCCCATGCAAGACAAACACCACCTTATTTCTTGCTTCACAGGCACTCCTCCCCTTCCTCTCCCTGTGTGAGGACCTTGGGGCAGAGAAGCCCAGTGAAGATTCTCAGTCACAACTCAGCACATAACGCTGCTCTTTTCCTGCTGTAGACCTTATCACTGACTGCTGTCATTTAGAGAATAGCATGATTTATTGCTGGCGGGGGAGGATAGTTTGAAAGAAAAGACATGTAGTGTGTGCTGCTGACAACAACAACACAGCATGCACTCAGATATTGAAAGCAATTGGCTGGCAGCCGTTACACAGAGCTGCACTGACTGCTGAGAGTTGTAGTCTGGGCTGAAAGCAAGGAAAAATAATATAAAGGTGACTACAGGGGCCACAAGAGCTGCCAAAACCACATGGATAACTACAGGGGACACCGGTATTGTGGCGGCTCTGGGGCATTTTAATTTTTCTTAATTTCCGCGGAGAACCCCTTTAAGCCTTAAAACAATCATATAAAATTATTGTCAAAAGATATACAACAAAAATGTTGACAGGCGCCACTACATAACTAGAACTCTGCAATACATGAATTTCTCTATATACAGGGTCACAAACATGTTTTTTTATTTTATTTAAAGAATAATAAAGCTATATTTGGCCTTTCTTTCCCTTTCTTTCCCACTGTTTCTTGCTGCATTATCTCTGTGCACACAAGTTATCTCTATATGCACAGTGAAAATTTAGCATTATACGATGACTATGAATAACTTTAAAATGTTCTGTGATAACAAATCTTCAGTTGCAGAGTAATGCTCCCCCAACATAACATCTATATACTAATGGGGCATTATTCCTAGGAAGGTTATTGTACTTAATTCAAGTCTCTTTGTTTTTGGGGTTTCACATTCCTTATGTGTCTGAAAGTTGTCAGTAACGTGAGATATGTAGATTTCTATGCTCACCGTAAAATTTATTTCTCGGAAGATCCATTGGGGGACACAGAAACCATGGGTATATGCTGCTGCAACAAAGAAAAGTCGGCCCCTCCCAGCAGAATATACCCCACTTACAGACTCTGAGCTATCAGTTTAGTCCCAAAGCAGTAGGAGAGGACCAACAGGAGAGAATAAACTGTAATTGTCTGAGGAAACCACAGAATAAAAATTTACTGAAACCACCCTTGGACAGGTAACCGAACCAGGAACACCAGAACAGATGGGTGGGTGCTGTGTCCCCCAATGGATCCTCCAATCTACTTTTCTTGATCAGCTCCATTGGGGGACACAGAAACTGTGGGACGTAACAAAGCTGTCCCTGGGGTGGGCAAAAAAAATTCAAGCAACTTAGGTGGAATGCTGGACCACAGCTGCCTGCAACACCTTGTGACCCAAACCAGCATCAGCAGATGCAAAGGTATGTACTTGGTAAAACTTCGTAAACGTGTGTAAGGCGGCTGCCTTACAAATTTGCAAGACCGAAGCCCTGTTGCGGAGAGCCCAGGAGGCCGCGACAGAATGAGCTGAGACCCTGAAAGGAGGAGTCTTCCTCTCAGCGGTAAGCTTCCGAAATGGCAGAATGGATCCACTGCGAAATGGTGTATTTTGAAGCAGGAAGTCCCTTCCGATGACCCTCCGGAAGCACAAAGAAGGAGTCACTCTGGTGAAAGGAAGAATTGACTAAAAGGTAAATCTGAACAGCCACATCAAGACCATGAAGCAAACATTCCCTGGGATGAGATGGAGCTGGACAGAAGGACGATGTCCTCATTCAGGTGAAAGGCGGAGACCACCTTGGACAAAAAGGACGGGACCCGACGAAGAACAACCTTGTCCTGGTGTAAGACCAAGTAAGGAGAATGGCAGGAGAGAGCTGCTAGCTCCAAAACTCTCCTAATGGAAGTGACCGCAATGAAAAAGGCCACCTTCCAGGAAAGGATACAAAGAGGAACGTCCCAGAGAGGTTCAAAGGGAGTACCCTGTAGGGCACTGAGAATCAAATTTAGATCCCAATGTGGAGTAGGGGATCTGTAAGGCAGGGCCGCATGAGCAACACCCTGCAGAAAAGTCCTGATGTGAGGATCGGATGCCAGGGGATGCTGAAAGAGAATGGAGAGAGCCGAAACCTGACCCTTAAGGGAACTGAGAGCCAAGTGTTGTTCCAGCCCAGACTGTAAAAAGGAAAGAAGTCGTGGGAGAGAGAACATAACTGGAGAGAAGAAGTGAGATTCACACCAAGGAAAATAGGACCGCCAAGTACTGTGATAAATCTTTGTAGAAGAAGGCTTGCGCGCCCTGATCATATTGCGGATCACTTGCGGATAGAACCCCCCCTGGCCCTCAGAACTGCGGTCTCAACCACCATGCTGTCAAATGCAGTGACAGTAAATTGGGGTGGCAAAGGGGACCCTGAGAGAGCAGGTTGGGATGAACTGGGAGGCGCAGTGGCACTTCGTCCACTAGACGAACCACATCAGCGTACCACGCCCGCCTGGGCCAGTCCAGAGCCACAAGAATGGCGGGGATGCCCTCCGCTTTGAGCTTCCTCAGGACTCTGGGAAGGAGAGGAAGATAAGAGAAGAGATAAGGGAGGGCAAAGTGCGACCAGGGAATCACCAGGGCGTCCACAGCTAGGGCCAGGGGATCCCGGGACTTCGCCACAAAGCGAGGAACCTTCTGGTTGTGGTGGGATGCAAACAGGTCCACGTCTAGGGTGTCCCAGGGATTGAAGATCTCTGCAAACGCCGCTGGATGAAGAGCCAACCCACCGGGGTCGGCCAAGGAGCAACTGAGGAAGTCCGCTTCCCAATTTTCCACCCCTGGTATGTGAATCACCAAGATGGAGTGAACTATTATAGTATATGGGATTTTTCCAATAGCCATTTTAACCCGTTATCGCCTGTTATAACGGCCGTTATTTTGTGACGGGCTATAGTAATGGGAGAAATAGTGCATGCACCAGGGTTTTTATAAAGGGCATTTATAACGGAGGTATTTTTATAGTGTGAAAGCAGCCTAAGCGAGAAGGATCCGGAGCGCGACCCGAAAAGCTGCTGCCAAAAAAGGGGAACGAGGAGGGTGGGAACGAAAAAAGCGATCCCTTGGAAAGGAAGCAAACTCGATCCGATAGTTGTTGGAAACTAATTCTCGGACCCAAGAGTCCTGCATGTGAGCAGACCAAACGTCCCGGAAAAGAGACAAATGACCTCCCACCCGAGAAGAAACTTCGGGTGGGGGTGTCTTCTCAGTCGGAGGGAGGCTTGCGGTTGCCCCAGACTTGGCTGCGAAACGGCTGGAATGGTTATCCGATTTCCAGGAGAAACAAGCCTGGTTGCCCTATCTGAGCCATAGGACTGAAAAGAGGTCGACTTCCTGCGGGAATTGGTACTGAGGCATTTATTCAACGGTAATACTTTTGATCCAGGCGTTTCCCAAAAGTCGAGACCCAGTGAAAGAAAGCTCAGTGAGAGATTTCTTGGAAGCGGCATCGGTGTCCCAGGTCTTGAGCCACATGGAGTGACGAAGTGCCACTAGATTACCTGTAGCAAAAGCTGTACAATGGGCAGACTGCATAGAAGCAGAGCACATTGGAGAGTTTTAGTGCAAGATCCGCCAAATCTTCCAAAGGGGCCCTGGACGTAATGCCCTGGCAGAGTTGAGAAGCCCAGACAGAACTGGCTTTGGACACCCAAACAGAAGCGAAGGTAGGAAGTAAAGATGAATCAGCTGCTTCAAAAGCGAATTTGGCCAGATTTTCAATCCTCTTGTCTGCCGGGTACTTAAAGGAAGTTGCATCCGCCAAGGACAGAGTAGTCACTTTTGACAGGCGGGAAACCAGAGGATCCACGGTCGGTGGAGATGTCCATCTCGCAATGGGTTCCTGGGCAAAGGGAAACTGTGACTGAACCTTCTTAGTCCCTTGAAAGTGCTTGTCAGGATGCTGCCATGCTGTTTCCAGTAAGGTGCCAAATTCAGTACGAGAGCTGAAAACCTTAGACGAGGGACAGGAGCGGTGAAAAGAAACTTCTGGAGCTGGGTCCGAAGTTCCAGGGTCTTCTAGATGAAAAGTGTCCCTGATGGCACAGACCAAGTCATCTACCATGTCGGACGTGCTGGCTCGGTCCTCTGGATTAGAACAGAACCTGAAGCCTCATCTTCCAGCTCACTAGGAGAGTGGGAGAAGGTGGAGGCCACCTTGTATGAAGGCAAAACGGACCTGGTACGCAGATCTGGAGAGCTAGGATGGCGACCAGGAGAGCGGTCCTTAGAAGTGGGGCATTTTCGGGGTGCCAGGGAAGAGGAGCGAGACCTATGAGGGCAGTGCCTATCCCAACATCGACAGAAAACAGAACCTCCGCGCATAGTGCAGGCGCCGAGAGAGGGCTGTAAAAATACCCCTTATAATGTGAAAAACACCCTAATATCCTGCACCACTGTCTCTGTCCCCAATATTCAGAATGGCCGAGCAGAAGACTGTCCCCAGAGTGATTAAAAAGGAGTGGGCTCCAAATAGGGGGTCTACAAAGGTTGAGAATCCTGAGAAAGGCTAGATACCTGAAAAAAAAGGGGAGAAGAATACTCACCTTGCCCTTGGAAAACTTACCTAATGAAGTCTTCAGCCAGGTATTATACACCTGCATCATGCCGGGCTGAAACAGTGAGACGAGGTACCAAAGGTACAACCCCAGGCACTGACTGGTGGTGAGAAGGGGTTGACAGTGCATAACTCGATGCCTGTGCCTCTTCTTCGCAAATGGGGGAACAGTGAGCGCTGTGTTCCTGAGACCCCCACCTAAAAAGAGAAAAATAAAAGGGAGGAAAAATTCTAAACATAGCCACTAAACTAAAATATAAGAAAAATAAACAATTAGGTCTAGAGAACACCAGACCTGTGTCTGCCTCCTACTGACACTAAGCTAAAACTGATAGCTCAGAGTCTGTAGGCAGGTATATCCTGCTGGGAGGGGCCACTTTTCTTTGTTGCCTAGTGTCAGCCTCCTAGTGGCAGCAAGATATATCCACGGTTTCTGTGTCCCCCAATGGAGCCAATCAAGAAAAAGGGGTTATTCCGCAATTAAAACATATCTCTACTGAGCTCGGCAATGCTCAGAGGACCCATAGAGAATGAATTGACTTCCACTTGTTCATTCCTGGGCACAGTTCACCTTTGTTCCCTTTTAAAGCCCTTAACTGGATTGTATTGTGTTTATTCTATGAGAACGCAAGCTAACTCTGTATTTGTATTATTGTAGCACTGGCAAATTCCACTTAGCCGTCGTTTCCGCTCCCTAAAACTTTGGTTTGTAATCCGATCATTTGGGATAAAAAATCTTCAGGCACACATCAGACATGTGAGTATATGATTGATTTTATTACGGATGTAAACTAACTTCATAAGTGACTGGCACCCAGTGTGTCTGGTTTCATGTTGCAGATAGAGCATTGGCGGAGGACTTCTGCTGTACTTTACACTTGAATTGCTGGGCATGTTTACTGTTTGTAACACATTTAGTATCTTAAAAATGTAAATTTTTTCTTACCCTTTATAAAGTTTGTAACCAGTATATGTAGTACTGTATTTGCTGTGTGTGTTTATAGTGTTATTAGTCCTGTCCAAGTTCTAACAGACACCACTAGATGGTGCTAGAACATTTCGTTATTATAAAGCTTCCCGCCTGGATTCAGCAGAACACTAGTAACATTAATAAGTTTAGTGCAGAAAATAAAACTACACAGTAATCTGCATAGGATGTTTTGCATGTGCTGTATTTCAGGGCACAGAGATGGCCAAGAATTTTGAGTCATTGGTTAAAGCTGACCAGCTTTTCGAAGTCCCTGCAAAGAGACACCTTGGATTGGTTGTCTTCCGGCTAAAGGTAATCAAGTGTCTGGTGACATTTCTTTTCTAGTTATATACTGCATTTTACCATTGGTTTTGGAACATTTGCCTTACACTTTGCGCAGTATAGTCTCTAGAGATTCATGAATTGTACAACATTCCTATTTAAGATATCGCATGTATTGACACCCAGCTCATGCCCCGTAGTGCCAGTGTCTGCATGTCCAAGGCCTCAATAGAAAACAGCAGGATAGTGTGCAGTTTCTTACTCCATTTAATGTACCTTGAATTATCTCCCTGATCAAATAGAACAGAGGGCTGTTAAAGGGGTACTCCGGCCCTGAGACATCTTATCCCCTATCCAAAGGATAGGGGATAACATGTCTCAGGGCCGGAGTACCCCTTTAATTGAAAGCTTTTGTGTAGGAGGTAAAAGAGCCTTGGCAAAAGTTATGTGTGACCAGGACTGCCTTGGCAAAAGTTATGTGTGACCAGGACTATTAAATTAGCCGAAAATCACTTATATCTGTAATAATGGATTACAATTTCACAAGAGTTTATGGCGTATCCCAACTTGCCTCTAGGCTAAACAACAACCAATGGAATCAATGTGGGCGATATATCAAAACCTGTCCAGAGGAAAAGTTGCTGAGTTACCCATAGCAACCAATCAGATCGCTTCTTTCATTTTGCAGAGGCCTTTTTAAAAGTGAAAGTAGCGATCTGATTGGTTGCTATGGGCAACTCAGCAACTTTTCCTCTACACAGGTTTTGATAAATCTCCCCCAATATCCAGAGGAAAAGTTGCTGAGTTGCCCATAGCAACCAATCAGATCGCTTCTTTCATTTCTGAAAAGGTCTCTGAAAAATGAAAGAAGCGATCACATTGGTTGTTATGGGAAACTCAGCAACTTTTCCTCTGGACAGGTTTTGATAAATCTCCCCCAATATGTTTATATTAGGTTAAGGGAGACAGATCCACATTTCGTGTTTGGGTGTAAATAACCAGAATAAACTCTTATTTCCAAATAAACAGTTCCTATGATGCAAGTCTTAACTGGGTTTTATTTGTTGTTCTTTTATGCTGTCAAATAATTGACTATGCTGTTAATCTACATAGTTCCTAGTGTACATGTAAGCAAACCCGACTTTTTATTGCATTGTTTATGGCCTTTTTACAGTTTCCTACTTACAGACCATAGTGGACATCCCCTATGATCTTACACTAACTACATGTTCTCTCTTCTTAAAACTAGGGTCCAAACATTCTGACAGAACAAGTACTGTTAGAACTGACCAGATCTGGGAGCATGTTTCTCGTTCCAGCCATTATCCATGACAAGTTTATCATTCGTTTCACTGTCACTTCTCAGTTCACCACAAGGGAAGACATTCAGCGAGACTGGAACCTTATCAGAGAAGCTGCAATAAATGTCACCAATCTGCATCACAGTGCCATATCCAACGACTGCAATAAATTACTAAATCCTCAAACCATGGAAGTTGAAGAAAAGGAAGACACCTTCCAGAAAATCACTGTACAACCCAAGCATGCGGATTTCAGCCCTAAAGATTGGGTTGAGCAGATATCTGAAGATAACTTGGATCCCTTTGAGGACTGCTTCCCTGAGAAGGTGCCTATGGCTAGCAAACATAGACCAGCAACTTCTTTATATCGATACTGGTCTACCCAAGACAGGAAGAAGAATGCCCGCTCTCTTAGTTGTAACAGTGTTCCTGCACATAATAGGGAAGCAATTGTGGAAAAGATGGTGCCGCAATTTGAACTACAGAAAGATGGCAGCATACTCTCCAAGCTCCCAGGAAAAGTTATGATTCTAGAGAAAAATGCCTTCCGGAAATTAATCAAGTTTTATAGCGTGCCCAGCTTCCCAGAAATCAGCATCCAGTGTGGGCTTAAACTGCCCTGCTGCCCGCTCCAAGCGATAGTGTGATCTACTCGACAGCTACACAAGCAGCCAAATTGTTTGGACTAACCCAGTATTATATTATAATGATATATGTAAAATAGGTGACGTGAAACCAAGTTCACCCATGTAGCAGATTATAATGTGTGCTAAGCAGTCTGGCACTACGAGGGTATTCGGAGACAGGTGGGGGTAGATATATTCTGCTAGATGCGGGTGTGTGGTGGTGCTCTGGTTGTCTTAGCTGTGAGAACTTCGTAATCATGCAAGAAATAAAGGAAAATCCGGCAACTCACCAAGTACACTTATTTCTTGCATGATTACGTAGCAGATTATAATGCTGGTTCAGTCCATACAATGACTGCATATGCTGTGAGAAAGTGACATTTCCAGTTTAGTATACCAGTTAGCTGTGTTCCCAGCATAGGAATACATTTCAGCATTGTGGTATATGATACATAACTGCACATGTCACAAGCAACAATAACGGATATGCAATCTAATTTCTTAGTGAGACATCATTTAATCTATGTATTAATATTTCTATATCCCCATCATGATAAACCACTCCTGTCTTTATTTTTATTATTTTTTAGTTTTCTACCTTGATATTGTTCTGTATCTTCTACTCAGTCTCAGTGAGCTCCACAGACTGGGAAGGGGCTTCCCCAATAGGCGTGACATAATCTAAAGCCATACACGGGAGAACTTCCTTCCTCGCTCTGCTGCATACAGCTGAGAGCAGTTCAGTGTGAGCTCTCTGCACTGAACTCTACAGAGTGTCAGCTCTGCCCAGCAGCTTGCAGAGGGAGTAGAAATATTCAGCACAATATTAAAGGGTTACTCTGCTACCCAGCGCCCGGAACATTGAGTTTGAACGCTGTGTGGGGGCTTCTGTGTTCACGCCCGCCCCCTAGTGCTCCCCCGTCAAAGCAAGTCTATGGGAGGGGGCATGACGGCCATCGCGCCCCTTCCCATAAACTTTCATTGAGGGGGCAGGCCATGACATCACGAGGGGGCGGGTGTGAACATGGAAGCCAGCACAAAGCGTTTGGAACTCAATGTTCCAGATGCTGGGTAGCGGAGTAACCCTTTAAGCACTATGCACTGAAGGCATCACAGCTCTATAGTCTAACTCTGCTCAAAGGGAAAGGAGCTGGAATATTCAGCTCTATACACTGTGCTGAGCTGAGGTCCCACCTGCATTTCCTGACTTTTGATTCTGCCAGGCTGCTGCAGGAGACAATCTGCAAGCAGGACGGCAGGCAGAACCAGAAGGAAGCCAGACTATCAATAGTTAATTTAACACATAGAATAAACAAAAAATATATTTAAGTATATTAGAAAAGTAATTCTAATAAATCTATACACTTTTATTACTAATGACAGGTACCTTTTAATAATAGGGGATTATCACTTATATATTTAATAATTGCTCTCAATTGCACAAGAGTTTAAAGGGGTACTCCGGCGCTAAACATCTTTTCCCCTATCAAAAGCATAAGGGATAAGATGTTAAATTGCGGGGATCCAGCCGCTGGGGACCCCCCGCGATCTCTCCTGCAGCACCCCCTTTTTTCAGCTGCACAAAGCAAGGACCAAGGTGGTGCAGGGGACGGAGTATCATGATGTCACACCCCTCCCCACAATGCAAGTCTATAGTACCCCTTTAAGGCATATTCCAGCTTGCCTCTATGCTCACCAAAAACCAATGGAATCAATATGTTTATATCATGTCAATTGACACAGATCTAGATTTTCTTTTTGTGTTTCAATAACCAGATTGAACTCTCATTTCTGAATAAACACTTTCTATGATGCAAGTCTAAACCTGGTTTTATTTGTTGTTATTTTATGCTGTCAAATAATAGACTACTTTAGACTGGTTGATAATGTCTTGAACCCTGGAGGACTCAACATGGCCAAACATAAAAAAAAAAATGTCAATCATTTTTCCTGTGGTGGCAGTTAGAGATGAGCGGACTTACAGTAAATTTGATTTGTCACGAACTTCTCGACTCGGCAGTTGCTGACTTTATCCTGCATAAATTAGTTCAGCTTTCAGGTGCTCCCGTGGGCTGGAAAAGGTGGATACAGTCCTAGGAGACTCTTTCCTAGGACTGTATCCACCTTTTCCAGGCCACCGGAGCACCTGAAAGCTGAACTAATTTATGCAGGATAAGTCATCAACTACCGAGCAGAGAAGTTCGTGACAAATCGAATTTACTGTAAGTTCAGCGCCACCCATGCTAACTTGCTAAGGCAGCTTAAGAAAGTGGGTTATGCTGATTCCAATGCTGTTTACCCTTTATAGATGGGTGATGCTATTTAAGAGTTATGGATATTCCTGCAGTGTAATTTTTTTTTCATCCCAGCTCAGTTGTATCCAAACATTTTGATCTCTTTTATTATTGTGATTGGGTCATGTGATCCCCACTTAGACCACCAATAAATGATATGCTTTATTGTGTAGACAAGATGCCAGTTTCTCCTTTTTGGATGATTTCATGTCAAGTATAGAATAACATCATCACTTAGCACATCTCTGCTGGTAGCTCTCAGATACCTCCCATCCCCACCAAGTTCTACCCTCCTGTGTGTCTCCATTGCACAGAGTCACTGAAGAAACAATCTGTGTCCACACAGTGATAAGCTGCAGGGTAAGAAGACTCTCGACTCTCTTTGCATGTCTCTGCTATCTGCTGTACGCAGATCTTTATGTGTCCAATGAGATACAACTTCACACTGCTCGTAAGAGCTAACAGGGAGAAACCTAAAAGGCTAAAGCTGAATTACATAGGAATATAAACAAACAATTACATTGACGTGATACAAGGTGCTCAACCCCAAGTGCAGTTGTGCACCTACGTTGGAGTGGAGGACCTGAACCTATGGATAACAATATGGTTTCACTCCTGTGGTAGATGTATACAATGACATTAGCTAACCCTCAAAACTCATGTAAAATTTAGATATTAGCCAGTATATCCTCATATGAAGGACACACTTGAGCCCGCACACCAACGCCAAGGTTTCTCAGATGGTGCGGGACCTATCAGCTAACCTACCTGGCTAGATAAATAAACACATAAATTACATAGGAATACACTAAGACTCAGTGTAGAAAGAAAGAAAGGCCCTACTGATGTAACCCAGTGGCAACTTTGAGATTCTGGATGCAGGAGAACTGTGCTAGCGGAATAACAGTGGTGGTGCTCCTGTATACAGAACAATTAGCAGGCTTGCAATATGTAAGAAAAAGTAAAAATTATTTGTTGCACTCACCACAAATGCAGTTGCAAACATTCAGTTAATCTTTATTGAAAAGCACGTACCGGAAGCATTGCGGAAGAAGGGAAAAGTCACAGACACCGTGATCAAGCAGTAGCTACTGCGAAATGGCCAGTCGCACCCAGTCAGCTGGTGTCTGTAATCCTTCCCTTCCTTCCGCACTGCTTCTGCTACGTGCTTCTTCAATAAAGATGAACTGAATTTTTGCAACTACAAATGTGGTGAGTGCAACTTATCTTTACTTTTTCTTACACCAAGACTCTGCAGTGTGAGTTAGGAGACTGAAGTTGTATGTCTCTGATCTATCACTTAGATGGGACTCGGCGCTCAGGTAGTGGAATACAATGAAGTCCTTCCCTCTCTGTCTCTGCAAAGAGACATAATGGGAAATGTAGACTGCATGAGAACATCCATATGTTGGAGGAAAAAAGAATCAATGTAGTAGGCAACCCACAAATAGCACATTAACCTGTTGGGGACGAAGGGCGTATGCATACGCCCTTGCGTCCTGTTACTTAAGGACGAAGGGCGTATCCATACGCCCGTGGGAATTTCGACCCCCGCCGCGCGCTGGGCGGGGACCGGGCCGGGGTGACTGCTGATATCTATCAGCAGGCACCCCGTGCAAATGCCCTGGGGGGTCATTAGACCCTGTCGGCGATCGGCGCAAATCGCAAGTGAATTCACACTTGCGATTTGCGCCGATTCCGGGTCATTACGGGTCTATGGTTACCCGGTGACCCGGAATAGAAGGGGGATCGCGGGTGTCTAAGACACCCACGATCCCCCTAAAGCGATAGGAGTGAGGTGGCAGAGTTGCCACCCCTCCTATCTCTGCTATTGGTGGTCTAGACGCGACCACCAATAGCAGATCTGGGGCGGAGGGGTTTACTTTCGTTTTCCCCGTCCTGCCCACCCACAATAGGCGGGGCAGAACGGGGAAACCGACAGGGACCGGCGCCGGAGTCCACTTACCCCTCCGGAGGCAGCGGAGCGACGGGGATCGGCGGCGGCGACGGAGATCTGCGGCGGCGTGCGGCAGAAGAGGACGGCTCCCGGATGCGACGGAAGCCGGTGAGTAGTTGCCTAGCAACATCTAGAGGGCTACAGTCTGAGACCACTATAGTGGTCTCTAGACTGTAGCCCTCCAGATGTTGCAAAACTACAACTCCCAGCATGCCCAGACAGCTGTTTGCTGTGTGGGCATGCTGGAATTTGTAGTTTTACAACAGCTGGAGGTCTGCAGTTTAGAGACCACTGCACAGTGATCTCTATACTGCCCTCTAGATCTTGCAAAACTACAACTCCTAGCATGCCCACACAGCTGTTTGCTGTCTGGGCATGCTGGGAGTTGTAGTTTTGCAACATCTGGAGGTCCACAGTTTGGAGATCACTGTTCAGTGGTCTCTAAATTGTAGCACTCCAGATGTTGCAAAACTACAAATTCCAGCATGCCCACACAGCAAACAGCTGTCTCGGCATGCTGGGAGTTGTAGTTGCGTACCTCCAGCTGTTGCATAACTACATCTCCCAGAATGCCCTTCTGTGATCAGACATGCTGGGAATTGTACTTTTGCAACAGCTGGAGGCACACTGGTTGGAAAATACTGAGTTAGGTAACAGAACCCAACTCAGTATTTTCCAACCAGTGTGCCTCCAGCTGTTTCAAAACTACAACTCCCAGCATGTACTGACAGATCGTGCATGCTGGGAGTTGTAGTTTTGCAACAGCTGGAGGCTCACTGGTTGGAAAATACTGAGTTAGGTAACAGAACCTAACTGAAGGTTTTCCAACCAGTGTTCCTCCAGCTGTTGCAAAACTACAACTCCCAGCATGTATTGACAGACCGTGCATGCTGGGAGTTGTAGTTTTGCAACAGCTGGAGGCTCACTGGTTGGAAAATACTGAGTTAGGTAACAGAACCTAACTGAAGGTTTTCCAACCAGTGTGCCTCCAGCTGTTGCAAAACTACAACTCCCAGCATGTACTGACAGACCGTGCATGCTGGGAGTTGTAGTTTTGAAACAGCTGGAGGTTTGCCCCCCCCCATGTGAACGTACAGGGTGCATTCACACGGGCGGGTTTACAGCAAGTTTCCTGCTTCAAGTATGAGCTGCGGCAAATTTTTCGCCGCAGCGCAAATTCCTAGCGGGAAACTCACCGTAACCCGCCAGTGTGACTGTACCCCAAAAACACTACACTACACTAACACCTAATAAAGAGTAAAACACTAAATATATACCCCCTTACACTGTCCCGCCCAATAAAAATTAAAAACGTATTGTATGGCAGTGTTTCCAAAACGGAGCCTCCAGCTGTTGCAAAACAACAACTCCCAGCATTTCCGAACAGCCACTGATTGTCCAGGCATGCTGGGAGTTTAGCAACAGCTGGAGGCACCCTGTTTGGGAATCACTGGCGTAGAATACCCCTATGTCCACCCCTATGCAATCCCTAATTAAGTCCTCAAATGCGCATGGCGCTCTCTCACTTCGGAGCCCTGTCGTATTTCAAGGAAACAGTTTAGGGCCACATATGGGGTATCTCCGTACTCGGGAGAAATTGCACTACAAATTTTGGGGGCTTTTTCTCCTTTTACCCCTTATGAAAAGGAAAAGTTGGGGTCTACACCAACCTGTTGGTGTAAAAAAAAAAAAAATTTTACACTAACATGCTGGTGTTGCCCTTTACTTTTTATTTTCACAAGAGATAAAAGGAAAAAAAAGCCCCCCAAAATTTGTAACGCAATTTCTCCTGAGTACGGAAATACCCCATATGTGGGCGTAAAATGCTCTGCGGGCGCACAACAAGGCTCAGTAGTGAGAGCGCACTATGTACATTTGAGGCCTAAATTGGTGATTTGCACAGGGGGGGATGATTTTACAGCGGTTCTGACATAAATGCAAAAAAAGAAATACCCACATGTGACCCCATTTTGGAAACTACACCCCTCACGGAATGTTGTTTGCACAGCCCACTGTTCCAAAGATCTGTCAAACGCCAGTGGGGTGTAAATGCTCACTGTACACCTTATTACATTCCGTGAGGGGTGTAGTTTCCAAAATAGGGTCACATGTGGGGGGGTCCACTGTTCTGGCACCACGGGGGGCTTTGTAAATGCACATGGCCCCTGACTTCCATTCCAAACAAATTATCTCTCTAAAAGCTCCTTCTCTTCTGAGCATTGTAGTTCGCTCGCAGTGCACTTGACGTCCACATATGGGGTATTTCCATACTCAGAAGAAATGGGGTTACAAATTTTGGGGGGCATTTTCTCCTATTACCCTTTGTAAAAAAGTAAAATTTGGGGAAAAACCAGCATTTTAGTGGAAATTTTAACAAAAAGTTGCCAAACACCTGTGGGGTGTTTAGGCTCACCGTACCCCTTGTTACGTTCCTTGAGGGGTGTCGTTTCCATAATAGTGTGCGATGTGGTTTTTTTTGCTGTCCTGGCACCATAGGGGCTTCCTAAATGGGACATGCCCCCCAAAAACCATTTCAGAAAAACTCACTCTCCTAAATCCCATTGTTGCTCCTTCGCTTCTGAGCCCTCTACTGCGCCTGCCGAACACTTGACATACACATATGAGGTATTTTCTTACTCGAGAGAAATTGGGTTACAAATTTTGAGAGGATTTTTTTCCTTTTACCCCTTGTAAAAATTCAAAAACTGGGTCTACAAGAACATGCCAGTGTAAAAAAATGAAGATTTTGAATTTTCTCCTTCACTTTGCTGCTATTCCTGTGAAACACCTAAAGGGTTAACACACTTACTGATTGTCATTTTGAATACTTTGGAGGGGTGCAGTTTTTATAATGGGGTATTTCTAACCAGAAGACCCTTCAAATCCACTTCAAACCTGAACTGGTCCCTGAAAAATTCCGATTTTGAAAATTTAGCGAAAAATTGGAAAATTGCTGCTGAACTTTGAAGCCCTCTGATGTCTTCCAAAAGTAAAAACTCATCAATTTTATGATGCAAATATAAAGTAGACATATTGTATATGTGAATCAATATATAATTTATTTGGAATATCCATATTCCTTATAAGTAGAGAGCTTCAAAGTTAGAAAAATGCTAAATTTTCAATTTTTTCATGAAATTTTTGCATTTTTCACCTAGAAAGGATGCAAGTATCGCCGAAAATTTACCACTAACATAAAGTAGAATATGTCACGAAAAAACAATCTAGGAATCAAATTTATAAGTAAAAGCATTCCAGAGTTATTAATGCTTAAAGTGACAGTGGTCAGATTTGCAAAAAATGCTCCCGTCCTTAGGGTCATAATGGGCTCCGTCCCCAAGGGGTTAAAGGGGTACTCCAGTAGAAAGTGTTTTTTTTTTTTTTTATAAATCAACTGATGCAAGAAAAATAAACAGATTTGTAAATTACTTCTGTTTAAAAATCTTAATCCTTCCAGTACTTATCAGCTGCTTTATGCTCCACAGGAAGTTATTTTCTTTTTGAATCTCTTTTCTGTCTGACCACAGTGCTCTCTGCTGACACCTCTGTCCAAATCAGGAACTGTCCAGAGCAGGAGAGGTTTGCTCTGGGAATTTGCTTGTACTCTGGACAGTTCCTGATCTGGACAGAGGTGTCAGCAGAGAGCACTGTGGTCAACAGATTTGCTGTCTGGGCATGCTGGGAGTTATAGTTTTGCAACCAACTGATTTAGCTGGGAGTTATAGTTTTGCAACCAGCTGATTTAGCTGGGAGTTATAGTTTTGCAAACACTGATGTAGATACTGATTGTACTTCGGCACCACATACAAGGATCACTATAAAGGCAGTGTGAGCCAGAACAATGCACTTGTGGAGGAGTAGAATACCTACCTTTTCTTGGATGCTGCACCTTTCCTGCTTTTTGTCTATTCTTTTATTGTGGTCTTAAAATAACAGCTTCAACCTCCACCTTCCCGAGCAGCGTTTTTCCCCAATGATGACCTGGGCATGCTAAATTTAGGTCTGCCTTTAATTTGGTGAATATAATTGTGCTTTTACACATGTACTGTATGTTTGTTTCGGTAAACTGAATCCCTGGTGCCCAGCGAACAAACCTTGAATAAATTAACTCCTGTGGGACCTTAAACGTTCTCTGGAGGATCAGTAATGCTTTGTTAAAAAGAAAAAAATGCACAGTAAGGACGGAGCTCCAGTTCCCAAGGACCTATTACAATGAGCAATGTCTATTCTGTTCACTAGAGGGGGCTTTTATACTTGATTTATACTGTACTCAGGGTTGCAGAATATATATATATATATATATATATATATATATATATATATATATATATATATATATATATAAAGTGTGTGTGTGTTATAGTTTGGATTGGAACCCCCCCCCCCAGAGTAAGTTCTGGTCTTCATGATGAATATTTTTGTCTTGACTTGCCATGTCTTTTATATTTATTATTGTTCAGTCTATGCAGCTCTTGTATAGATTGTTGTTTATTTCATTGAGCTTTATCATTAGGTCTTTGTAGCAATTTGATTATAAGACTTAATTTTTTTTCAATACTTTTTTAAAACTAATGATTAGAAAAAAGTTTGAAAAATGTGGATTCTGAGTTCCTGTATTATATTACTGATTAGCCTTATTTATTTTTTTGTCATTTTCAGGTAGCGATTGGGTCAAGGCCCCACTGTCACATAAAAGGATACCAGTAGAAATAGCATATGGAAAGTGTGGAGCATTGTTCTGGCCCAAACACACACCGTAATGAGAACCGATCTTGTAGGTCCATGCTTGTTTACAAGGCCTTTAAATGACTCAAGCGTCAGATAGGGAGGGTCACATGAACGATCAATCACCCATCATCCGTATATACCCTATTAAAGGAGGAGATGTGCAATGATTGACAGGTCAAAACAGCCTAATCAGCTGACGAAAAAGCCTACTTGTTAGCCCGATTACATAGGGTAATGCCGGCCTGTTCTGACCAGAATTCCCCTGTGTAATAGGGCCCTTTCAGATTTCTTATTGGGACCCTTTAGCTTCAAGTTACTGGTTTTGCATTAAGGGACAAGCAGATTGTCCACATTTAGCTACAGAAGATGCTGTAAAATTCCGGCCTGTGGATAGCTGGTAAAATCTTCTCACAGAACACCAGATATCTGTTTGCTTGTTCAGTCAAAAAAGCAATTCAGAAAAACACCACGCTAACATTTAACTTTTACTATTACAATTAAAACACAAGCAGACAGGTATATCAAAAATAATTCCAAAAGAGTCACCTGTACAAATTCAATGCACAACATTAGGCTGGTCCTGGGCCAGGCTATATCAATTTATAACCAATACAATAGATAAATAGGGCCTAACTCTACTTGGCACACCCTTACTGCCTAGGCTCTAAACCTAGGAGGAGGTCATCCTAAAAAGGTGGGTAATGGTGGGATTTGGCTCAAATAAGCCAACTAAGGCCTTCCAAGACTGCCAGATATCATGGAGCCCTCTACAAGGTGCAGGGCCACTCCAAACCACAAAATTAGCCACCAGCATAAATGTGCATATGCATATGCCACTGTAACAAACAAACAGCACCCCTCAAAACATCGGCCCAACACGAAAAGAAACGTGAACAAGATCAATGAAGACGTGTAGAAAAACACCCCAACATCCATGTATAAGTACAACATATACTGTATTTTTCGCCGTATAAGACGCACTTTTTCTTCCCCCAAAAAAAAGTTGGGGAAAAGTTGGTGCGTCTTATACGGCGAATACACACCTATCGCGGCGGTCCCTGCGGCCATCAAGGGTCCGGACCCGCAGCTAATACAGGACATCACCGATCGCGGTGATGCCCTGTATTAACCCTTCAGATGTGGCGATCAAAGCTGACCGCCGCGTCTGAAGCGAAAGTGACACTAGCCCGGCTGCTCAGTCGGGCTGTTCAGGACCGCCGCGGTGAAATCGCGGCGTCCCGAACAGCTTACAGGACACCGGGAGGGACCTTACCTGGCTCCTCGGTGTTTGCTCCGTGCCGGGATCCCCTGCATGGCCGGCGCTCTCAGTCGTCATCACGTTGTCATCACGTCGTCGCGCACGTGCATCGGCGTGCGTAGCGACGTGATGGCGGCGACGGTGAGCGAGGATACTCGGCAGCAGAGACATTCTGGAGCGACGGGGACACGGTGACAGCGATGGAGGGCGACATCCAGGGCAGTGGTGACGGGTCCGGAGCGGCGGGGACACGTGAGTACTACCTCCTATACCAGTGGTCTTCAACCTGCGGACCTCCAGATGTTGCAAAACTACAACTCCCAGCATGCCCGGACAGCCAACGGCTGTCCGGGCATGCTGGGAGTTGTAGTTTTGCAACATCTGGAGGTCCGCAGGTTGAAGACCACTGTCCTATACTTTACATTGTATTTGGTTCAGAATCTTTATTTTCTAGATTTTTATCCTACAAAATTAGGTGCGTCTTATATGACGAAAAATACGGTAAATGTGCACTTATCTAGATATGTTGCACTTGGATGGAGGTATGTGGATGACAGACATCAATGATAAGATCAGAGGATATGATGTCTGCCCCCTCACCCAAGGCAACCAAGTGGATTATGTGTTGTAGAAATGAAAGAAACAATGTCAATGGTTGAAGTTTATTTATTTAGTAATATTATTTATCATTATTATAAATTATTCTTAATATTATTATAGATAAATGTTAAAAAAACAAATGATACACTTCTTTGAATAATTACTTTAGTCATCAGTAAACATTTGGTTTATAAAAAAACAAACAAACAAACAAAAAAAAACAGAAGAGGTACAGGGTAATCCATCCTAAACCGCACTGTCAATCCGTGTGAAGGGCTCTAACTCTTTGGTTAAAAAATCTTTGAAATATTGTTTTAACAGCAATAAAAGTTACTAATAATTCTCTCTACTCATAAAGCCAAAGTATTCATTGAAAGTTACTAAATGATCATTATCATCAGTAGCTATAGGCTTGATCATTTTTTACCCCATCTGCCATTTTTTTTTGTTTGTCCTGATGAGAGGGGGTCAGAGTTAGAAGTAGCACCAGCATTGTCACTTTTTATGGTCTTTAAAGGGTACCTCTCATCAAATAAAACTTTTGATATATTTTAGATTAATGAATGTTGAATAACTTTCCAATAGCATGTTAATGAAAAATATGCTTCTTTCTATTGTATTTTTCCCGATCAGTCCTGTCAGCAAGCATTTCTGACTCATGCTGGAGTCCTAAACACTCAGAGCTGCCAGCCTGCTTTGTTCACAGCCAAACAGGCTGTGAACAAAGCAGGCTGGCAGCTCTGAGTGTTCTCCTTTGTGAACAAAGCAGACTGGCAGCTCGTAGTGTTTAGGACTCCAGCATGAGTCTGAAATGCTTGCTGCCAGGACTGGTAGGGAGACCCCTAGTGGTCATTTCTTCAAAGTGGAAAATTAAATAGAAAGAAGCATATTTTTTAATAACATGCAATTGTAAAGTTATTCTGCATTCATTAATCTATAATATATCAAACGTTTTTTTGATGAGAGGTACCCTTTAAACCTACTTTTTGATTTATTTTGATTTCATGATTTCAGGATGGGGTCAAGGGGGCGCTATCCTGAAATTATGGCAAATAACCAGCCTGCATAGAACACACATATAGACATCAGTCATGTCATTCCTGCACACGTTTATTCCATAACATTAGACCATAATGTCATCTTGTCTTTGTTTCTCTAGCTTTCTTTTAAAGGGCAAGCAGGATCATATTTTGTAATGTGTTACAGATATTGCTCTAAATGAGCAGTGCTGAGTATTGCAGCTGTATTACAACACACTCCGCTCATGTTGTTTATTTTTGTAACCAGTTCAGAGGGTCACAGCTCACAAATTGGCCCCTGTGGGGCTCTAAATATGGTCCTGATGGAGTTAATGTTGTTACTAAGAAACCCTCTTAAAGTACAAATATATCCTTACATTACCAGTCTCTTTTTGCATATTAAGTTATCTAACCACAGTGTTAACACCCAGAGTAACCAAAGCTTTCCAGTTGTTCATAGTCTCACAGTTTGAGTTTTTTATTTTTTATATCTTCATAAATAGTCTGGGTCATGGGGACATATTTCTTCTCTCTCTCGTCCAGAAAATACAGGGGATCATGAATATTAGCCGGATCGAATCCTTGTTTTACCAGCTCCACTTTGCGTTGCTTAAAGGTTCCTGTGATCTCTAGTTCTTTCTGTTAAGGGACAAAACCATACAATAAGAGAAAAGCCACCCCACTATATAAAGACATATGCTACATTTCATATAATGCTTTTTAATGCATAATACCAGGGCAGTCCTTGCATTGGATGATGCCCTGTGGGGTACCCTCTGTTAGTTCCCCCATATAGTGTACAGTCATATAACTAACCATACATTATAAGCCCCATACACTATGGTGCCACATACCAAAATAAATGATTTCTGGTTGTCACAAGCCCTGGACACACGGCCAACTTTGGAATGCACTCAGCAGCTGCAGCCTATGCATTATGTACAACCACACAGGTTACGCACTTCTGTGGCTGGCCCTGTTTAAAGGGGTATTCCAGGCCAAAACTTTTTTTTTATATATCAACTGGCTCCGGAAAGTTAAACAGCTTTGCAAATTACTTCTATTAAAAAATCTTAATCCTTCCAATAGTTATTAGCTTCTGAAGTTGAGTTGTTTTCTGTCTAACTGCTCTCTGATGACTCATGTCCCGGGAGCTGTGCAGTTCCTATGGGGATATTTTCCCATCATGCACAGCTCCCGGGATGCAACATAATCATTGAGCAGTTAGACAGAAAACTTCAGAAGCTAATACCTATTGGAAGGATTAAGATTTTTTAATAGAAGTAATTTACAAATCTGTTTAACTTTCCGGAGCCAGTTGATATATATAAAAAAGGTTTTGCCTGGAATACCCCTTTAAGACTCTCCAAAATGCTCCCTTTGATGTATGCGTGACCCTAGCTAGATCCATTAACAGCTATCCACCCTCAAACAGTCCATATCTCTCCCACCACTTTAGACCATACAGTATTTTTCGCTGTATAAGACGCACGTTTTCTTCCCCAAAACTGGGGGGGAAAAGTTGGTGCGTCTTATACGGCAAATACACATTAAAACCCTGTCCTATCGTGGCGGTCCCTGCGGCCATCAACGGCCTGGACCCGCGGCTAACACAGGACATCACCGATCGCGGTGATGCCCTGTATTAACCCTTCAGACTCGGCGATCAAAGCTGACCGCCGCGTCTGGAGCGAAAGTGACACTAACCCAGCTGTTCGGGACCACCGCGGTGAAATCGCGGCGTCCCGAACAGCTTACAGGACACCGGGAGGGACCTTACCTGCCTCCTCATTGTCTGCTCTGTGCCGGGATCCCCTGCATGGCCGGAGCTCTCCTTTGACGTCATCACGTCGTCGCGCACGCCGTCTCGTCGTCCAATAGGAGCGGTGTGCGTAGCGACGTGATGACGGCGACGGAGAGCGTGGATCCCGGGGAAGAAGACGTCCGGAGCATTGGGGACGCGGCGACAGCGATGGAGCGACATCCAGGGCAGCGGTGACGAACGGTGATGGGCCCAGAGCAGCGGGGACACGTGAGTACTACCTTCTATACCAGTGGTCTTCAACCTGCGGACCTCCAGATGTTGCAAAACTACAACTCCCAGCATGCCCGGACAGCCAACGGCTGTCCGGGCATGCTGGGAGTTGTAGTTTTGCAACATCTGGAGGTCCGCAGGTTGAAGATCACTGGTGGGTTCAGAATCTTTTTTTCCTAGATTTTGCACCTTTAAAATTGGGTGCGTCTTATATGCCGGTGCAACCTATAGGGCGAAAAATACGGTATTTATGTCTGCTGAAATACACTCACTCCACCATCTATTTATTCACCACCAAATCCAATGCCTGTATACATTCCAACCATTATAAGCTTCATGTCCTAAAGATAACATTGAAAAAATAGTTTCATAATCCAAAGAATATAAAGAAGAGCTGCGATTGATTGAAGTGTGGTCTATAGCAGTGGCATTACATGTACAGTATTATGCCTAGAGATGAACGAATTTACAGTAAATTCGATTTGTCACGAACTTCTCGGCTCGGCAGTTGATGACTTATCCTGCATAAATTAGTTAAGCTTTCCGGTGATCCGGTGGGCTGGAAAAGGTGGATACATTCCTAGGAAAGAGTCTCCTAGGACTGTATCCACCTTTTCCAGCCCACCGGAGCACCGGAAAGCTGAACTCATTTATGCAGGATAAGTCATCAACTGCCGAGCCGAGAAGTTCGTGACGAATCGAATTTACTGTAAGTTCGCTCATCTCTAATTATGCCACTAAACAAGTTTATAGAACACTTCTATCTGGTTCCACAGAGTGCCCTGATGCAACATGTCATCTATTAGACTCCATACCTGAATCCGGATGAAGCGCGGTCTTGCATAGTTTGGGAGAAAGTCTCGGACATGAGCAAATAACTTTCTACCATCAAAATGCTCATACTGTCTCAGCTTGAGAGTGGCCATTCCTATTCTGCCTTCATGATCTGTGAAAGAAAGCAAGTCATTCAGATTACAGCTTAATATTAACATTCAGCCTTAAAGGGGTACTCTTCTCCTAGACAGCTTATCCCCCTATCCAAAGGATAGGGGATAAGATGTCTGATCACGGGGGTCCCGCAGTAGACAGGGGTGCTGCAGTACAGATTGCGGGGGTCCCCAGTGGCAGGACCCTGCAATCAGACATCTTATCCCCTATCCTTTGGACAGGGGGATAAGATGTCTAGGGGCGGAGTACCGCTTTAATCTACATAAAATATATTCTCCAAATGTTGCTTTTTTTGTATACTTCTGCCGTGAAAGGTACCGTGCAGATACTATATAACTACAGATAGATGTGATCACAGAAAACATTGCACCGTTTCATATTCACATATGGTTGTGTTCCTGTCACAGACTATAACTATACGTATATAACCACAACACCACAGATTATAGATGGCTTCAGCAGCACTACAAGTTGTTGCCCATGTAGCGTAGAATTAAAAGGTATTTTTCGCCTCTATTTACACCATAACATTTCTCTGTCTTTTAAAAATAAACAAAGCTGTTTAGTCATTTGTCTTCGTATTTACATAGCATTCAGGTAGGTCAATAAGAACATATAACACAGCAGTTCATAGTATAATGAAGATAGTTTACCTCTACTGGATGAGAATATGTTATGTAAAGGAATGTCATAATCTTTATGGAATATTTTAATTGTATACACACACACACACATACATATACACACACACATATATATATTATATATATACTGTATGTATGTGTGTGTATGTATATATATATATATATATATATATATATATATATATATATATATATATATATATAGGGATCGACCGATATCGTTTTTTTAGGGCAGATACTGATAATCTGGGGAGGTTAGGGCCGATAGCCGATAACTTATACCGATATTCCGGTATAAGTTATTGGCTATTTATCCCCCCGCGACACCGCTGCAGATCATTGATTTAAAGCGGGCGCTTTAAATCAATGCACTGTAGCGGCTTTTGCGGTGCCAGAGACCGCCGCCGCCACCCGCTTCTCTCCCCCTGCCTGTCCGGGGGTCCTGAGACCTATCACCGCCACCGCTCCCCCCGCCGCACCTAGGGGTGCCTCCAACTGTTGCAAAACTACTACTCCCAGCATGCCCGGACAGCCAACGGCTGTCCGGGCATGCTGGGAGTTGTAGTTTTTCAACAGCTGGAGGGCCTCAACAGCTGGAGGGCCTACTGTAGGTATAGTATATTGTACAGACCCCTGTCCATCCCAGAACCCTGACTCACCTTCCCAGTTGCTGCAGGGGCCGTCGGGGAGGGTGGTCCGGGCCATCCATCCTTCCTGTAGTGTCCGGCGGCATTCCGGGTGGAGGGTGAACCGGTCTGGGCTGTCCTTCTCTGGGGGTCCTCTTCTCCACTCCGGGCAGGCTCCGGCCTAGTAACGCTGCATAGACGCCGCTGCGCAGTGACGTCCGTGCGCAGCGATGCACCTGACATCACGGCGTAGCGGGGTCTATGCAGTGTACTAGGCCGGAGCCTGCCCAGAGTGGAGAAGAGGACCCCTGGAGAAGGACAGCCTGGACCGGTTCACCCTCCACCCAGAATGCCACCGGACACTACAGGAAGGAAGGATGGATGGCCCGGACCACCCCCATTACGGGCAAGTTTAATTTTTTTATTGACTCAGAGGGTGGGGGAGGGGCCCGACCGGTATAGCGGTATGGGCAAAAATCCATACCGTGGGAGCAAAAAAAACATGGTATCTGGTTAATACCGGTATACCGCCCAGCACTACGGTGGGGGGTGTGACGCGGTGTGGTGGGTCGGGGTGGCGGTCGCGGTGCGTTGCGGCGGGTCGGGTGGTCGCGGTGCGTTGGGGGCGGTGCATTATCGGCAAGGTAATTGCCGATACCGATAATGCCCAAAATCGTGATTATCGGCCATACCGATAATTGGTTGATCCCTAATATATATATATATATATATATATATATATATATATATATATATATATATATATATATATATATATATATATATACATACACACATATACATATATACATATACACACACACACACACACACACACACAAGAAAAAAGAAAAATAGCCAGCACAACAGCCTAATACACGGGTGCACACTGCCATGGCATCAGATTATACAAAAAAAAGAGGATTGCAGCAGCACACATTGGTCAAAAAAATTGAGGCTCTTAGCGCACTTTTTGATCAAAACGTGTCCCCCATCCACCACGGGGAGGTGGCCTCATTTAGGATGGGAACCTAGCACATATTCTGAGCCTAACACTCAACTATCCACTCACCTCTGCTGGGCATATAGCCTCTGACTGGGTGACATGCTGAATCCATTTAAAACTCCACCTGTGAGAAAGGAGGAGGGGTGCACAGCTAAAGAGGGTGCACCCCTTCCCCTTTCTCACAGGTGGAGTTTTAAATGGATTCAGCATGTCACCCAGTCAGAGGCTATATGCCCAGCAGAGGTGAGTGGATAGTTGAGTGTTAGGCTCAGAATTCGTGCTAGGGTCCCATCCTAAATGAGGCCACCTCCCCGTGGTGGATGGGGGACACGTTTTGATCAAAAAGTGCGCTAAGAGCCTCAATTTTTTTGACCAATGTGTGCTGCTGCAATCTTCTTTTTTTTAAATATATATATATATATATATATATATATATATATATATATATACACACACACATATATACAGACACACACACAATATATATAAATACACATATCACCAGGGATGCAGCACTCCAAAAAATATAAAGTGGTTTATTTTCTCATCTTCAGTGAAGCAACGTTTCTGCTCCTATGGAGCCATTTTCAAGCTTAGTGATACACACATGTTAAGGGGTATATATACCCAAATAAGTGCAATTACAAACATTCCAATTCACATATCTAATTAAACATACAAGAAAGTGATATAAAATATTACATTGCAGTGTACCATACTTTAATAAATATCAGTGCCCAGTGTATCGATAACATGCTAATTAAGTGCCATAATATTAAAAGCAATGCTTGAAACATAACTCACATATTTCCACAATAAACAGTTAATATCCAATTAATGCATCACACGTGTAGTACATAAAAAAATACATAATTACATATAAATATTGGAGGAGAACATCGCTTACGCGCTCTGTGTACTTAAACATGGCGCCGCTAGCGTGGTATAATTTCATCTGCGCCTGCGTGGGGACTACGTGTGGTCGCAAGGGACCGGTCACCTGACCCCGAAGCATCACGTGACCGCTATAGCTCTCGCGATATCACTGCTGGGAAACGGGAAAGCTGCGGTCACGTGATCCATCGCCGGGCCACCTGATCCGGTAACCAAGCAACCACTAATGCTGCTCTCCCTAATGATAAAATCTCATTGTTGTGTCATTCACACTGATGCGATATTATTATAAACATCAGAATATCATAAATCTAATGACCGAGGGTGGAAAAATGTTAATGTCCTTTCAAGGGATACTATAAAAAACATAGGCGGATCAAAAAAGAATCCCTAAAAAAGAAAACCAGCACCTACAATATCAATAAACATAAAAAAAATATATAGAAAAATGTGCCACAAATTATGCCAAAAATAAATGAAAATAAATAATGTAAAAAACATTTTTGTTTTAAAAGGAATAATTAAATAAATAAAATTAATAATAAAGAAATAATGATGAATGAATAAAAAAAAATCTAAACAAATTAAATGACAGAAATTAATAAAAAAAAATCATATTGCTAAAAAATAATAAATTATATCGGCTATTAAAATAGTTAATGGTCATTGCAGACCTTCCCACATGGGACATGAAGAGAATAACCCCTTTTAACTGGGGGACACTTGGCCTCCAATCCCCGCAAATACAGGTCAGAGGGGCCAGCATCATCATGGGCGAGGATGTCTAAGACTGTAAGGTCTCAGGCATCCCCAACCCCCACACCCAGCAACATTCAGGGTGCGCCAGCTTCTTCAGCAGCGCAATCACTCAGTATATGGCCTAAAAAGGCCCATTATTTAGCCCAAATATATAGGCCTTTTTAGGCCATATATTGAGTGATTGCGCTGCTGAAGCCTAGTGTCAGAAAGCTGGGTTTGCGTCCAAAATCTTGGGTCTTCCAGCAGGACAGTGACCCCAAACATACATCAAAAAGCACCCAGGAAGCGACTGATTTCGGTAATTTTTTCCAAAGGGTGTGCAACCAAATATTAAGTTAATGGTGCCAATAATTTTGTCCAGCCCGTTTTTGGGGTTTGGTGCGACATTATGTCCAATTTGTTTTATTTCCTCCCTTTTTTGTTTAGTTCCAATACACACAAAGGGAATAAACATGTGTATAGCAAAATGTGTTACTGCAATCCTTTTCTGTGAGAAATACTTCATTTTCTTGAAACATTTCAGGGGTGCTAACATTTACGGCTATGACTGTATATGTGTGTGTATAACACACACATATACACACACACACATATACACACACACACACACACTATACAATGTAGACACCCTCACATGTAACTGCTGTTGAAACGAATGCCGGCTTACATGTCAGTGTTGCTTTGGTGCAACAAGTAGTTTGATTTTTAAAAGGACATGTTATGTGGTATGGCAGGGGGGCACAGCACACTAAATAAGTGTGAACACAGCTTTAGAATGGGTGGTCATATACTTTCAGCTGTTTAATGTACTTGCTAAAATCATTTTCCCACAGACAACAGAATTTAAAGGAGTACTCCAGGACTGGAAACCGTATCCCCTATTCTAAGGATAGGGGATAAGTTTTGGATCATGGGGAGTCTGACTGCTGGGACCCCCTGCGTTCTCCCGTACGGGGCCCCTGGCAGTCCGTGGGAAAGGGGGTGTCTTGACCACCGCACGAAGCAGCGGTTGACACTCCCCCTCAATACCGCTTTTTGGCAATCTCCGGCTCTGCCATAGCGCTGTACTGACTATGTGGGCCTGATGGAGATAGCTTATAAGTATTGTCTTTATTCGATAGTTTAGTGTTTTGATTGTTTGGTAATTTGGATACAATAATAAATCTGCAGAAACATGGTTGGGACAGAAGCTTACTTTTATGAACCTTGTAGCTTCAGCATATGGTCACAAATTTTTGCTGTCGATTTTCTGTGTGGAAGTTTTATTCAAAACATTTGCAGTATTTACAGTGTCAGCTAAAAACAAATGGCAAGAAATCTGTGTGGAGATGCAGTGAGAACTTCAAACATGCAGCATGTCAATCGTTGTTTAAAAAAGGCTGCAAATCCAGTCCTGATGTTCCACATTGACTTTAATAGTGCAAGTTAAAATCTGCAGTATGTGATGGGTAGGAACATTCACAGTATTTCTGGTATTTTTGGCTGTACCCTTGTTGTGAATTTATCTCATTACTCCTTGTGAGGATTAGGCTAGTGTTACACAATGACGTGTTGTGCTGAGGCAAATTGCTGCTACTTCAAGCCAACAGTCACCAAAAATCCATCCAGGATGAGTTTTTTGTTGCAGCAACTTGCAGGATACATTACAGAGACTTCATTCCCTTTTATTACCTGTGACATTGCAACCTGCGGCTGAGTGATCTTGTGGCCATAGCCTAATGCTACAATACTGAGTATGCTCTTGTCACAGAACGCTGAGCTTTATATTTGTAAGGAACACTTTTTATATGTTACATTCCTGATATACTGACCACTAGAAGTCACTGAATCAAGTGGTTTACATACAGCGATATTTATTTATAACCCTGCTCTCTTATCACAAAGAATGGCTGGCACTGGTACTGCTGGGTCATTTCAGCTCACTGTAATGTAAAAGTAATGATATCACAAAGAGCTCAATCCTCTGGACTGAGGGCAGATAATGCTACACTTCCGTAAGGTGTGAAGTAGAAGTTAGCACTCAATGCAGCCTTAAAGGGATACTCCCGTGGAAACAATTTATTTTTTTTTTTAAATCAACTGGTGCCAGAAAGTAAAACAGATTTGTTAATTACTACTACAAAAAAAAATCTTAATCCTTCCAGTACTTATCAGCTGCTGTATACTACAGAGGAAGTTCTTTACTTTTTGAATTTATTTTCTGTCTGACCACAGTGCTCTCTGCTGACACCTCTGTAGATGTCAAGAGCAGGAGCAAATCCTTATAGCAAAGGTCTGATTGATTTTCTAGCTCCATTATCTGTTCCCCCATGTCTGCGCATTTCTAAGCAACAGATCACAAGTGACATTTTTTTCCATGCAAAGTGTGGAATCTGCAGCAGGTCCACAGAAAATACACACCATAACCTGCAACTTTTGCAACAAATGTGACCATGGCATAAAACAATGCCACAAGTACATCCACCCTTGCTTTATAAACACAAAATTCCTTACTTGGAATGGAGACCCCATACACATTCACTTCTTCAATGAAAGTCATGAGACCCAGGATATCAGCAACCTCTGTTGTAGCAACGTTTTCTCCTTTCCACCTGAAAAAGCAGATTTAAAGTCCCTGAGAAATAACATTTGTATTTTATGACAGCGTAAAACGGTTTAGTGAGGATTTTCCACTGCAGATTTCAGTGCAGCTGAATGTGGCCATATATTTCTACATTTCAGAATAAAGTTTAGTGAATAGGAAAGAGGGTCTGGCACACACAAGATGCAATAGATGTCTTCTGCGTTCACTTTTCCATGTTGAATGCAGTTAGGTTACATTGGTGATCTGACATAATAAATGTGATGCACTGTATAGAAGTCAGTTATTTGGGGCAAATTGTGCCAGAATTCTTGTGCATTTTCAATAGAAAATCTGGGCCAATGTCTACAATATATAGATCTGGGCCAATGTCTACAATATATAGATCTGGGCCAATGTCTACAATATATAGTTACAATAAATATTGTTACATAGTCACCTGAAAGTGTCTCCCACTCGGTCATGGAAATAGACAAATTTTTGCTGATCCACCATTAAAATATCCCCAGTATTAAAATACATGTCTCCTTTCCGGAACACATCCCTCAAGATCTTCTTTTCTGTATGAGACTTATCTCCAGCATAGCCACCAAAGGGAGAAAGGTTTGTGATCTTGCTGATAAGAAGTCCAGGCTGACCTAGCAGTATACAGAACAAGTGTCAAGAGTAAAATCTAATTAATAATAGACGCTTCTATGATAAACATTAGGGTTCTGTATCTGATCCTAACAACAAGAAGCAATTTATGATTTATCTCTCTGGCCCATTCACAGTAATCCTTAATGGCACCCATCTACCTGCTTTGCAAGGCAAATGTGAAAAAGCTCCATTCAAATTCATTGGGCCGGCCATAGTTCTCTACTAGAGATGAGCGAACTTACAGTAAATTCGATTTGTCACGAACTTCTCGGCTCGGCAGTTGATGGCTTTTCCTGCATAAATTAGTTCAGCTTTCAGGTGCTCCGATGGGCTGGAAAAGGAGGATACAGTCCTAGGAGACTCTTTCTGTATCCACCTTTTCCAGCCCACCGGAGCACCTGAAGGCTGAACTAATTTACGCAGGATAAGTCATCAACTGCCGAGCCGAGAAGTTTGTGACGAATCCAATTTACTGTATGTTCGCTCATCTCTATTCCCTACAGCCAGATGGCCTGGGGGAACTGCTGTGCTGGGAAGACCAGTAAAGGAGCACAGTGCTGCTATAAAGATTGTTAGGGGTCTCAGAAGTTATACCCACGCAGATCATAAAGTAATGGCATAGCCTAGTGATATCTGGGTTAAAACAAAAGATCACAGTTCATCCCATATGGGTTCTGTTTTTTTAAGGATCCATAAAAAATAGTCTTAGGCTAAGTTTCTACTTGTTTTTTATTTTTCTTGTTTTTTTTTAAACGGACAGAAAAACGTCAATTCTGCCGCATGGCATTTTTTCGGCCAAAAACGCTGCGGCCAGATGGTGGCTGTAAATCAATGAGAAATTGCAAAATTCTTTTTCCACTTGGCGTTTTTCAGTTTGGCATTTTTTTTAAATCCTTTTGGCGTTTTTTCCCCTCTTTTTTGGCGTTTTTCCGCTCCCTGGCGGTTTTGCAAAATCGCAGCATGTTGAGCCACTGGCGTTTTTCCCCCTGAAATCGTGGTGCTTTTCTTCCATAGAAGTCTATGGGAGTAAAAAACGCCAAGAAAAACGCCATGTGGGTTTTAACTTTGGTGTTTTTTCAGGTGGTTTTTATTCTCTTTTGGACTTTAGAAATCCAAAAAAGTGATGGAGATACCTTTTTTAATAAAATTTCGTAGGGTACCATTAAAAAAAAAAAAAGAGTAGTGATGTAAAAAATTGTATTTAACAAAATTTTTGATATTTTTAAACAGGGATCAATTTATGTGGGCGGGCAGGGCACTAAAAATATAGCCGACAATAATAAAAATTTAGTGTGTGTGTTTTTCACTTTTTATTCTTTATTTTTTAGGTGGTACTACTACTCCCAGCATGGAACACACACACTGTTTCATGATGGAGTAGTAGCACCTGCAGTTAAGGACAGATTACAGCAGGTGTCACGCCTGACATCCGCTGTGATCGTCCTTTCTATTGCAGAGATGTGGACCGGCTCTGTACAGCGCTCGCATCTTTGCACTATACTCCGGCCAGTGATATGAATAGAATATTTCCCTCTGAGAGGTGATTGGCTGCAACCATCCGGCCAATCCCCACTCTGGGTGGAAAATATGAATGAGTGATGTTCTATTCACATCACTGGCCGGAGTATAGTGCAGAGATGCGAGCGCTGTATAGAGCCGCTCCGCATCTCTGCTATATTATGGACGATCACATCGGGCGATATGTCTATTGTACATTAAAGGTACTACTTCTCCAATCATGAAACAGTGTGTTCCATGCTGGGAGTAGTAGTATTACCAAAAAAAATTCAAAAAAAGAGAGAAAAAAAAAGTGAAAACACACACTTTATTAAACATTTATTAAAATTTTGTTATAAAAAATATTAATTTCGTTAAATACACTTTCCATCACTACTGCATCCTTTTTTTTTTTTGGGTACCTAACAAATTTTGGGTACTAAAAAAAAACACCAAAGGGGCCAAAAATGCTATTTCCACACAAATGAAATAACGCCAGACGCAGGAAACTGCACTTTTTTCAAACCAAAAAACGCAGGACAAAAAACAAAGTAGAAACTTAGCCTCAGGGTGCCTCTAAATAGAACATACTCTTGGCACAATGTTCTTGCACCTAAGTGGGCCCCCTCAACCTCTGGGCCCCAGAAGCTGTATGGCTATAGTTATGCCAATAGATCCAAGCATTGCATACCCTTCTTTGCTTTGATACAACGTCCCTTGGCATCTTTCACAGCCTCATCATTTTCAATATCATATTTGATAAATTCATATGGTAATACTTTCTGTTAAAATAAAAACAGGCGAATTATAATTAGGGAATAAAGAAAAACATGGATTTGTATGTAAACATCGGCATTAGTAGAAATGTATCTAAGAAAACCAAAGAAACTAAACAGGATGTAAATATTCATTACGATGGACAAAACCAAGGTCATAATTGTAATGTTTACACTTGCTTCAAAGGGGTTATCCAGGATTAGAAAAACCATAACAGCTTTTTTCCACAAACAGTGCCACACCTGATCTTAGGTTGTGTGTAGTATTACAACTTGGCTCCATTCACTTCAATACCACACACAACCTAAGGACAAGTGTGGTGCTGTCTTTGAGATAACCCCTTAAAGGGGTATTCCAGGCAAAAACTTTTTTCATATATCAACTGGCTCCGGAAAGTTAAACAGATTTGTAAATTACTTCTATTAAAAAATCTTAATCCTTCCAATAGTTATTAGCTTCTGAATTTTTCTGTCTAACTGTTCAATGATGATGTCATGTCCCAGGAGCTGTGCATGATGGGAGAATATCCCCATAGGAACTGCACAGCTCCCGGGACGTGAGTCATCAGAAAGCAGTTAGACAGAAAACAGCAACTCAACTTCAGAAGCTAATAACTATTGGAATGATTAAGATTTTTTAACAGAAGTAATTTACAAATCTGTTTAACTTTCCGGAGCCAGTTGATATATAAAAAAAAGTTTTGGCATGGAATACCCCTTTAAGGACCAAGCCCATTTTCACCTTAAAGGGGTATTCCAGGAAAAACATTTTTTTTATATCAACTGGCTCCAGAAAGTTAAACATATTTGTAAATTACTTCTATTAAAAAATATTAATTCTTCCAATAATTATCAGCTTCTGAAGTTGAGTTGTTCTTTTCTGTCTGGCAAAAGTGCTCTCTGCTGCCATCTCTGCTTGTCTCGGGAACTGCACAGAGTAGAAGAGGTTTGCTATGGGGATTTGCTTCTACTCTGGACAGTTCCCGAAACAGGTGTCATCAGAGAGCACTTAGACAGAAAAGACCAACTTAACTTCAGCAGCTCATAAGTACTGAAAGGATGAGGATTTTTTAATAGAAGTAATTTACCAATCAGTTTAACTTTCTGGAGCCAGTTGATATGTGTATATATATTAGTTTTATCCTGGATAACCCCTTTAAATGGGCACTGTCAGATACAAAAACTTTTAATAAGTTGTAAAGCATGTAAAACCAATAGGTTTTGCAATTGCTTTCATTAGAACATTTTCAGCATTTCATACTGAAAAAGCCAGTCAAACAACTGCCCCCCCTGCCTGCATGGACACATACTAGTCCTGCTGTGTCCATGCGTCATCACATATGTCATGGACACACTTCCTTTATTAACAGCTGTGAGCACAGGGCTCATAGCTGGAGGGAAAATTCTCCCACTGTCAGCTTGTGTCCCGCTACTGTCAGTGAGGACAAGCTGGGAGTTTTAGTTTTGCTAATGCTAGGGGAGATGTGAGCAGACAGCATACTGAGGGAGGGGGCGGAGACCTGCACAGTGAGGCCACGCCCACTCCCTTTGAGAGGCATTCAGACTAGTGAGCTAAATTAAAAGTGTAAAAAAAATAAAAAAAAAGGTGCTAGACACATAAAAATTAGATGTACATGGTCAGGATAAGGTGCTGAGTGATATATTTAAAAAAATGTTTTTTGTTGGATCAGACGGGTACGCTTTAAGGACCCGAGCATTTTTTGCACATCTGACCACTGTCACTTTAAGCATTAATAACTCTGGGATGCTTTTACTTATGAATTTGATTCAGAGACTATTTTTTCGTGACCTATTCTACATTATGTAAGTGGTAAATTTTGTCCATACTTGCATAATTTCATAATGAAAAATTCTAATATTTCATGAAAAATTTGAAAATTTAGCATTTTTCGAACTTTGAAGCTCTCTGCTTGTAAAGAAAATAGACATTCCAAACAAATTATATATTGATTCACACATACAATATGTCTACTTTATATTGGCATCATGAAGTTGACATGTTTTTACTTTTGGAAGACATCAGAGGGCTTCAAAGTTCAGCAGCAATTTTCCAATTTTTCACAAAATGTTCTAAATCGGAACTTTTCAGGGACCAGTTCAGTTTTGAAGTGGATTTGAAGGGCATTTATATTAGAAGGGGTACAGTGAGCCTTAACACCCCACAGGTGTTTGATGACTTTTCGTTAAAGTCGGATGTGTAAATAAAAATGTTTTTCCCTAAAATGCTTGTTTTTCGCCAAATTTTACATTTTTACAAGGGGTAATAGGAGAAAATGCCCCCCAAAATTTGTAACCCCATCTTTTCTAAGTATGAAAATACCCAATGTGTGGACGTCAAGTGCACTGCGGGCGCACTACAATGCTCATAATGGAAGTAGTCAAATTTGGCTTTTGGAAAGCAAATTTTGCTGAAATGGTTTTTGGGGGGCATGTCGCATTTAGGAAGCCCCTATGGTGCCAGAACAGCAAAAAAACTAAACAAAACACATGGCATACTATTTTAGAAACTACACCGTAACATGAGGCACAGGGAGCCTTAACTCCCCACATGTGTTTGACAAATTTCCGCTAAAGTTGGACGTGAAAATAAAAAATCTAATTTTTTTCACTAAAATACTGGTGTTACCTCAAATTTTTCATTTTCACAAGGGGTAATAGGAGAAAATGCGCCCCCCCAAATATGTAACCTCATTGCTTCTGAGTATGGAAATACCCCATATGTGGATGTAAAGTGCTCTACGGGTGAACCACAATGCTCAGAAGAGAAGGAGTGCCATTGAGCTTTTGGAGAGAGAAATTGGTAGGAATAGAAGTGCATGTACAAAGCCCCCGTGGTGCCAGAACAGTGGATCCCCCACATGTGACCCCATTTTGGAAACTACACCCCTCACAGAATTTAATAAGGGGTGCAGTGAGCATTGATACCCTACTGGCGTTTGACAGCTTTTTGGAACAGTAGGCTGTGCAAATAATGAAAAATAAAATTTTTCATTTTCATGGACCACTGTTCCAAAAATCTGTCAGACACTCACTGTATCCCTTATTACATTCTGTGAGGGGTGTAGTTTCCAAAATGGGGTCACATGTTGGGGGGGGTCCACTGTTCTTGCACTATCGGGGCTTTGTAAACACACATGGCCTTCAATTTCGGACACATTCTCTCTCCAAAAGCCCAATGGCGCTCCTTCTCTTCTGAGCACTGTAGTTCGCCCGCAGAGCACTTTACATCCACATATGAGGTATGGTCTTACTCAGAAGAAATGGGGCTGCATATTTTGGGAGGGCTTTTTTCCTATTTTCCCTTGTGAAAATGAAAAATGTAGGGTAACACCAGCATTTTAGTGAAATTTTTTTTTCACATCCAAATTTAATGAAAATTCGTCAAACACCTGTGGGGTGTTAAGGCTTACTGTACCCCTTGTTACATTGCGTGAGTGGTGTAGCTTCCAAAATGGGGTCAAATGTGGGTATTTATTGTTTTGTGTTTATGTCAAAACCACTGTAAAATCAGCCACCCTTGTGCAAATCACCAATTTAGACCTCAAATGTACATTGTGCGCTCTCACTTCTGAGCCATGTTGTGCGTCGTAGAGCACTTTGCGTCCACATGTGGGGTATTTCCATAGGAGAAATTGCGTTACAAATTTTGGGGGTCATTTCTTCCTTTTACCGCTTGTGATAATTAAGAGTATGGGGAAACACCAGCATGCTAGCATATAAATAAAAATAGACTTTACACTAACATACTGGTGTAGGCCCCAACTTTACCTTTTAATAAAGGAGTAAAAGGAGAAAAAGCCCCCCAAAATTTGTAACGCAATTTCTCCCGAGTAAGGCTATACCCCATATGTGGCACTAAACTGTTGCCTTGAAATACGACAGGGCTCCAAAAAGAGAGAGCGCCATGCGCATTTGAGGCCTTAATTGGGGATTTGCTTCTGCCACCAAAATACCCTACGGCAGTGTTTCCCAAACAGGATGTCTCCAGCTGTTGCAAAACTCCAAGCATGCCTTGACAGTCAGTGGCTGTCCGGCAATACTGTGAGTTGTTGTTTTTTGGGGGGGGAAGAGAGACTGTGTAAGGGGGTGTATATGTAGTGTTTTATTTTTTTATTTTGTGTAGGTTTAGTGTAGTGTAGTGTTTTTTAGGGTACATTCACACAGGCGGGGGTTTACAGTGAGTTTCTCACTGGGGGTTTGAGCTGCGCCAGAAAATTTGCCGCATCTCAAACTTGCAGCAGAAAACTCGCTGTAAACTAGAGTTGCTCGCGAATATTCGCAATTCGAATTTTAATCGCGAATATCGCATATTGGCGAATTTGCGAATATTCCGAATATAGCATTATATATTTGTAATTACGAATATTCGTTATTTTTCGCATATGCAAAATTTTATGTGTATATGCGAAAATGTATGCGCATATTCTTGAATATTGATTCCTCCCTTATTTCATGGTATAGGGAACTGTGACTAGTGCATTAACTCTGATTTTTTTTTTTTGCTCATTGAAACCAATAGGCCTATTGTGGTCTATGGGGATCTCATGGCATATAAAACAGTAAGCTAAGAAGGACCGTTTCAGCAGCACAGTGGATGGGAGACCACCATGGGTTCTAGTCCCGGGGTGGGACAGAGTTTTACAGTGTTGTGGTTTAACTTTACTTTCCTGGAAAAGCAGCTGAGTTGCCCATAGCAATCAATCAGAGTGCATTTTTCACAAGGTCTCTGCAAAATGAAGGAAGCGATCTGATTGGTTGCTATGGGCAACTCAGAAACTTTTCCTGGAAAAGTTTCTGAGTTGCCCATAGCAACCAGATTACGCCCTTCATTTTTCAGAGGCCTTTTCAAACATGAAAGAAGCAATCTGATTGGTTGCTATGGGCAACTGCACAACTCTTCCTCTACACTGGTTTTGATGAATCTCCCCCATAGAGGGAGATTTATCAAAACCTGTCCAGAGGCAAAGTTTCCGAGTTGCCCATAGCAACCAATCAGATTGCTTCCTTCATTTTGCAGAGGCCTTGTGAAAAATGAAAGAAGCGATCCGATTGGTTGCTATGGGCAACTCAGCTGCTTTTCCAGGAAAATAAAGTTAAACTACAACACTGTAACACCCCGGGACTCGAACCCATGGTGGTCTCCCATTCACTGTGCTGCCAAGACGGTCCTGCTTAGCTTACTGCTTTACATGCTATGAGATCCCCATAGACCACAATGGGACTATTGGGTTCAATGAGCAAAAAATCACAGAGTTAATGCACTAGTCATAGTTCCCTATACCATTAAAGAAGGGAGGACTCAATATTCGCGAATATGCACATATGCGGAAGACCAGTGTAGAGGAAGAGTTGTGCAGTTTCCCATAGCAACCAGATTGCTTCCTTCATTTTTGAAAAGGCCTCTGAAAAATGAAAGAAGAGCTCTGATTGGTTGCTATGGGCAACTCAGAAACTTTTCCTCTGGACAGGTTTTGATAAATCATCAAAACCAGTGTGGTTTTGATAAATCATCAAAACCAGTGTAGAGGAAGAGTTGTGCAGTTGCCCATAGCAACCAATCAGATTGCTTCTTTCATTTTTGAAAAGGCCTCTGAAAAATAAAGGAAGTAGTCTGGTTGCTATGGGCAACTCAAACTTTTCCAGGAAAAGTTTCTGAGTTGCCCGTAGTCTGGTTGCTATGGGCAACTCAGAAACTTTTCCAGGAAAAGTTTCTGAGTTGCCCATAGCAACCAATCAGATCGCTTCTTTCATTTTGCAGAGGCCTTGTGAAAAAGGAAAGAAGCAATCTGATTGGTTGCTATGGGCAACTCAGCAGCGTTTCCGGGAGAGTAAAGTTAAGCCACACCACTGTAAAACCCTGTCCCACCCCGGGACTCGAACCCGTGGTGGTCTCCCATCCAAAATGCTGCCAAGATGCTTAGCTTATGCTTAGCATACTGTTTTACATGCCGTGAGATCCCCATAGACCACAATGGGCCTATTGGTTTCAATGGGCAAAAAAATCACAGAGTTAATGCACTAGTCACAGTTCCCTATACCATTAAAGAAAGGAGGACTCAATATTCGCGAATATGCGCATATATTTTCGCATATGCGCAAAAAAAACAAATATAACGAATATGCGAATTTCGCGAATATATGACGAATATTTGTCCATATATTCACGAAATATTGCGAATTCGAATATGGCCTATGCCGCACATCACTACTGTAAACCCCGCCCGTGTGAATGTGCCCTTTACATTCACATGGTGGGGGGAGTTAGGGCAAACCTTCAGCTGTTGCAGAACTACAACTCCCAGCATGGACAGACCATACATGCTGGGAGTTGTAGTTATACAACAGCTGGAGGCACACTGGTTGCATAACACACAGAGTTTGCTACTTAACTCAGTGTTTCGCAACCAGTGTGCCTTCAGCTGTTGCAAAACTACAACTCTGAGCATGCATTTACAGCCGAAGGGCATGCTGGGACTTGTAGTTATGTAAAGCTGGAGGCACACTACTGCAACTCCCAGCATGCCCATTGGTAGTTTGTGCATGCTGGGGTTGTAATTATGCAATTGCTGAAGGCACACTTTTTCATAGAAAAAATGTGCCTCAAGCTGCTGCATAACTACAAACCCCCACAGCAGGAGTCCTGATTCGTTGGCCGTTCCTGGATGACGAATCAGGACGATCGTGATTTGGCACCAGTGCCACCTAAATCCTGCTGCTATGGGGTGATAGGTGCCGTGTCGGACCCCCACAGGGGTTTGCACGGGGTGCCTGCTGAGGAGTACCGGAATTCCCATGGGCGTACATGTACGCCCTTAGGCCTTAAGTACCAGGACATCAGGGTGTACCCGTACACCCATGGTCCTTAAGGGATTAAAAGGGTTGTCCCATTTTGGCAATTCAACTTTTAGGCCACATCCAGCCTGTTTGTGACAGTCAGGGGTGGTCGGAGAAGCCAACAACAGCATAAGCAGGAAGTTATGCAATTTGCATATCTCCCATTGACTTTAATGGGAGTTGTGCAAATGGCGTACTTCTGCAATCTATGCTATTTACATAACTATGTGTGTGTATGTGTATATGAAGTATATACACTGCTCAAAAAATAAAGGGAACACTTAAACAACACAATGTAACTCCAAGTCAATCACACTGTGAAATCCCACTGTCCACTCAGGAAGCAACACTGATTGACAATCAATTTCACATGCTGTTGTGCAAATGGAACAGATAACAGGTTAAAATTATAGGCAATTAGCAACCCCCCCCCCCCCAATAAAGGAGTGGTTCTGTAGGTGGTGACCACAGACCACTTCTCAGTTCCTATGCTTCCTGGCTGATGTTTTTGTCGCTTTTGAATGCTGGCGGTGCTTTCACTCTAGTGGTAGCATGAGACGAGTCTACAACCCACACAAGGTAGTGCAGCTCATCTAGGATGGCACATCAATGCAAGCTGTTGCAAGAAAGTTTGCTGTGTCTGTCAGCGAAGTGTCCAGAGCAAGGAGGTACTACGAGGAGACGTGGAGGAGGCCAACAACCAGCAGCAGAACCACTACCTCCGCCTTTGTGCAAGGAGGAGCACTGCCAGAGCCCTGCAAAATTACCTCCAGCAGGCCACAAATGTGCATGTGTCCACTCAAACTGTCAGAAACGAACTCCATGAGGGTGGTATGAGGGCAGACGTTAACAAGGTGGGGGTTGTTCTTACAGTCCAACACCGTGCAGGACGTTTGCCATTTGCCAGAGAACACCAAGATTGGAAAATTCGCCACTGGGCCCTGTGCTCTTCACAGATGAAAGCAAGTTCATACTGAGCACATGTGACAGGAAGACATGTGACAAATGAGTCTGGAGACACCATGGAGAACATTCTGCTGCCTACAACATCCTCCAGCATGACCGGTTTGACGGTAGGTCAGTAACGGTGTGGGGTGACATTTCTTTGGGGGACGCACAGCCCTCCATGTGCTTGCCAGAGGTAGCCTGACTGCCATTAAGTACCGAGATGAGAGCCTCAGACCCCTTGTGAAACCAAATGCTGGTGCGGTTGGCCATGGGTTCCTCCTAATGCAAGACAATGCTAGACCTCATGTGGCGGGAGTGTGTCAGCAGTTCCTGCAAGAGGAAGGCATTGATGCTATGGGCTGGCCCGCCTGTTCCCCAGACCTGAATCCAATTGAGCGCATCTGGAACATCATGTCTCGCTCCATCCATCAACGACACGTTGCACCACAGACTGTCCAGGAGTTGGTGGATGCTTTAGTCCAGGTCTAGGAGGATATCCCTCAGGAGACCATCCGCCACCTCATCAGGAGCATGCCCAGGCATTGTAGGGAGGCCATAGAGGCACGTGGAGGCCACACACACTACTGAGCATCATTTTGACTTGTTTTAAGGACATTACATCAAAGTTGGATCAGCCTGTAGTTTGGTTTTCCATTTTGATTTTGAGTGTGACTCCATATCCAGACCTCCGTGGTTTGATAAATTAGATTTCCATTGATAATTTGTGTGTAATTTTGTTGTCAGCAAATTCAACTATGTAAAGACGAAAGTATTTCATACGAATAGTTCATAATTCATTCAGATCTAGGATGTGTTATCTTAGTGTTCCCTTTATTATTTTGAGCAGTGTATATATGTGTGCATGTGTGTGTAGTGTGTAGATCTATGTAAATACTCTGTATGTAATTGACAACCTCTTTGAACAATAAACTAGATCTATTCTTCACAGTATGGAACCCATAGGATTCTAACAATGTACTGAATACCTTAAATGACCTGGCCAATAATTAAACTTTGTCACCCTACCTGCTCCCTTATCGTCCACACACACTACCCTTTTCTTACCTTTATATGTCTATTTATTTTACCTTTCACTTTTTATCGCAGTTACATGAACAGAGGTTTAAAGATTTGTTTTGTTTCACAAGTTTGATCTTGAATGAACAATATTGGAAACTCACAATTTTCAGTTATTTAATCAAACTAATAAATATTAAAACAAACTATTTTTATGTGAGTATAAAATAATAATATTTAACCCCTTAAGGACCGGAGGTTTTTCCGTTTTTTGCTCCTTGCCTTTAAAAAATCATAACTCTTTCAAATTTACACCTAAAAATCCATATGATGGCTTATTTTTTGCGCCACCAATTCTACTTTGTAATGACATCAGTCATTTTGCCCAAAAATCTATGGTGAAGCGGGAAAAAAAATCATTGTGCGACAAAATTGAAAAAAAAAAACCGCTGTTTTGTAAATTTTGGGGGCTTCCGTTTCTACGTAGTACATTTTTCGGTAAAAATGACACCTGATATGTATTCTGTAGGTCCATACAATTAAAATGATACCCTACTTATATAGGTTTGATTTTGTCGGACTTCTGGAAAAAATCATAACTACATGCAGGAAAATTAATACGTTTAAAATTGTCATCTTCTGACCCCTATAACTTTTTTATTTTTCCGTGTATGGGGCGGTATGAGGGCTCATTTTTTGCGCCGTGATCTGAAGTTTTTAACGGTACCATTTTTGCATTGATAGGACTTATTGATCATTTTTAAATGATATAAAAAGTGACCAAAAATGCACTATTTTGGACTTTGGAATTTTTTTGCGCGCACGCCATTGACCGAGCGGTTTAATTAATGATATATTTTTATAATTCGGACATTTCCGCACGCGGTGATACCACATATGTTTATTTTTATTTTTATTTACACTGTTTTTTTTTTTATTGGAAAAGGGGGGTGATTCAAACTTTTAATAGGGGAGGAGTTAAATGATCTTTATTCACTTTTTTTTTGCAGTGTTATAGCTCCCATAGGGACCTATAACACTGCACACACTGATCTTCTATGTTGATCACTGTTTCTCATAAGAAACCAGTGATCAACGATTCTGCCGCATGACTGCTCATGCCTGGATCTCAGGCACTGAGCAGTCATTCGGCGATCGGACAGCGAGGAGGCAGGAAGGGGCCCTCCCGCTGTCCTGTCAGCTGTTCGGGATGCCGCGATTAGCCGCGGCTATCCCGAACAGCCCGACTGAGCTAGTCGGGAACTTTCACTTTCAGCCGCGCGGCTCAGCTCTGAGCGCGCGGCTAAAGGGTTAATAGCGCGCGGCGCCGCGATCGGCGCTGCGCGCTATTAGAGGCGGGTCCCGCCTCTAATAGCGGGTCACTATGACGCCGGGCCCGCTGTGATATGACGCGGGGTTACTGTGTAACCCCGCGTTATATCGGGAGAGCAGGACCAAGGACGTACCGGTACGTCCTTGGTCCTTAAGGGGTTAAAGGGGTACTCCGGTGAAAAACTTTTTTTTTTTTTTTAAATCAACTGGTGCCAGAAAGTTAAACAGATTTGTAAATTACTTCTATTAAAAAAATCTTAATCCTTCTTGTACTTATTAGCTGCTGAATACTACAGCGGAAATTCTTTTCTTTTTGAAACACAGAACTGTCTGCTGACATCATGAGCACAGTGCTCTCTGCTGACCATCTCTGTTCATTTTAGGAACTGTCTAGAACAGCATATGTTTGCTATGGGGATTTCCTTTTACTCTGGACAAAAAGGACAGATGTCAGCAGAGAGCACTGTGGTCATGATGTCAGCAGACAGCTCTGTGTTTCAAACAGAAAAGAATTTCCAATGTAGTATTCAGCAGCTAATAAGTACAGGAAGGATTACAAATTTTTAATAGAAGTAATTTGCAAATCTGTTTAACATTCTGGCACCAGTTGATTTAAAAAAAAAAAAAAAGTTTTTCACCAGAGTACCCCTTTAAATGACTTTTTTTTTAAAACTTTTTACTTGTCCTGTCTATGAAACATAAACAGAAATTACATTAAAAAACACAAGAAAAAAGTTCTACAGCTGGAAGCAGTAGAAAAAAAAAAACACTTATGTTGAACACAAGCCAGAATACAAGGAACAAATTACTAATACAGATACAAAACTAGACCAGGAATGTAACCGACCAGTACAGACAAATAACTAGAGAAACAGAACACGGTAGAAGCTCCACAGGACAGAAGTTATAAGCCATGACTATGCAAAGTGCATGTATGCCCAGACACAGACAAGAGGGCAAGATAAAAGCTAAAGGCCTGAAATAACCCCTCCTAGCTGCCGATTGGTCCAAAACTGTAACTCTTACCTGACCAGGGAGAAAAATACATAGACTGGTCAGGTACACTCATTACAACAGCCAGATTAAAAGAAATCAATGCCTTGTTGACTCAGCTTAAAGGGGTACTCAACAACTAGACATCTTATCCCCTATCCAAATGATAGGGGATAAGATGTCTGATCGCCGGGGTCCCGCCGCTGGGGACCCCCGCAATCAGACATCTTATCCCCTATCCTTTGGATAGAGGATAAGATGTCTAGGGGTAGAGTACCCCTTTAAAGAGCATGGAGGTACAAAAATGTGATTTTACAAATTAAACTTGCTAACTAATTTCAAGCCACATGAGCCCTTACTAGTTTCAAGTATCAGTTGGGAGGAGAGTAAAAAATTTTTGGTAATACAAAAAAAAAAAAAAAACAGACAAGGGAAATGCTCCAGGCATATGCCTTTGGGAAAGGAGACACCATGAGTAAAATAGCTAAAATTAAGGATTATGGTTAATGGAAGAGATACACAAAAAAGAATTGGCTGGGGGCATGCCTAGCCATGCTACGGTGAAGATGTGCCCGAAGTGAAGTCCATCCCTGACCGTTTGTACGAGGGTCCCCAGCCTGTCATTATGCCTACCAGGACGAACAAAAAGGCCTCTAAAGCTACCGGAACCCCTGCCGGACGTGGAGCGCCCATTAAGAACTTTTTTACCGTAAAGGGTCCGGAGCCTTCAGCCGGCCGGGTGCCATCTTCAGTGACGAGGTCCTCCCCATCCCTGCCACCGGAACTCTGCATGGCAGAGCGGAGCGGTCCCTCGGCTTCAGCGCAGCTGCCAGAAGACGCCGCGAGCACTCCTGCTGCTCCCGCTGTCCACCTCTTGGACCTGGACTCCCCGGATTGCAGCGCTCTGGTCTTGGAGTGCTCTCCGGCACCGCAGCCCCCTCAGTGTGAGGAGGTAAGGCCCCCCTCTCGGCCACAATCTCCAGACTGGCCGTCTCTCCCCCTTCTTCTGAGGAGCAGGCTCGGGCCCCGGTCGCCCCGAACGCAGGGACAGGGGACTCTCTGCACGCTGCTCCCCCGTCCTGCTGGCGGTCTCCCCTGCTGTAGCTGGAGGAGACTGCCGAAATGGCTACTGTGGCCCCTTCTCCCCCCTCACCTCCGATGGGGGCGGCCCCCCCTCCCATGCTGTGTGCCTCTCCCCTCCTGTTTGGATCACGGGACCATGATGCAGGAGCTCCACCACACTTGGAGCTATCAGCTGCACCCCTGCACGCTGGATCCCCTCAGCTGGAGGTTGGAGCCTGTGTGAGGGCCCTGGACCCCTTTGCACCACCTGAATCCCCCACTGTGGGTCTTGTCGGCTCACCAAGCCCCTCCTGGGACTCCGCCAGCGCTACCTCTTGGCCCCTCTCTGAATTGGAACCCCATCTGCGTGGGTCTCCCGCCAGCATCCACCCCATGTCGACCCCCACCATTCTCCTCGAGTCGTCGGGCTGCTCCAATGGCTCCATTGCCAGTGGCCTCTGCACATCCTTCCCACAACTGAGGCTTTGCATATTTTGAGTGGACACCCTGAGCTGCGGGCTCTACTCTCACTGCTGCCCTCCAAACAGGATCTCTCCTCCCTAGCCTCCGATCTTAAAAATGCGTGGAGACAAGACCTCAATGAAGTGCAGCAAGAGGTTTCTGCATTATCTACTACTGTACAAGACCTGCAATCCTTCCGCCTTTCTGTCCAGAGCCAGGTGGAGGAACTACAGGGTGCGCTTGCCAAGCATTCTCGTCATCAAGTACTCCTGCACTCTCAGTTCGATGATTTGGAAAACCGAAACTGCAGGAATAATATTCGCCTGCGCGGCTTGCCTGAATCGGTCCGTCCTGCTGACTTAACCCCTGTTCTTACAGAACTTTTCAACTCTATTTTGGGCCGGCCCCCTAGAACACCCATTGAGATCGACAGAGGTCACCGAGCGCTACGCCCTCATGAGTGCTGACCCCCTTAAGCCGCGAGATGTCATCTGCCACATCCACTACTATACACTTAAAGAGACTATTCTGCAGAGGGCCAGACAGATGCATGACCTGGACTATGAGGGTTCCCATCTCGCCCTGTTTCCAGACCTCTCCCATCACACTCTGCGACAGAAGGCGACCCTGATACCCCTTGTAGCGGTTCTGCAAGCCCGTGACATCCTACACTGCTGGGGCTTCCCGTTCTCCCTGTCCGTTCGCATGGACGATAAAATAGTGACACTCCGGCACCCAGTGGACCTCCCTCTATTCCTTCGAACATTGGGACTCTCCCCGCTAACTCTGCCACAATGGGAAGAACTTCTACACGACCCATTTCTCTCTTCTGCTTCTGAGGCGCCTGTTGGAGTGGTGTCTGCCCTGCGCCCACCTACTACTCCGCGCCCCCAGCGTTCCATATGGCGCCAGCACAGCACATCTAGATCGGAAAAGGGTAAAGATTTTGTACGGCTTCCACAAGCAGAGATCACATGAGGTGTGCTTACAAGAAACCCACCTGCGCGCTGATCAACTGACAGGCTTCCGGAATAGGTATTATCCCTCCTGGTTCCATAGTAGTTCTCCATCCCAAAAGGTGAAGGGGGTCGCCATATTTTTCCACAAGTCCCTAGCGGTCCACATACTGGACTCGCGTACTGACAATGATGCCAGATATGTCTTTGTCAAATGCGCTATACAAGGCAGGGAATACACGTTTGTATCCATCTATGCCCCAAATCATGGTCAACGTACTTTCCTTGACAAGATGCTGGAGGATCTTACTGCCTTCTCCCAGGGCTCCTTGATAGTATGTGGTGACCTTAATGTGGCCCTCAATCCCTCCCTGGATACGTCCTCGGGCTCTAGTGCACTCTCCTACGCTGCGCTGAATGGAATCAAATGCTCCTTACATAGACAGCAGCTGTGCGATTCATGGCGTTTACGCCACCCTGCAGACCGTGACTATACCTTTTATTCGCACGCGAGGGGAGTGTACTCTAGGCTTGATTACGTGTTCCTGTCACATCGTCTCCTTCCTACCCTGGGCTCTGCTGTCATTGACCCGATGATATATTCCGACCATGCAGCGGTTTCCTGCTCTCTTCACCTCCCAGCGTTACCTAAAGGGGAATTCACCTGGCGACTGAATGAGACGCTTCTTTTGGATACACCGTGCTTAACGGATCTTAAAGCGACAGTTGCTGAGTTCGTCTCTATGCATGCTTCTGACTCCACCCCTCCGCAATCCCAATGGGAAGCGTTGAAATGCGTCCTTTGTGGTGTTCTGATCCGACATGGAGCCAGGCGTAAGCGAGAGGCGGCTCATAAACTGGCGGTCCTTATGGACAGGCTTCATGTCCTTGAGGCCTCCCACAAGAGATCTCTGGTGGAGGACTTTCTATGCGAGCTCCTTTTTAGGTGTGCAAGGAGATGCAGACACCGATAGAACATAAACACAACCGCTATGGACAAATTTGCTGTGCCTCCAGGTATGAATGGGGCAACAAATCGGGTAGGATGTTGGCAAGGGCATTACGAGACAAAAGGGCTGCCATGTTCATCCCCTCCATTAGGTCCCCTGCTGGGCGGCTTGAACACCTTACCTCCTCGTTTTTAGACTGTTTTCGTGACTATTATGAGCAACTCTGTAACCTGACAGGGCCCACACCGATTAGACCCTCTGCCTCCCCGGACATTATTGAATTTCTGCGAAAGACAGCTCTACCCTCCCTGCCCTCTGAGACCCTAGCTGCCCTGGAAAGCCCTTTCACCTCCGAAGAATTGGAAGTGGCCATTTCCTCATCCCCTTCTGGGAAGTCGCCGGGCCTGGACGGCTACACCGCCCGTTTCTATAAGCTTCTTCAGTCCGAGTTATCCCCCCCTCTTCTTGCAGCCTTTAATGAGGTCTCTCCGGTTTTACATTTCCCTCCCTCCTCTCTTTCCGCCTTCATTACAGTCATACCAAAGGAGGGCAAAGATCATAATCTTTGTCCCAGTTACCGCCCAATCTCCCTTCTCAATGTCGACACTAAACTGTATGCAAAAGTCTTGGCCCTGCGTCTGAATCCCCTGCTGGTCTCCCTGATCCACCCGGACCAAGTTGGTTTTATATCTTCCCGTGAGGCAAGGGACAATACGCTTAAAATGTTTTCTCTGCTTCACCATGCTGAGGCCACTTAATTCCCATGTATGGTGTTGTCTCTTGATGCCGAAAAGGATTGGAGATTCCTGCAGGGCGTTCTGGAACATCTGGGTTTGGGTCCCGTCACAGTGGGCCGCATCTTGGCTCTCTATCACAATCCCACCACAAGAGTGCGTATAAATGGCTCCCTTTCTCGCCCCCTGCAGATCCGTAATGGTACCCGCCAGGGTTGTCCCCTGTCCCCACTCCTTTATGTCTTAGTCATGGAACACCTGCTGCAGGCCATCCGGGCTCATCCGGACATCCGGGTCAAGGACATGCACTTTAAATGCTCTGCTTTTGCGGATGACCTACTCTTGTATATCTCCGCACCGGAATCCTCTCTCCCTGCTCTTTTGGGGGTTCTGGATGAGTTCGGGGGTCTCAGTAACTATAAAATAAACTGCTCCAAAAGTGTTGCTATGAATGTATCCCTTGACCCTCTATTGGTTCAGAGATTGTGTAATTTGTTCCCGTTCTCTTGGCATCCCACTTCCTTTACGTATCTCGGAATTCAGATACCACGGGATCTCGCTCGGGTCGTTGACCTGAACCGGATACCTCTGATTACTGCCTTTAAGGGAGACTTGAGGAAGTGTGATCGCAAGGACTTTTCATGGCTGGGGCACATAAATATCATAAAAATGAATCTCCTCCCCCATCTCCTGTATCTATTTCAAACCCTACCCATGTCATTGTCCCGTGCAATTTTCCGACCCCTCGCAAGTCTGTTCACCAACTTTGTCTGGTCTCACTCCCGTCACCGTGTTGCTAGGACCACCCTGATTCAGCCGAAATGGGAAGGGGGGCCTGGCTTTCCCGGACCCCTACTCTAATTATCTAGTAGCCGCGGCTGCTCGGATTCTTGATAGCTTTCATCATACCACCACGAAACTATGGGTCAGCATCAAGCGGGCACTCTCCCCATTTCCGTTCACTGCCCTGCCATGGATTAGTCTGGCGTTTTGGACCAGACAATCCTTATCCTCCCTCCCGTTCCTGTCTAGGACCCTTTTTCACGTTTGCCACCAACATCTGTACAAATCCTTTCTTTTTCAGCCCCTTGGTCCCATGTTTCCGTTGGTTGGCAATCCTGACATCCAACCGGGACTATCGTCTGGGGACTTTCTATGGTCTGACCCGGCCTCCCCCTTCCTGATTGTTAAGGTTCTGCACTCTGCCACTCTGAAATCTTTCGCAGAAATTGTAGGTGACCAGGCTCCCTCCCCACTTAGCTTATTCCACTACATGCAGCTGCAACACTTTTATAACACTTGGTGTTCTCAAGGGGATTTCCATAGAGATCTGACCTCCTTTGAACACTTATGTCTGACCTCTGACATACCTAGTCACTTGGTCTCGCAATTGTATGCCCTGCTACTACCTAAATCCCCTGGCACTCTTCTCTCTTATCAACAAGCATGGGTTCGAGAGCTTGGCCACGCCCCCTCCGTCCCTGACTGGGACATTTCTTTCCTGATGTGTCATAAAGCCTCGATAGCTATGGCTCTTCAGGAGACCAACTACAAATTGCTGTCTCGTTGGTACAGGGTTCCGTCCCTGCTCCACCGGTTCTATCCCATAGTTCCCGACACGTGTTGGCGGTGTGGCCAAGCAGGGGGCACCTTGATACATATCTGGCTTTCTTGTCCTGTATTGGAGGCCTTCTGGCGGGAGGTTAGCTCCCTTATTGGAACCATCACGGGGGTTCACTTTCAACAGACACCACAAGTTCTGTTACTCTCTATGCTGCCGGGCTCCCCTAGATCCTTGAAAAAGGGTCTGACAGGACTGATATTGGCAGCGGCTAGGAGTGTGATACCTAGGAGGTGGAAGTCTCCTTCTCCTCCAACAGTAACTGATTGGCTCAAGGAAGTACTCCACATTCAGGGCCTGGAAGAAGGCTTGTCGGAACTCAATGGCCATAGTGATAGATACCTAATGCGCTGGCGTCTCTGGCATGACTTTGCTTTCTCGCCTCAATTCCTGCAGTTTGGCATATCTTCTTCTTCTCTTACTGCACACACTGTGTAATCTCCTATTTTCCCCCTGTCCCTTTCTCCTCCTTCCTCTGGTCTCTTCCTGGCACCCCCTCACTTCTTTCCCCTTTTCTGCTCGCTCTAGTCCCCTCCTCCCTTCATCCCTTCCCCGGTTTCAGGTTTTACCTCAGCAGTTTGGAATGTTCTAAGTGATATTCTTCCGATTTTTTGAGTTAAATGGATAGGCTAGTATGTGCATACCTTCTCCCTATCATTACATCACCATTATCTGATTTATTGTCTGTTTTATTGCCCCTCCTGCGTGAGGTGGTTTTGTCTATGTATTGTATCCAGATACTCTCATAAATCCACGGCAATAACTGTTTGTACCTTGCCTTGACACCATACCTGCTCGTTCAATAAAGCGTTGAATTTGAAAGAAAAAAAGAATTGGCTATAGAGTGTGTGGTGAAGAATTTATATAATTAAAACATAATATAATTAACATTTTCATGCTGTCTGTGATTCAGACAGCATGAAAATTATGACAGGCCTTTAATATATTTGTGGTTTGCTGATAGGGGATGGATTGGTGTGGTGGTTTAAGTGTATTTGTGAGTACAGCGCTTAGGTATCTCAGGCGCTCCCACAGACAATGCATGGAGCGCGTGCCAACCCACCGCTCTATGCATCTGGGACAAATAGGGCTTTGCAACAACTGTAAGCAAGTTCTGTTGACTCCGGTTACTATGGTTGTTGTAAATAGCAAGATATAACATCTCTATTACAGAGGCTGTATATCAAGATTATTACTCAGCACAAATGAAAACAGAGACTCCAATATAAAGTCATGAACTACTATATATACTGGTTATGTAAAGGAGATCCAGGAGGGCTGACAAAAGAAGGGGTGTTGCGCTTGCCGCACACTAACTCGTGGAGAGTGAGTGAACACAGACCACAAAGAAAAAAAAAATAAAACTTTATTTTGGTAATTAGGACAGTACATTTCTAAAGGATTAATCCTTTCTTTGTCAGGTGAAATTATTGAATATTATAAGTATGCAACAGTTTATATAGACATGAAACCACAAGGATAACTTAGGAAGTAATGGTGACCCTCGGGTCAGAGTGACATATTGACCGTGTGAAAGCCAAAAACACAAACATAGAAAAAATTTAGTACCAGGCTATAAAAAAATTGCAATATACATAAGAATTAAAGAAGTAAAAACGTAGTTCACAACTTTGAGTGTAGCTGGGTTTTGTATATGTTTTTAATGTATGTAGTTAATCTACACATAAATGAGGTATACAGGCTATGGGGAGGACTAGCAAGTGTGCCACTAATGCCCATAAGGTGACACAAGTAGTATAGACAAAATAGTAGCAACACTCATGTCTTGTATGAACTGTATATATTTCTTTACTAGCTGAGTACCCGGCGTTGCCCGGTTTTTCCTTCCTAATCCTTGTTGGGGAGGAAAATAAAGAAAGGAGGAAGCTTTTGACTTCATATCCCGTCCTCACATATTGTTGTCATATCCCAACCCCATATCCCGACCTCCTATCCCGACCTCCTATCCCGACCTCCTATCCCGACCTCCTATCCCGACCTCCTATCCCGACCTCCTATCCCGACCTCCTATATGTGTACCAGGTATTGAAATATCTCCAGCCGTTATGTGGGAACATATGTGGGAACATACATTTTCCATTGATTTGCATGGGACTTTAAACAAAAAGCCCGACCCTCACAAATGGGGGTAGTTAAGGGTTAAATTAACTGTCCTATATTTTAAGTGGACATATAAGTAACATGTGACCAAGTATTATGGAAATATCTCCAGCCGTTTGGAAGTTATGCAGTAACCTATATTTCCCATAGACTTGTATGGGACTTTAATCCCTAAAGGACTCAGCGTTTTTCCGTTTTTGCATTTTCATTTTTTCCTCATCACCTTCTAAAAATCATAACGCTTTCAATTTTGCACCTAAAAATCCATATGATGGCTTATTTTTTGCGCCAGCAATTCTACTTTGTAGCTAAGTTTTTGATTATTTTTATGTATACTGCAATTGTTATGGTCTGTAAGTAAATCTTTTCTAGGTTTGTGTTTTGGACAGTCAATTTCCGGTCAATATTTCACTCTACCCGAAGGTCACCTTTACTCTTGGCAGTATCCTCATGTTTTTTTTGCGTGTATAAACTGTTGTAAATTTTATTCTTCATTGAACCTGACAAAGAAAGGGCTAAACCTTTAAAAACATGTTGTCCCAATTACCAAAATAAACAGCTTTAATATTTTTCTCCATGGTCTGTGTTTGGCCACGAACCATGGCACCAAATAAAAAACACACACTTGCCTGTGTCTTCCTGGGATCTCCTTCACTCCTCTGAACTGACTGCTCCATTGAATATCGGTCCACATGTAGGTGTTGTGCCCTGAGCTTAACACCTTTATATACCTTTTACATACCAGGCTTTTAGAAACTTACCTTGTAGAATGAATTTACTCTTCCCACAGCACCAACTGTGTTGGTGTAGTTCAAGAAGAGAACATTTCCTTCAGTAGCTGCATAAAACTCATACATTTGAACGTCACCAAATCTTCTCAGAAACTCACTCCATACATCAGTCCGCAGACCATTACCAATAGCCATCCGGACATTATGCGAGGCATCATCATCTGTCTGAGAGAAACCAGATGTCAGACATCATGACCTGCACATCAGCAAATGCATGGCTAAACCTACTATTATTAAACATGGTTCAATAAGTAAAACATATATATGTTCTGTTACAATTTACACTTAATTCAAAGTGTCCCTGTCACTTTAAGAAAACTTTTGACATGTCCTTGATATACATCAAATGTTTTAATTGGTTTGGGTCTTGGTGTTTAGCCCTAACCAACTGTTAGATACAACCTGGAGGAACACTCAGCTAAGCGCTCCTAAGCACAATGGGGGGCATTTACTAAGGGGTTTAGTCATTTTTTTCTGACTATTTTTGGCGCAAAATTGTCGCAATTGCGCCTACCCTATAAATTGTGCGACTTTCCCTAGCAAGAGCTTAATTTACGCAAGTTTTCAGTTTTTACTTGCAGTGGTCAGGAATTTATTAACTGAGACAGTCGCAGTTGCGCAATAAACTGTCGCAACGGCCATAAAAATTGACTAAATTTACTCCAGCTCCAACATGGAGCAGGAAAAGCTACTGCCGCCCGGGCTCTGACATACTTTCTCCCCGCTACCCTCACTGCGCTACCGGGACACTACAGTGATTTTACTCCCCCCCCCCTCTCACCTGCCAGCGCCACACAACTCCCATCTGTCTGCTGTTGCAAGACTACAAGCCCCAGCATGGCCTTACAGTGAGGACACGCTGGGAGTTGTAGTCTTGTAGCAGCGGGAGCTGAGCGGCGCGGGCGGGAGACAAGGGGAGGGGGGGGGGGGGGGTAGCGGGGAGGCCGTATGAGGAGCCCGGGCGGGAGACAAGGGGGGTAGCGGGGAGACCGTATGAGGAGCCCGGGCGGCTGCACTGTAATGTCAGCCCGGGCTCCTGCCCTGAGAGCCATAGGCTTTGGCTGTCAGGGCATGCTGGGTGTTGTAGTTTTGCAACAGCTGGAGGGCCACAGTTTGCAGACCACTGGTGTGTGGTCTGTAAACTGTAGTCCTCCAGCTGTTGCAAAACTAAACAGCTGAAGGGGACCGGCGAAGAAGTTCACTTACCCTTCCGAGGCTCCAGCGACGATCGCTGACGGAGATTGTCGCGCGGCAGTGTCGTGCAGCGCTGGATCCTACGGAAGCCGGTAAGTTGCGCAAGCTTCCCAACCAGGGTGCCTCCAAATGTTGCAAGACTACAACTCCCAGCATGCCTGGACACCCTTTGGCTGTCCGGGCATGCTGGGAGTTGTAGTTTTGCAACAGCTGGAGGCACCCTTGTTGGGAAACACTGGCCTAAAACAGTGTTTCCCAACCAGGGTGCCTCCAGATGTTGCAAGACTACAACTCCCAGCATGCCTGGACAGCCATTGGCTGTCCAGGCATGCTGGGAGTTGTAGTTTTGCAACAGCTGGAGGCACCCTTGTTGGGAAACACTGGCCTAAAACAGTTGGGAAACACTGGCCTAAAACAGTCACCCTGGTTGGGAAACACTGTTTTAGGCCAGTGTTTCCCAACCAGGGTGCCTCCAGATGTTGCAAGACTACAACTCCCAGCATGCCTGGACAGCCTTTGACTGTCCAGGCATGCTGGGGCTTGTAGTTTTGCAACATCTGGAGGCACCCTGGTTAGGAAACACTGTTTTAGGCCAGTGTTTCCCAGCCAGGTTGCCTCCAGATGTTGCAAAACTACAACTCCCAGCATGCCTAGACAGCCTTTGACTGTCCAGGCATGCTGGGGCTTGTAGTTTTGCAACATCTGGAGGCACCCTGGTTGGGAAACACTGGCCTAAAACAGTGTTTCCCAACCAGGGTGCCTCCAGATGTTGCAAAACTACAAGTCCCAGGTTGGGAAACACTGTGCCCGGCCTCCGCCCCACCTTACTGTAAGGGCATGCTGGGAGTTGTAGTCCTGCAGCTGGGGGCAGGGGACAAGCTTGTCACTTGCCCACACATCTCCTGCACCACACAACTACAACTCCCAGCATGTCCTTACTGTAAGGGCATGCTGGCAGTTGTAGTCATGCGGGCGGGAGATGTGTGCAGGTGATAATAAATGTACTAACCCATTTTTTTTATTTTCTTCTCATTTCAGATCCGTTTATCCTGTGGACTCCTTCGGATTCGGTGGACTACTTCGATGACCAGCGTTTTTCTTTGTTTGATTTTAATAAAATGGTTAACGAGGGCTTGTGGGGGAGTGTTTTTTGTAATAAAAATTTTTTAAAACCTGTTGTGTTTTTTTCTTACTTTACTAGACAGGCTTAGTAGTGGAAGCTGTCTTATAGACAGAGTCCATTACTAACCTGGGCTTAGCGCTAGCCACAAAAACAGCTAGCGCTAACCCCCTATTATTACCCCGGTACCCAACGCCACAGGGGTGCCGGGAAGAGCCGGTACCAACAGGCCTGGAGCGTCAAAAATGGCGCTCCTGGGCCTAGGCGGTAACAGGCTGGCGTTATTTAGGCTGGGGAGGGCCAGTAACAATGGTCCTCGCCCACCCTGGGAACGTCAGGCTGTTACTGTTTGGTTGGTATTTGGCTGAGAATGAAAATAGGGGGGACCCTATGCGTTTTTTTTTTTTAAATAAATAATTAAATATATTGAAAAAACGCATAGGGTCCCCCTATTTTTATTCTCAACCAAATACCAACCAAACAGTAACAGCCTGACGTTACCAGGGTGGGCGAGGACCATTGTTACTGGCCCTCCCCAACCTAAATAACGCCAGCCTGTTACCGCCTAGGCCCAGGAGCGCCATTTTTGACGCTCCGGGCCTGTTGGTACCGGCTCTTCCCGGCACCCCTGTGGTGTTGGGTACCGGGGTAATAATTGGGGGTTAGCGCTAGCTGTTTTTGTGGCTAACGCTAAGCCCGGCTTAGTAATGGACTCAGTCTATAAGACAGCTTCCACTACTAAGCCTGTCTAGTAAAGTAAACTAAAAATAAAATACAACAGGTTTTAAAAAAAATTTATTACAAAAAACACTCCCCCACAAGCCCTCGTTAACCATTTTATTAACATCAAGCAAAGAAAAACGCTGGTCATCGAACTAGTCCACCGAATCCGAAGGAGTCCACAGGATACACAGATCTGTAGAAGAAGTAACCAAAAAAAAAAAAAAAGTGTAAGTACATTTAGGGAGAAAAAAACTGTGTTAAAAAAATGTAACAAACACACACACACACACACACACACACACACACACTAAACGCCGTTTACCACTTCTGAGCCATGACTACAATTTACAGTGATCCCTCAACTTACAATGGCCTCAACATACAATAGTTTCAACATACAATGGTCTTTTCTGGACCATCGTAAGTTGAAACCAGACTCAACATACAATGCTACAGACAGTCCAGATCTGTAAAACGTGTCAATGGCTGGAAGAACCAACCAATCAAAATGGGCATTCACTGGTAAAACCCCTGTATTACTGAAGTGTATGCACTGACTGGTGTCTGGTATTACATGTTCTGTACACTTTACCTGTATCAGGGTTAGCTGCTCTTTTGGACAGGTGAGGGCGACTCCATTACTTGTTTGGGACATTGCCTGTACTGTACAGGACCCCTGAAGAAGCTCCTGTCCTCTACATAGACCAGTGTTTGCCAAGCAGGGTGGCCCCATCTTTTGCAAAACTACAACTCCCAGCATGCCCGGACAGCCTTTGGCTGTCCAGGCATGCTGGGAGTTATAGTTTTGCAACAGCTGGAGGCTCCCTGCTTGGGAAACACTGACATAGACAGTGATTTACAGCTCCCAGCAGATCTTTATTACTTTTATATGTAAGGATTTGCTTTATCTATATTAGTTATCTACTTATTTTTCTTTGTCACTTTTTCCTATTTTGGATGACATTTTGGTGCCTTTAGAACCAATTACCCTGTTTCCATAGAGTTATGGTCTCAACATACAATGGTTTCAACTTACAATGGTTTTCCTGGAACCAATTAATATTGTAACTTGAGGGACCACTGTAGTTATTGAATTATTTAGATGTGGTGAAAAAGCTAAAAAAAAATCAAAAACAAAAGATCCAGAAGGAAACCTAGCAGCCAAACCTATTCAGACAGCAGGAAAAAGGAACAGACTATTTTTTCTACTACATAAAGTAAATTTCCCACTTTTGCCTATGTGCGCCAAATTTATTAATGCCGTGCAACAATTTAGTAAATTTGTCGCACATAGTCAAAAATGAAGTAGAAAAAAACAGGGTAAAAACCAGACTACATAGTAAAAGATTAGTAAATGCCCCTCAATGAGGGACATTTATCAATGTTTGCTTATGTATTCCCTTTTTTAGTAATTTTTTCCTTACTTTTTTTTTGCTTATGTGTGACGTATTTATCAACTGCTTTCAGCCTGTTGATAATTTTCTTTCACGTAAGCAATTTTTCCTTTTTTACTTTGGTAGTAGCTTTTTCTGCTCCATGTTTGAGCTGGAGTAAATTTAGTCAATTTTTAACGCTGTTGCGACTTTTTTTTGCGCAGTTGCGACTGTCGCAGTTAATAAATACCTGACTACCCGTAGTCCATTTTAAAATTATTACTACATAGTAAATTTTAGGAAAACTTGCTTTTCTCGCTTTCCAGTCAAAATGTCGCACGAAAAAGCGTGTAGTCGCAGTTGCGACAATTTTGCGACAATTATAGTAAAGAAAACCTGACTAAATCCGTTGATAAATGTCCATAAATGTGATCTCCCCCTCACTTCAGGAGAAGGTCTCCATAGACTTACAATGGACACCATCAAGGGAGACAGAAAAAGCAACAAGTCAGGGAAGAAGCGCTCCGGTAAGCACTTCTCCTGGCTGTATATATTAATTGATTAGGGTCTAAACACCCACACCCTGGCCCTGATCAAAACTTTTGACATGTCTCTAGGGCAGGGCAAAAGTTTTGGTCAAGTAATGGTAGTCATTTAGAACCCCCGTGTATGTGCCAGAATGAAGAGTGGATACTCAGAGTGCACCATACAAGGACAAGGTACTAATTTCCATCTGAACTGTGTCATTCTTAATTTTCTCTGTGGTGGTGCTGCAGGGAAATTATGAAATTGCTTTTAGGGTCTCTAAAAGTTTACAGTTTGTTGCTGGAGGTCCCAGCAGGAAGATACCGTATGTCCTGATCAACTTATTGTCCATTTGTATATAGGGAAAGATCTATCAATTAATGCCCATAGGGCAAGAAGAAGCTGCCTATGACTGCAGTATGTTTCTTCTAAAATGTTATTGTAACAAGGGAGTCTGTCCCTTACAGTACATACTGCCAGAGGTTTGGGCAGCATGAAAAATTAAGGGGTTTTTAAGTTTTTGCATTTTCATTTTTCATCACCTTCTAAAAATCATAACGCTTTAAATTTTGCACCAAAAATTCCATATGATGGCTTATTTTTTGCGCTACCAATTCTACTTTGCAGTGACAGTAATTTTACCCAAAAATCCACAGCGAAACGGAAAGAAAATTAATTGTGCGACAAAATTGAAGGAAAAAATGCCATTTTGTAAATTTTGGGGGCTTTCGTTTCTACGCAGTGCATTTTTCGGTAAAAAATTACACCTTATCTTTATTCTGTAGGTCCATACGGTTAAAATGATACCCTACTTATATAGGTTTGATTCTCTTGTACTTATGAAAAAAATCATAACTACACGCAGGAAAATTTATACGTAAAAAATCATCATATCCTGACCCCTATAACTTTTTTTATTTTTCCGCATATGAGGCCGGTATGAGGGTTTATTTTTTGCGCCGTGGTCTGAAGTTTTTATCTGTACCATGTTTGTATTGATCGGACTTTTTGATCGCTTTTTATACATGTTTTCATGATATAAAAAGTGACCAAAAATACGCTATTTTGGACTTCTTTTTTGCGTGTATGCCATTGACCGTGCGGTTTAATTAATTATATATTTTTATAATTTGGACATTTCCACATGCGGCGATACTACATATGTTTATTTACACAGTTTTTTTTTTAATGGGAAAAGGGGGGTGATTCAAACTTTTATTAAGTTTATTAGGTTAGGTAAGGGGTTAAACTTTTTTTTTTCGCTATAACACTGCACACACTGATCTTTTACAATGATCCCTGCAAAGCCCTAGCTTTGCATTGATCAGTGTTATAGGCAGTCGATTGCTCAAGCCTGGATCTCAGGCTTGGAGCAATCAATCGCTGATCGGACACGACGGAGGCAGGTAAGTGGACCTCCGCTCGTGTCCTAGCTGATTGGGACATCGCGATTTTAGCGTGATGGTCCCAATCAGCCTGACTGAGCTGCTGGGAAGCTTTCACTTTCAATTTAGATGCGGCGATCAACTTTGATCGCCGTGTCTAAAGGGTTAATAGCGCGCGGCACAACGATCTTGCCGCACACTATTAGCCCAGGGTCCGGCTATCATTAGCCATTGGAATCGACCCGGTATGACGCGGGGTCACGGCATGACCCCGCTTTATATACCGGGCGGAAGGCGTACAGGTACGCCCTCCGTCCTTAAGAGGTTAAAGCTTCCACATGTGCTCTGAATATTGTACTAACTTTTGACTAAAATACAGACTCTTTATTTTATCACAGAACTAATCCACTTAACATCATACACTTCTCCAGAAGGTACCTTTGGCATGTTACAGAGGTATCGTAGCACTTCCCCAATGTATTGGATGACAGTCACATTGTATTTTCTGCAATCATCCCAAAACTGGCTGGCTGAAAACTTCTTGCGCAACACTATAGTAGCACCTAAGAGCAATGGGAAATGACAAATCATTAAATAACATCCATGACCTTGTAGAAATACTTGTAGCATAAACTCAGTCCATCTCTGTTGCATGTAAGTGAGATTTTCTACCACTATTACTGCTGTCAATCACAAATGAAGCTATAGTGATACTGTACAACACACTGCACCCGCACTGTTGATTTAAAAGACTGTTCTGTGTTTTGTAAAGTTGAATTATTTTACTGTTGTTGGTGCTCAGGCCAAGCAAGTTAACTTGCAATTGACTGTCTGTTCTGTGCATCTGGGTCTCACTAGTTGCCACATGTCCTAAAGCTGTCTATACATATTAGATTAAGATTGACCAAATCCACTGATTTTAGAATCAGCCTGTCATGTAATGGGTATTGTGGCCTCCTAACCATCCACCATTGGCAGAAGTTAGGGAAGAGAAGAGTCAGGGCACTCGCCTCTCCCCATTTAGAACATGTGTATGTGGTCAACAGGAAAGATATCTGTCAGCTGAATGATCAACATCATTCATCAACGTCAGCTGAAATGCTTTGTACTGCAGGTGAATTTGGTGATAATACCGACTGTTGAGTTGAGCTTTAACTTTCTATACTGCTGAGAAAAAAACATTAAATTCTCTTTGCAGACATTAGGATACATAAACCATCCCATAGTGATTCTACCTTTAAGGATAGAGCCATGGACTCCAATCAATAACGCTGAGCTGTGGTAAAGTGGGAGAGTGATATACACAATGTCTCTTGGCCGGACGTGGCAAAGTTCAAACAGTCCACAAGCCATGAGGATGCGCTGGTGATTTATAATCGCTGCTTTTGGAAGTCCTGTTGAGACATAACATGAAATTTGACATTAAAAACATATAGATTACATGTCCTCATCATATTCTGCTTAGACTACTGCAACAATGCCCTCTGTGGCCTGCCATCTTACGCTCTTTCACCCATCCAATCAATCAACTCTCCCTTTGTTACTCGTCTGCCTATCCCCCTGTCAGTCCCCTCACTGGCAACCCTTAGCCCAGCAAATTAATGTCAAAATACTGACAATGAAATATAAGGTGGTCCATCACCTATCCCCTTCTTTAACCTTATCTCCCTATATAGCCCTACGTGTAATTTCTGCTCCTCACAAGTTCTACAGTTTTCAGCTTCTTCGATCATTGCCTCCAATAGTTTGGAACTCACTGCCCAGAGCAGACCCACTCTGACACATACTTTGAAAATCTACCTGAAGCGGGGGCCGCCACCACCCCTCCATATATTTCTATGGGGGGAGCTGTTCGGCAATCTTCGGCTCCCCCGTAGAGATATATGGAGGGGGCGTGGCGGCCCCCTCTCTGGGCGGGGGTTGTGACACACCGCTCCCCGGCCCTGTTGGTCAGACCGCCCCCGTGATCTAAAACTGCGGACAGGGGATACGTTTATTAGTATAAGACTTCTCCTTAATTGGTGCTTTCAAAATAAATAAATCATCATTTTTAAAAGTGTTAAAGCCAACAGTATATTATATACCAGTAGAGCCATAAAAACGGAATATTCTTTTTAAATAGTGGCTACACAAATATTTCTGTTCATCTTTTAACACTGTTCACCCATGTTCAAATTGGTGTATTTGCTGAGGATGTAAAGTATGGAATAGCGTCATAAAGGAAATGTGTCATCAGAATTTTTTTTTTTAGAATTTTCCATTTTGGTATATATAGTTTATAATACTCCTAATCCTAATACTGCAGTTTTAATTCTGGCCACTAGGTCTAAAACTAAGCAAATACCTCCTGTTCTGTTCAAACCATTTCCCAGTAATGCATTTCGTCTTAGCACAGACAGGAGTACAGTGAATAGATACAGTGTATAGAAAACATTGAATCCACCACCATTCACAGCAGAGATAAGCACTCCCTTCCTGTAAAATGACTTCTAAAAAGGTCTCCAATTAATGTGAATAGGATAGTTATTGTCCATTGTTGTGGTCCATGGGTCCTGTTGTAAAGCATATCCCATAATAATGTACAAAAATAAAAGATAAAAGCAGCTGAGCAGATTGATGTCTTTGTAGAAAAAGATTCAACGTAACTTATATTCAATGTAATTTATTGATTGAAATCTCTGATCTTTCCATGTTTAGGAGTCCAGTGGGTGGTCCTATCACTGAGTGACACTGTCCACTGGACTCCTAAGAATAGAAAGAGCAGGAATATTCCTTCAATAAGTTACAAGTTGTAATCTTCTCCCACAAAGCAAGATATCAATTTGCTCTATACCAGTGGTCTTCAACCTGTGGACCTCCAGATGTTGCAAAACTACAACTCCCAGCATGCCCGGACAGCCGATGGCTGTCCGGGCATGCTGGGAGTTGTAGTTTTGCAACATCTGGAGGTCCGCAGGTTGGAGACCACTGCTCTATACCATGATGCCAATGAATTAGATAGCATTTTCATGGTTACAGTTTTTTTTTTTTTTTTTTAGGTCATGCTGTGCGTTTTCATTTCCATACCATGCCCTGTATATTTTGAATGTCTTCTGGAGTTTTGTGCATGAGGTTTCCCTTAGCAGTGCAAAGTGTCAAATATTCCACAGCAAAGTATTAACATTTAGGTGTATTCATATCACAGCGTTTGGACAGAAATTGTGGTCCAAGGTACCAAGAGAAGCATTACCTGTGGTTCCAGATGTGTAAATGTACATTGCAAGTGTTTTCCCCCCAACAAATGACCTCAAGGATTTTGGAACAGAGTCGCAGGAAGCCGCTTTGACTTTGTCGAGGAATGTTTCTGTTCCTTCACTGACAGGTGTTTCAGTTACATAGAAAACTCTGGCGTTTTCATTCCGGAGCTCTGGCATGATTTCATCTATGGCATCCTTGAGTTCTGCAGGGCAATAAAAGAGTTATAAGCATATCACATACAAAAACAATGATGAGAGCTGAAAATTGCATTAACTCTTTTCATCACAGCTATTTTAGTTTTTCCGGTCTTATATTCCATATTAACAGGATGGATAATCCCTTTAAATAGAGATGAGCACCTACTTCTACAGGAGCTATCCTGTATATAAAGGCATTTGCACAGACTCTAGTGATACAGGTACATGTGTTATTGCTAAACTGAAGTGATAGAGGACAAATGCATATCTAGCAGAATGTCCCTTACAGAAGGTGACAGATGCTAAGCTGATATGTCCTATGACTATAATGACTATTGTGTACTAGAATGCTGTGCAAGAGCTGGGAGGCCTAGGGTTAAAGTCAGAATTCTTAGTGCTCTATACAGTGATAAGCTAAGAAGGTAACACGTGGTGTTCCCATGCTCCTGCCAGAGCTCGATTATTATATAGAACACGGATACTATTAGATCCAGGAAGTATGGATGCCTCCTCTTGCCAGCTCGCCAAACCAGCTGTATGCAGTTTAGGCTCCTACTTCTTTCTTAGTGGCAGAGTTCCAAGGATGAACCCCAGGTGCCCTGACTATAATCCAGATCTGCCTGCAGTTAGGGCTGGAGCGCCACATGTTGCTGAGCACAGAAAAACATGAAAAGTGAAGATTAAAGTGTACCTGTCATTTGCAAAAACTTTTTCTATAATGTAGATAATACCATATGTATATTTATAATACATTAATAAAAAAAATTGCATATTTTGGGTGAAATAAATACAAGCACATTGCCCTGCTTGTCCTCAGTGCAAAGAGCCCCGCTTGTCCTCAGTGCAAAGAGCCCCGCTTGTCCTCAGTGCAAAGAGCCCCGCTTGTCCTCACCACACAGAGCCCCGCTCGTCCTCACCACACAGAGCCCCGCTCGTCCTCACCACACAGAGCCCCGCTCGTCCTCACCCCACAGAGCCCCGCTCGTCCTCACCCCACAGAGCCCCGCTCGTCCTCACCCCACAGAGCCCCGCTCGTCCCCAGTGCACAGAGCCCCGCTCGTCCCCAGTGCACAGAGCCCCGCTCGTCCCCAGTGCACAGAGCCCCGCTCGTCCCCAGTGCACAGAGCCCCGCTCGTCCCAAGTGCACAGAGCCCCGCTCGTCCCAAGTGCACAGAGCCCCGCTCGTCCCAAGTGCACAGAGCCCCGCTCGTCCCAAGTGCACAGAGCCCCGCTCGTCCCAAGTGCACAGAGCCCCGCTCGTCCCAAGTGCACAGAGCCCCGCTCGTCCCAAGTGCACAGAGCCCCGCTCGTCCCAAGTGCACAGAGCCCCGCTCGTCCCAAGTGCACAGAGCCCCGCTCGTCCCAAGTGCACAGAGCCCCGCTCGTCCCAAGTGCACAGAGCCCCGCTCGTCCCAAGTGCACAGAGCCCCGCTCGTCCCAAGTGCACAGAGCCCCGCTCGTCCCAAGTGCACAGAGCCCCGCTCGTCCCAAGTGCACAGAGCCCCGCTCGTCCCAAGTGCACAGAGCCCCGCTCGTCCCAAGTGCACAGAGCCCCGCTCGTCCCAAGTGCACAGAGCCCCGCTCGTCCCAAGTGCACAGAGCCCCGCTCGTCCCAAGTGCACAGAGCCCCGCTCGTCCCAAGTGCACAGAGCCCCGCTCGTCCCAAGTGCACAGAGCCCCGCTCGTCCCAAGTGCACAGAGCCCCGCTCGTCCCAAGTGCACAGAGCCCCGCTCGTCCCAAGTGCACAGAGCCCCGCTCGTCCCAAGTGCACAGAGCCCCGCTCGTCCCAAGTGCACAGAGCCCCGCTCGTCCCAAGTGCACAGAGCCCCGCTCGTCCCAAGTGCACAGAGCCCCGCTCGTCCCAAGTGCACAGAGCCCCGCTCGTCCTCAGTGTACAGAGCCCCGCTCGTCCCCAGTGCACAGAGCCTTGCTCGTCCTCAGTGAACAGTGTCCCCGCTTGTCCTCAGTGCACAGAGCCCCGCTTGTGCTCAGTGCACAGAGCCCCGCCTGTCCTCGATGTACAGAGCCCCGCCTGTCCTCACTGCACAGAGCCCCGCTTGTTCTCACTGCACAGAGCCCCGCTTGTCCTCACTGCACAGAGCCCTGCTTGTCCTCACTGCACAGAGCCCTGCTTGTCCTCACTGCACAGAGCCCTGCTTGTCCTCACTGCACAGAGCCCTGCTTGTCCTCACTGCACAGAGCCCTGCTTGTCCTCACTGCACAGAGCCCTGCTTGTCCTCACTGCACAGAGCCCTGCTTGTCCTCACTGCACAGAGCCCTGCTTGTCCTCACTGCACAGAGCCCTGCTTGTCCTCACTGCACAGAGCCCTGCTTGTCCTCACTGCACAGAGCCCTGCTTGTCCTCACTGCACAGAGCCCTGCTTGTCCTCACTGCACAGAGCCATCCTCAGAGATTGGTACCTTATAGAGATAGAGTCATTGATTCTGTACAGAAGTAGCTACAAGTAATCTAAAAAGATTACGGAAAAGCTACTGTCACTTTCTGCTGTGCAGCTTGTAATCTTACAGAGGAAGTGAATGTATTTTACTAGTCTACCGGTTTCTTCTCCTTTTGTTCCTCCAGCTGTTGAAAACCCAGGGGTTAATTTGTCTTTCCATGCTCCTGTTATTTTTTGAGCACTTTTGTTATTATTCTTTGTGTATGTGTTTATATACTTCTTTGTCTGTTATAGAAGTTTGAGAGGGGTAATTCCTGTTTTCTACTTCGCTCTTCGGACACCTAGAATAGATCATGATGGGGTATGGGTTATGTAAGGTGGAATGTGTTGCTGCCACATTCCACCTGATCCTTTAGAGGGATATAAGAAATGTATGCATAGCAAAGATCCAATTAATGTCAAATACTGTCACAAATGGGAAAGAGATTGTGGGTTTAATGGGAAATTAAAAATAAACAGCAGCTGATAAGTACTGGAAGCATTAAGATGTTTAAAGGGGTATTCCAGGCATAAACTTTTTTTTATATATCAACTGGCTCCGGAAAGTTAAACTGATTTGTAAATTACTTCTATTAAAAAATCTTAATCCTTCCAGTAGTTATTAGCTTCTGAAGTTTTTTTGTCTAACTGCTCAATGATGATGTCACGTCCCGGGAGCTTTGCATGATGGGAAAATATCCCCATAGGAGCAGCACAGCTCCTGTGACGTGAGTCATCAGAAAGCAGTTAGACAGAAAACAGCAACTCAACTTCAGAAGCTAATAACTATTGGAAGGATTAAGATTTTTTAATAGAAGTAATTTACAAATCTGTTTATCTTTCCGGAGCCAGTTGATATATAAAAAAAAAAGTTTTGGCCTATAATACCCCTTTAACTGTTAAGGGGTGATAAAATTAAATCCTTTGGTCCCCAAGACCAAAGAAGATATGGTCTGTCAGTGGCTGAAGAATGGTTGCAATCAATTGCCCTTGGTAGATTAAGAGGACGACCATGTGCAATGTACGGCAGCCACTGCCCTACCATGCCCCACCCATAGCACAACCTGAAATTCCTCTCTTACCATTATTCGATCCTGCCCTGCCCCCAGCACAGACTACTTCTCCTATACAAGCGTCTCCTCCTGTTCCAGCCCAGCTCCTCCCTGCCCTGCCTCCTCCAGCCCAGCTCCTCCCTGCCCCATACCTGCTAGGATCCCAGCCAATGCCCGAGGGGATTGTGTTGTGGTCCAACTGGCTATGCCCCTCCATATCCTGTCAGAGTCACCCTGAAGAAGAGGCCACCCACGTAGCCGAAGGGACACCTCTCTTAAAGGGTCTTTTGATTCTCAGGTGTACATTGACGAGATGGGGGTTCCATGTGGAGTGCCTAATGAGTTTAAAACCAGTGATCAAGTTGGAGCAGGGTTTGAGTCTCTGTTCTTTTGGTGGAGCACAGTAAACAAAAATGTTGACTGAATAAATTACATCTACTATAACCAACAGAGGAAAGAGTAGGGGTCTGCAAGATGTTTGGCAGTATGCGTTGTACCTTTATTCCCAACACTAAAGCTCCTGGAGGAATCATGACCAGAACAATCAAAGCCATGACTGCATTATCAAAATGAGTTGGCCGAGAACTCAGGAATAAGTGACCCATTCACTGACTGGCTTGAGGGATGGTTTGGAATATGGACTGGATTGGTGATGTCAGCCATCATCTCCATCGCAATTGTGCTGCTCATTTTTGTGACCTGTGGGTGTTGTTGCATTCCCAGCATTCGAGGACTATCTCAAAAACTGATTGAGACTGCTGTGACGAGAACTATGTACCAAACTATTTCTTTAGAAGAAGATGCCTATGATGATACTCCCTTTCTATGAAGCAAAGTCCAAAAACCCATCTGAGGATGGGACTTATCTATTTTCACTCTCTCAGTTTATTTCAGCATATCAGAGGAGGGAATGTTGGTAAAATGATTATTTATTTCTGGCTAGCGGACAGTGATGACCTTAGTAAATAATGAGACTTTTGTTGGATAACAAGCTTTTTCTATGATAGGAAAGAAAGTGTAAAAGGAACCCTGTGATTGGTAATAAAGTTTTACACCATGAGCCACCAGGTTTCCTTAGAGTGTTGCCATATAAAAGGGCTGTAATCTATTTTGGGGTATGATGTTCTTCTGCGGAGCTGTTTCTCTGCATGTAAGAGAACATCCACCTGTATACATGTGCATTAAATCTGTTTGCTAATCAATAGTGTTGAGCGGCATAGGCCATATTCGAATTCGCGAATATTCGCGAATATATGGACGAATATTCGTCATATATTCGCGAATATTCGCATATTCGTTATATCCTCGTTTTATTTTCGCGTATGCGAAAATACGCGCATGCGAAAATTAGAATATGTGGAAATTCGCATATGCGAAAATTAGCATATGCGAATTTTCGCACGCCAGTCTCACACAGTAGTATTACAGCCTTCTTTACACCACACAAGCTGGAAGCAGAGAGGGGTGATCACTGTGATGTGTACTGTGAAGAAAAAAAAACAAAAACGAATATTCGTAATTACGAATATATAGCGCTATATTCGCGAAATTCGCGAAATCGCGAATATGCGATATTCGCGAATAATATTCGAATTGCGAATATTCGCGAGCAACACTACTAATCAATACGGCTGGAGTTGACTGATCACAGGGAGAAACAGATCCTAACATCTTATTCCCCCGTGCATTGTGCAAAATTATCCCCCCATTACCCCCTGTGCCACATAATTTCCCCTGGAATCCCCCCCCCCTTTTCATGCCATTTCATTTCCCCTTCATTACCCTGTGTAAATTCATCACCCCCCCCCTTTATGAAGTGGCGCAGGGGGATTAAGGGGGTGGTTAAGAGGGGGTGATCAATTTGCACAGAGGGCAATAAAGGGGGAAATTAAATAGCACAGGGGGAGATCAAGGGGGAATAAAGTGAAACGTGGGTATCAGGGAAGGAGGGGTGAATCATGTGGCCAGCGGATGTACAGAAGCAAGAGACCACTGTTTAACCTCTCTGGCGGTATGATTCTGTCTGGAAATTTGTACCAAAAGCGGTACAATTATTTACATTGAAATTTCACCCCCCCCCCCCTTATCACATTCTCCTCCCCCTTGTCACATCCCCCCCTTGTCACATTCCCCCCCCCCTTGTCACATTCTCCCCCCTTGTCACATCTCCCCCTTGTCACATTCCCCTCCCCCTTTGTCACATTATAATCCCCCCTTATCACATTCCTCTCCCCCCTTTGTCACATTATAATCCCCCCCCTTATCACATTCCCCTCCCCCCTCCTTTGTCACATTATAATCCCCCCCCCCTTGTCACATCCCCCCCCCCCCTTGTTACATTCTCCCCTGTGTCACATTCCCCCCTCTGTCACCTTTTCTTGTCCTGCAGCAGGATACACTAGGTTTGCCGGGCAGATTTCATACCTAGTGTATTTGCTGCAGAACAAGTCCTTTCCCCTTCAGCCAATCACAGGCTTTACACCACTGCGGCCTGTAATTGGCTGAAAAGGGAAAGGTCCTGCAAGATGAATAGTGAAGAGAGCAGGGACCAGAGTGCACGGAGGGGAACGACATCTTCAGGGACCGGGATTAGGTAAGCAAAAGTTTTTTGTATTTTTTTCTCCTTTTTACTCTTACACTTAGCTCAGTGTTTTTCTACCAGGGTGCCTCCAGCTGTTGTGAAACTACCACTCCCAGCATGCCCGGACAGCCTTTGGCTGTTCGGGCATGCTGAGAGTTGTAGTTTTGCAACATCTGGAGGCCCCCTGGTTGAGAAACACTGACTTTTAGTATTTGTCATTACCTGCTCTGGCCGGCCCCCGCCACGGGAGCCGACCCGAGCAGATAATCACATATTTTCCTGGGAGCTGCATCGCTATATCGCAAAAAGCAAAAATCGCGATTTGATTGCTTTTGCCATATATCGTGCAGCCCGGCCGGCAACTCTGCAATTCTATCCCGAACGTGACTCGGGGTTACCGATCCTGGCAGGGAAAATTAACCCCGAGTCACGCTCGGGATAACCGCTCAGGAGGTTAAACATTGGTCTTCTGCTTCTGCAGGGGGGTGCTGCGGGAGTCTGGGCCGCTTACTGGGGTATTGGCTGTAACTCCTGATGGCGGCCCTGTGTACAAGGTAGGGTCGGCACATAAGCCTGGTTGTCCCCTGATGGGAGTGTTTTATCCCCTATTGTCCCCTATTGGGTGCGTCCACATCTATTATTGGGAATGTCCCCTATTTGGAGGGTTCAAATACATTAATGCTTATTGGACTCTGTCGGGGAATTAAAAACTGTCTGCTATTGGGAGGTGTCCCCTATTGGGAGGAGTTCACTAAGGGATATTTTACTGTATATTAGATTACATTTAAAGGGAGTACAGATCTGTTCATCCATACTTGTCATCACTGTGCTGCAGCAGGTTTAGCAAGCAGCCCAACACACGGAACTCTACTTACCTATATTCTGCTGATAGCATCTACAAGGACATAACGGGCAATCTGATTTATCTGCCGCTCTGAACATTTACATTTTGATTTGCTACAATTTGTAAAGGAACGGAATATAATGTAATATTTGAAGTGACTCCAAATTTCACTTCCTGAACTGTTAAATTGGGAATATGCTGCCTCTGTTCACATTAGCAATATCACTTTAGTTCTTGACAAAGCTGTGAACAATATGACAAGCCGATTTTCTAATGGATCACAATGGACCTAGATGCATCTCCCTGTGATTTTCTCACATCATTTTTTGTTCTACAAATGATTTCATATAAAAAAAAAGGATGATGAACAGAGTAGTTTTCAAATTCATCACCGATTGACCTCAATGATATTAAAGGGTACCTCTCATCAAAAAAACTTTTGATATATTATAGATTAATGTATGCAGAATAACTTTACAATTGCATGTTATTAAAAAATATGCTTCTTTCTATTTAATTTTCCACTTTGAAGAAATGACCACTAGGGGTCTCCCTACCAGTCCTAGCAGCAAGCATTTCAGACTCATGCTGGAGTCCTAAATACTACAAGCTGACAGTTTGCTTTGTTCTCAAAGGAGAACACTCAGAGCTGCCAGCCTGCTTTGTTCACAGCCTGTTTGGCTGTGAACAAAGCAGGCTGGCAGCTCTGAGTGTTTAGGACTCCAGCATGAGTCAGGAATGCTTGCTGACAGGACTGATCGGGAAAAATACAATAGAAAGAAGCATATTTTTCATTAACATGCTATTGGGAAGTTAATCAACATTCATTAATCTAAAATATATCAAAAGTTTATTTGATGAGAGGTACCCTTTAATAATGTTTTTAAATAGAACAAATTGCACCAGATATGCAAGAGCAGGCATAGGCAACCTTCGGCACTGCTGACGTTTTGGACTACATTTCCCATGAGGCTTTTGCAGCATTTTGGCTGTAAGAGCATCATGGGAGATGTAGTCCAAAACATTTGCAGTGCCAAAGGTTGCCTATGCCTGCTCTAGAGCTAAAGTGAAGATCTTGTTCTTTTTTACCACCACAATTTTCTATTTCTAAGGAGGATGTAGTCACTGTAGTGATGAAGTCACATGGAAATGATGTCATATTGGGTAATGTCACCCACTGTATGGAAAATGGATGATGATATAGGTGATGATGTAACAGGTGAAGCTACATATTTGTGACATTAAAAGAGGTAAGTCAACACCTTGGTATATATGTGACATGGGCTTTAAAGATCACACTGAGGAAATTTACAAGATGCCCGGAATCGGCACTCATTTTGAACCCTTGACTACTACGTTTTTCTTATCTGGTGTGCCCTTTGAATTTCCATAGTGGGTGGTCGAGGGGAAAGAATAAAGCAGCAAAATTTAAGCCCCTTATACACTTTAGTGAAATGTTTGTTTTCAGGGAGATAAGCTGCTCCCACAACTGTCTGGCAGCAGCTTACTTCCAGTTTTCCCATTCAGGACACATGTACACTTGGCTGAACATTCAAGAGTATGGAGGGATTAGGAGAGACAGCTATCAGCTGAATGGTACATGATTATGCCATGTTGTTAGCATCATTCTTATATTAACACTAACTGGGCATTGCATGGTTAATATAAAAGAGTTGTTTTGTGAATGTGACTAACCAATTCAGAAGACAAACATTTGCTGGGGTAAGACCTTCAGTCATCAGCTCTTCATGGGTGCAAAAAGAATTGCTCTGTCCGATATGGCCCTGATTTCCTTTGTTATATATGTAGGAAATGGTTAATAAAAATGCTGAAAAGCAGCCATGCCTGGTTGACTAGAATGGATTTATAATGATATGTATGTTATTGGTACAATGCTGATAATATCTACAAATGTAGAACTGTATTTTACGGTTGTGAAGTGCTTCATAGTCAGAGGGTCAGAAGTGCATTTATGAAGTGGTTTATCTACTGAGATGTTGAACTTTGAACTAATGTTGTATTTAGCAAAGGAGCTAAAGTCTACTCCAAGCTGAAAGTCTCCTATTACACAACAATAAAACTAGGTGAAAGGCCCATAAGGGTTAACATGTGACAGGGACAGACAAAATGTTTTATTAAAAGATGCAATATATGAGAAAAGGTAATTATATATACCATATATACTCTAGTATAAGTCAAGTTTTTCAGCACATTTTTTACTCTGAAAAAGTCCCCTTCGCCTTCTACGAGAGTGAGGACATAGCGGGCCGTCCATCTGCCCCCCTACTCACCTCCTCCTATCATCCCACTGGGAGGCCCCCTTCTCTGGTGCCGCTGCTCCAGGCCCGGCCAGGGCCCAAAGTATACTCAGCCAGGGTAGGGATGCTGGCAAAAGCAGCAGATGTCTGTGCGCAGGGACGCCCATGACGTCATGGACGTGTCCCTTTCCCGGCTGAGTTCCGCAGGAAGAGAATCCGGCTGCTGCCGAGAGCTGCAGCTCCTGCAAAGTGTAGACTGCAGAGGTGAGCGGAGGGGGGGGGGGGGTGGGGGGACGCTTTGGGGGGCTGGGATGGCTGTGCTATATGTGCGATTTGTGGCTATGGAGGATGGCGGGGGGGGAATTTGTGGTTATGGAGGATGACAGGGGGAATGGATTTGTGGCTATGGAGGGTGACAGAGGGGGGGGGGGGATCGATTTTTTGCAGTGGAGGATGACAGAGGGGCTTGGGGGGGGGATGGTTGCTGAGTGTGGATGATGAAAGGGGCTTGGGGGGATGGCTGCTGAGTGTGGATGATGACAGGGGCTTGAGGGATGGCTGCTGAGTATGGATGATGACAGGAGCTGGGGGGGGGGGGTGGCTGCGGAGTGTAGATGATGACAGGGGCTGGGGGGGTGGCTGTGGAGTGTAGATGATGACAGGGGCTGGGGGGATGGTTGCAGAGTGTGGATGATGACAGGGGCTGGGGGGATGGCTGGGGAGTGTGGATGATGACAGGGGCTGGGGGGATAGCTGCCGAGTGTGGATGATGACAGGGGCTGGGGGGATGGCTGGGGAGTGTGGATGATGACAGGGGCTGGGAGGTGGCTGCGGAGTGTGGATGATGACAGGGGCTGGGGGGATGGCTGGGGAGTGTGGATGATGACAGGGGCTTGGGGGGATGGCTGCGGAGTGTGGATGATGACAGGGGCTTGGGGAGATGGCTGCGGAGTGTGGATGATGACAGGGGCTTGGGGGGATGGCTGCGGAGTGTAGATGATGACAGGGGCTGGGGGGTGGCTGTGGAGTGTAGATGATGACAGGGGCTGGGGGATGGCTGTGGAGTATGGATGATGACAGGGGCTGGGGGGTGGCTGTGGAGTATGGATGATGACAGGGGTTGGGGGGATGGCTGCTGAGTGTGGATGATGACAGGGGCTGGGGGGGTGGCTGCTGAGTGTGGATGATGACAGGGGCTGAGGGGGTGGCTGGGGAGTGTGGATGACGACAGGGGCTTCTGCATTCCCCACCATAGGCTTATACTCAAGTCAATAGGTTTTCTCAGTTTTTTGCGGTAAAATTAGTTGCCTCGGCTTATATGCGGGTCGGCTTATACTCAAATATATACGGTACATTTAGGGGGGGGGATTTTCATTGTTTTTACTGAGTTTTTTTTTTGGTGTGAAAAGTCGCAAATTTTTGTGCAATGCATTTATTCAAGAAAACACATTTTTTTTGTTCAACCTTACAACAGCCGGGACCACACTTAAAAACTTGTCTACATCTAAGCTACTTTTCTTTTCATGAAGAACGCGCACTTCTTTAATAAATGTGGGCGGAAAACCCCAAGCTGTAGGCAAAGGCAAGCAGGTAGAAAAGGAATCTTACACATTTACTCAAACAATGATAAATTCCCCCACCCCCTTTATCTTTGAAGAGTTTTATGCAGGAGTTCCAACATTTCTAGTAAAAACAATTGATCTAGAGCTGAATTTTTCAGCCAGTGACTCATTGGCTACAAGTGACCCAAGTGCAACATCATAAGCCCCCCCCATTGGCGCTGTATTTAGCTATAAATGCAACATACATATAGTGGCGATCAACACATAGCCCAGACAGAGAGAGAAGCTACTGACTCTTCCCTCCATCACTACAGGTCTGGAGTCTGTCCTCCCTCTGTTATGGTGTGCAGCAACATCATTATCTTGTGTCTATTTTTTTATTTTTTTTTGGAAGAAGGGGAAGGGGGTTGACTACCTATATGGTGGGGGGGGGGCTTATATGGGGACATATATGCAGGGGGAAAAACACCTTCGTGGGGAGGGACTACCTATTTTCGGACCTCATACGGGGGGGGGGGGTGTCTACCTATATGGGGACCTATATACAGGAGAACTACCTATATGGGGACCTATATACAGGGGGAACTACCTATATGGGGACCTATATACAGGGGTGGAACTACCTATATGGGGACCTATATACAGGGGTGGAACTACCTATATGGGGACCTATATACAGGGGTGGAACTACCTATATGGGGATCTATATACAGGCTATGTTTTCTGCCATAGTTCAGAGATTGTAAACATTCTTTTTCATATATCGAGTCAAAATATAGTTTCAACCCTAGCTTCAGGTTTTAACAATGCTATATTATCCCCAAAAGCTAAGCCCATGTGATTGCGGCTGGAGCAAAAAAAAAGTTTAAAAAAAAAATGTAAAATAATAATCGCCCCTCTCCCAATAAAAACAAACTTTTCGTAGACTTTCGTTGAGGGGGCGGGCCTGACGTCACGAGGGGGCAGGCCTGACGTCACGAGGGGGCAGGCATGACGTCACGAGGGGCGGCCCTCAACACAGAAGCCCGCACGCAGCATTCGGAACAATAAACTTCCGGACGCTGGGGAGCGGAGCTTCCGAAACAGGGCAGCGGAGTACCTCTTTAATATGTATGTTTTTTTCCGTTCTAAAATTTGTTTTTATTGGGGGAGGGGCGATTATTATTTACATTTTTTTTTTTACTTTTTTTTGCTCCAGCCGCAATTGCATGGGCTTAGCTTTTGGGGCTAATATAGCATTGTTAAAACCTGAAGCTAGGGTTGAAACTATATTTTGACTCGATATATGAAAAAGAATGTTTACAACCTCTGAACTATGGCAGAAAACATAGCCTGGTATATAAAAGTAACATTTTATGGTTTGCTTTTTGCTCTGATATATATTGTCAGCTGTGATAGATTGTCAGTTGTTGGTTCCCAACAAATTTTGAAAAAAACGTCAAAGGGGCCAAAAATGCAATTTCCACTCAAAGACAAAAAACGCAAGAAAAAAAAATGCCAAACACAGGAAAATGCTGTGGCATTTTTTCTAGGGTTTTTTTTGGGCCACAAATAAAACAAAGTCAAAACTTAGCTTCAGTGCATTTTATTTGAGTATGTTAGCTAAGAACTCAAAAACCTGTTTGACATCACAACTGCCAACTGTTGAGCAGTAAACTGTAGTATATAGTCAAACAACATCTACGTCATAATAAAATCAGTTTGGACTAATAATAGAAGTGGACGGGTTTACCGGGTTAGGTTCAGGAGTGGTGGTTTAACAGTTGGTAGTTTAACAGTAATGAACAGAAGGTGTGAAAGAAGTTCAGCTACTATCTGAATGTGCCGGTATCTTTTAGAATGATGTAGTCCTATGTGACAGGACTCTGTTTGATACGGTTCAACTTTCACAAGCACTCCTAACAATATGTAGTGGTTGCAGTTTAATATTATGAATACTTCATATGGTGTGTGTGTTTTTTTATTGCTTTTCAATGCATTTTTGTTTACGTAACTTTGCCATGATGTTATGATTTCGGCAAAATTGTGACATGAGGAAGCTACCGTATTTATCGGCATTTAACACGTTCTTTTAAAACTTAAATTTGAGGCAAAAACCCTTCCTGCGTTCTATATGCCGATAAATGTTATGGTTACTGATTTAAAGCAGCTGCAGCACCGGCTGCTTGTTAAAGATCAGCAGCCCGGCTGTGGCCACTTTATATCAGTGACCAGCCGCTGCTGCGGGCCGACACTCCCCTTCTCATCATTCCTCCCCCCCCCCCCCCCCCCCGTTGCTTTTTATATTTTATATTTTTTATATTCTGTTACCTGGCTGCCTGAGGTCTCCTAGAGCCCAGAATGACAAGTGACGTCTCCTGCTGGCTCCTCTGCACGGTGTCAAGGGTGTCACTCATTCCCTGCAGCCGCTGGTGATTGTTCAAAAGTAGCCTGAACAAGCAGCTAGCGATGCAGACACTCCGACCAGTGGCGGTTGCAGGGCATGATGAGTGATGTCCCCGACGCCGTGCAGAGGAGCCAGCAGGAGACGTCAGTCATCATTCTTCACTGGCCGCACAGCCCGGAAGACCCGCTGCCTGACCTGAGCCTGCTGGAGCGAATATATAAAATATAAAAAGCAGGGGAAAATAATGAGAAGGGGGAATAATGAGTGGGGGTTAAATGTGGCACTGGGGGGGAGGGGGAGGTTGGACCAAAGATGAGGAACAGGGGGATTCAAAGTTGGGGGGGGGGGGGGGGATGATGAGGCATTTAGTTTAGAGCTTCCAAGTCATCAATTTTACATTTATTCTTTTTTCCCCTCAGATTTTCCTGTTAAAATGAGGGTGAGTGTTATATGCCAGTGTGTGTTATACGCCAGTGCGTGTTATACGCTGATAAATAAGGCATTTTCAAAACCAAGAAGAAATGAAGGGCATCACTTGCCGGGAAGACAGTGTCACGGATCCTTTATTTCAACGGTGCATAGTAACAGTATACACGGACAAATCTTCCAGGGACGCAGCTAGTCAGAAATGAGCCGGGTAACAGCTGTTGCGCGTGCGTCAGCACGCTTCATCAGAAATACGGTATCTTACAGCTAATCACTTAAGATCAAATAGGTCATTCTAGTGTATCCGGTAGAAATGAGCGAATTTTAGAAAGATTCAATTTGGCCGATTCGCCGAATTATGCAAAAAAATTGTTTCGGTACGAATTTATTCGCGGCGAATCACTATTAAAAATAGCTATTTCTGGCCTACAGAGAGCCCCAATAGGGGTGTAGAACACTTTGCCTTGCTGTATCTTGCATAGGGCATGTGCTGGTTTAGTGAATTAATACTGTTATTCAGTATGACATGCACATCAGAGGCGTCGCTAGGTGTCATTTATGAGCTGCCACTGGTTGACATTGAAGTTACACAGGGGAGTCCCCCTATCCGCTTGGATCATCAAGAAATCGGTGATGGCTTTTCTCTGTTCGTATAGTCGGTCCAACATATGGAGGGTGGAATTCCAATGTGTTGAAACATTGCAAATCAGACTATGTTGGGGGATACCTTCTGATGCTGCAGCTCAAGGAGGATGTGCTTTGCGGTGTACAAGTAGCTGAAGTGCATGCAAAGTTTCCTTCCCATAGTTAGGATGTCTTGCAGATGGGGGTAACACTTCAGGAACCGCTTGACAACCAGGCTTCCTTGTTGCAGTGCAGACCAAATGTTCTTCCCGTTGTCTTTCACTATGGTTCCCATCTCCAGTTTTTCATGGAGTAAGCCATGATTCGATTTCTTGATGAATGACTTTTAGCAGTTTCTCCTCTGTGGGACTCCGTTCACCAAGGCAAACCGTGTAAAGAACAGCGTGACACCACCGTTCCCTGAACACATGGTATGCTGGAGGGGCACTGAGATTTGCCGCAAAGCAGGTGGTCTACCCTAAGCACATTTGGCTCCAGGCTTTCCCCTTCTGCCACCATACTGATTGCCAACCATGCTACCACCTTGCTAACTAAGCTGCTGCCTCACGGGCAACCTGCAAACCTCTTCTCCTAATGATGATGAAGCCCCTTCTGCACCCGGCTCCCAATTGCGATTGGGTTCATCATCATCGAGTTGTGTCTACATGTCACTGATGTCCTCCTCAAGTTCCTCAACAGTGTCTGCTTCAGGAGCCTGAATGCTCACAACACCACCTCCCACTTCACCCTCCTCATCACTACTTGCCCGCCTAGCGGAGGAAGCAGCGGAGGTCTCCTCCACCTCTTGGCTGGGCAGTAGCTGCTGACTGTCCTCTAGTAGATCATCCTCACTAAATAGTGTAACTGAACCCACAGCATAAGATACTTCTGTGGGGGAGGGAATAGCATTGGACAGAGGCAATGGGAGGACAGGGACTGCTCCTGGGCCATGCCAACTGAAGGTTGTGTCTGAGGAACTACCGACTGTTGACTGGGGGTGTCAGATGTCACTTGTGATGAAGTGGATGACCGTGTTAACCAATCGATGACGGCAGATGGGTTGCTGGTCAAGACACGACTGCTAGCTGATACCAGGAGCTCAGGCCTCTTGCTGCGACTCCTGCCGCCACTCACCCCTAGTCTGCTTTGACCTCTGCCTGATGAATTTAGGCCTCTGCCACTCCTCTGTGCATGTCCTGGCACTTCTCTGCCTGACATGCTTGTGCCAGTGCATATATGAGGGGAGTACAATACGCTCCACTAAGCTTAAAACAGTATTTGTCTACAACACCAGCAGGTGTGTACGTTTGGCTGGCCTTTCACAGTATCTAAGCCCTTAAGACTTTAACGGGAACAAAATGGTACACCATTAAGATGTAATGTACGTATGTGGTATGCACTTATGAGGGGAATACAATGTGCTCCAGTACGCTTAAAACAGTATTTGTCTACAACACCAGCTGGTGTGTATTTTTTACTGGCCTTTCACAGTATCTAGGCCCTTAAAACTGGAACAAAATGGTACACCAATATTTTTAGCATTTTTAAAGACTTTTTGACATGTGTTTGACTGCTGAAACAGCCACTTGCACTCGATTTTATGTCCAAAATAATTACGGATGGAAAATTAAACTATATGGAAACTAGCAGATGTTTTATTCTTGAATCAATTGTGAATAAACTAAATTTTTCTGAATGTTTTGTAGACATAAATTTACCTGCAGATTTGGAGCAGCAGCATTTAATTATGTTATGGATTTGTGATGGATTTCACCACTTGTGTATTTTCTCGTCCACACTGCAGACATATCCACCGGCAGAATTCTGCTGCAGAAATCCACTTGCAGCAGCATCCCATTATTTTCAATGAGATTCTGCTGCTCTGTTCAGACCGTGAAACTGCCACAATGAAATTCTGGTGGCAGAAAGTACATCCACCCAAAGAATTAACATGTTTATTCTTTGGGGGGAATTCCAGCGAAGACCTATGAGACGGTGCATGTCCGCGCGGTCCTACCACCTATGATTTTGTGGGGGAGCCAGCCAGCTGCAAGGAGACATTCAGCCAGTTGGACTCTGCAAGCTAAATGTCTGCAGTGTGAACGAGCCCTATAGGAGTGAGATCCATTGCTGCAGATCTACATGTAAAACTCCAACACATGGGGAATTACTATAAGGGCTCGTTCACACAGACGGATCTGCAGCGTATTTTATGCTCCAGATCCACCGACGATGGACCCTAAAGTGTTGCCTCCTCCATCTGTGCCTGCTCGTAGCTAGGCCGAGAGCAGGTCACAATGTGTGCAAGTATACTGGACATCGCAGCGTGTTTGCTCATAGCGAAGGATTGCTGCTATGAGCAGGCACAGATGGAGGCAACACTGTAGGGTTCATTGTCAGCGGATCCGCAGCGTAAAATACACTGCGGATCCGTCCGTGTGAAGGAGCCTTTAGGGTGTGTTTACATGTGCTTAATTCACTGCAGATTTTATGCTGTGGATTTTATACTGCAGATTTTAGTTATTTACATTGACCAAAAGTGCAGTGGAGTAAGTGTAAACATACCCTAATGGGATGTATTCAGTCCATGTGCCTAGGGCAGCATGAGCTGTAAATAAAGCCCTAAGGCTGGAAATGCACTAGACAGTTTTGGAACGCTGTGAGCCAAAACTGTCTTTAATATTTCCCATGCCTTTTGCATACACTTCTGGCATTGGCTCAAAAACTCCAGGGGCAGTTTTCCAAATAAAGTGGAATCCAGCTGCATTGCAGCCACAATGTGATGGGACATGGAAAGTTAGTAAAATCTGCCTGCCCCGAAAATCTGGTGTAATCTGGTGTGCACCACATTTTCCATGTGTTTTAGACATGTTTGCACCATGCTTGATGAGGAGGTGTGGCTTACCGGACAGTGGGTGTGGTCTATATGCTTAAAGGTAAACCGAGAGATGGATAACCCCATTAACCTAAATATACAGGTTTTTATTGTTGGCGATTCTGAGTAAAACTATTTATTCGTTACCCCAATCCATTCAGCCGTTCCCAAGATATAGCGCAATCTTGCAACATGCAGGTTAACTCTTAACGATAAGTGAGGCGGCATGAACAGGACCCAGAACATGGCTTCAGAGGTGCAGATAGTCTCGGACCCCACCTCTATTGCAGTTAATAGTTTATTTGCATATTGCAAGATTGTGCTATATGTTGGGATATCCTGCTAAAAGACTATTCCATCATGGACAGTCCAGGTGTCAATGAAGAAGAGAACTAAAACCCCTCTCCTTCCCTGTTCTCCCTTTGTTTGTCTTTGTCTTTCAATAAAGCTTCAGGCCTATGATCTCCCCTCCAAACCCCATTTTCCCAATCAACTTCCCCTTTGGCATTCCCCAATGCTTCGTTGTTTGATACTGTAGTTTTTAAAACATTTTTGCTACAAGTGTAGCATGTAGTATGATTTATAGCTTAGGGTGCATGCACACCACGATTTTGTTATACAGTTCCCGTATACAGTTTCAAGTTAAAAACCGTATGGGACTGTATAGAAAACTGTATGCATTGACTTAACATTGTAAACTCTATGTCAAACGCATCATCCGGTTTTGTCCGTTTTGCATCTTATACGGTTTTGTCCAGTTTTTTACCCGTATCCAAAACTGTAGTCTACCACATTTCTTGGTCTGGGGGAAAAACTGTATTAAACCGTATACGTTTTTTTAAAACATGGGAGTCAATGGGAACCGTACAGAACTGTGTGTGCGTACGGTTCCATCCGGTTTTCGCCAAACGGTTTTTGACTTTGCACAGTTTTTTTTCTTGGAATTTCAATCAAACAAGTGAAACTTTATTCAAAATGGAGTGAAAAGTTAAAAACGTATACTTTTTTTTCTTAAAAAACGGATGCAACCGGACATCATTTTTCAAACAGTATACAGTTTTCAACCATATATGGGTTAAAATTTGCACACACTTTTTGATACAGTTTCGTCAGGTTTTGAGGAATCCGTTTTTCATCAAAAACCTGATACAGGAACTGTATTGAAAAACGTGGTGTGAATGCACCATTAGTGAACCAGTGCTATATATTATGCTGTCATGTTATGTATGGTGAATGTATCATTTATTGTACATGTGATCAACAATTGATCCCTCTGTCAGTTTCCCTCAAAATATTAGATATTACACCAAGACATTTGTCCAATACAGAGAGTCACAAGGGCTCCATCAACAAATCTCAAACTTTTAGAACAAAAGAATGCAAGAAGTACTGGAACGGTGAGGTAGCAAGAAAAGACAGTTCCCAGAAAGCAGCAAAGTAAATAATTCCAGGGGGAGTCAGGAGTATTGAGGGTTAAACCAGCGAGGCGCCGGGCACCATTCAATAGACAGGTCAAATAAACTAGACAAGAAAATTCCCTCTGCTCTCTATAGTGTGTGTCAGGTGTACCCCAAAAACTGATCTAAGGCTTCGCACATTTTTCGTAGCCAGATACCTTACTGCAAGCAAATATTTGCTGTGTTAGTCAGTCTGACAACAGCTCTCCGATGGCAGCTAAGGGGATAAACAGGTAAAATGTCCCAGGTTCCTTGATCCCGTAGGACTCTATGTAGTCTGGGGGCAGAGATTTTAATTAGCTGCCATTACAGGGCTCCGGTTACCACTATTATCATGTTGCTGAGTGGTGAATAATAACCATTTCCTTACACATTGCACAGCAATAAATAACACCGTTCTTTTTCTTATATTCATGAATGTAAACTTTAATAAATACTTTTTGGCAAATGTGTTAAAGGGGTGCTCCAGTGGAAAACAATTTTCCAAATCAACTAGTGACAGAAAGTTAAAGGGTACCTCTCATCAAATAAACTTTTGATATATTTTAGATTAATGAATGTTGAATAACTTTCCAATAGCATGTTAATGAAAAATATGCTTCTTTCTATTGTATTTTTCCCGATCAGTCCTGTCACAAGCATTTCTGACTCATGCTGGAGTCCTAAACATCCAAACAGGCTGTGAACAAAGCAGGCTGGCAGCTCTGAGTGTTCTCCTTTGTGAACAAAGCAGACTGGCAGCTCGTAGTGTTTAGGACTCCAGCATGAGTCTGAAATGCTTGCTGCCAGGACTGGTAGGGAGACCCCTAGTGGTCATTTCTTCAAAGTGGAAAATTTAATAGAAAGAAGCATATTTTTTAATAACATGCAATTGTGAAGTTATTCTGCATACATTAATCTATAATATATCAAAAGCTTTTTTGATGAGAGGTACCCTTTAAACAGATTTGTAAATTACTTCTATTAAAAAAATCTTAACCCTTCCAGTACTTCTCAGCTGCTGGTGGTTCCAGAGGAAGTTGAGTTGTTCTTTCCAGTCTGACCACCGTGCTCTCTGCTGACACCTCTGTCCATGTCAGGAACTGACCGGAGCAGGAGAGGTTTGCTATGGGGATTTGCTCCTACTCTGGACAGTTCCTGAAACAGACAGAGGTGTCAGAAGAGAGCACTGTGGTCAGACAGAAAAGAACAACTGAACTTCCTCTGTAGCATACAACAGCTGATAAGTACTGGAAGGATTAAGGTTTTTAAATAGAAGTAATATACAAATCTATTTAACTTTCTTGCACCAGTTGATATGAAAAAAAATAGTTTTTCACCAGAGTACCCCTTTATGTGTCTTAAGGGTTCATGCACAAAACTGTATCTGGGCACTATTGGAAATATGATGCCTATGGATTGCTGTGAGTGCTAGAGTAACTTTGTTTTGCCTCCAGTTTTCATAAAGAGGCACATAAAACACTTCAATTGTGATCAAAGGTCAAATTATTTCCAGCTCATGCCAATATTTCTCATTAAAAAAAAAATACAAAAAAAAAATCCCCTGCATTTTGAAAACACATCAGAGCTGCACATAATTTACTATCAAGTCTGATCTTAACCCACTTATGAAATCAATGGGACTCTGCTGCAGTGGAATTTTAGAGGTAAATTTTTCCTGTGGATTCAGCTCAGAAATTCCGCATTGTGAACATGGCCTAAGGCTATTCTTATGCGGAATTCTGCATGGACATTCCACTGCAGAAGAGTCCCATTGAATTAAATGTGGTTCTGCTGTACTGTGCATAGGGCGGAATTTCCACGGCATCTGTTCTGCCATGAAAATCTCAATTCCAGAGTCCGCAGAAAGAATAGACAAGTGGATTCTTGGAATGTCTGTACGGATATTTTCCATGCGGACATTCCACTGTCTAGCCACTGACATAGCCTAAGTATACACTTTACTATGAATTGTATGATTTTAGCATGTACACCTGCAAGAATAGTTTCTGGGGGTCCACTTATGACATACGTAGTCCAACACCTCAAATAACATTGCTTATGGCCACTGACTAATTGAATGAATCAAAACTGAAATATAGCAAACAATTATATACAGATTGAAATTTTCAAAGATCAGATTCATTTTAGGCAAATACTTGGGGTTTCCCAAATCCATGTGTCCAACTACAGGGAACTGCAGTGTTTAAAGGGGTATTCCGGGCAAAAACATATTATCCCCTATCCAAAGGGTAGGGGATAAGATGTCTGATTGCGGGGGCCCGCTGCTGAGACCCGTGATGGCCATCACGCCCCCTCCCATAGACATGAATGGAGGGGGCGTGGCGTGACATCACGTCCCCAGTCCCGGAGGTTTCCGGAACTGGAGATTCAGAACCCGCATAGAATATGGGTGCTGCAGGGAGATCGTGGGGGGGGGGGGGGGGGGGTCTCAGCAGCGGGCCCCCCGCGATCAGACATCTTATCCCCTATCCTTTGGATAGGGGATAAAAAATTTTTGCCCGGAATACCCCTTTAATTCCCCCACAACTACCCCACATGGGAAATAAAGGATTACATATTGACTATGGAGGAAGATTTGTTGTTAAAGTGATACGGTTGTATTGGCCAACTGGAAGGATTATGAGTAACCTTTGAAAACACCTAGGTTTCTTGGTCAGGCATGTTGCCACTGATTTTCCATGTGCATTTTGCCAACTATGGAATCAATTGCAACAAAAATAGGCACACCTTGGCACATTCTACTGTAAAACGCATTGGGGGAAGCTATCAAGCGGCATAAAAAATTTGCACATTTTTGCACAATTATTGAATTAGCTATAATTTATACCTAAAAATGGAAGAGACCACATCACTAAACAGGAGACTCCGGTATCTTGTGCAAAAAGAGCTTTTAGAATTTATTGGTTCCCAGAAAAGAACATGTGATGTTTCGGATATATGTTAATCTTTATCAAGCATTATAAAGGCTAACATGTCGCTTAAACATTGCATGTTAATTCCTGGGAACCAATAAATTCTAAAAGCTCTTTTTGCACAACAAACCGGAGTCTCCTGTTTATTGATGTGGCCTTTTTTTTTTTTTTTTTTATTGTATCAGCATTGGCAGTCCGGACGACCACTTGCACAACAGATTGATCCACTGCTGACTTTTGCAGTTTTTTTTTTATTTATTTTAATATAATTTCACCTATAGTCTGCAAATTAATGACCCCAAACACTGTTCTGTACATTTTCCTAATATGACTCTTTTGGTGCTCTGGAATCAGCAATCATTATTGGTTGTTATATATTAAGAGGTAGACACATAGCTAACTTTACTTTAGAGGGGTACTCCGGTGGAAAACTTATTTTTATTTTTTTTTCAACTGATGCCAGAAAGTTAAACAGATGTGTAAATTACTTCTATTAAAATTCTTAATCCTTCCAGTACTTATTAGCAAATGTATACTACAGAGGAAATTCTTTTCTTTTTGGATTCCTTTTCTGTCACGACCACAGTTCCTAAAATGGACAGAGGCGTCAGCAGAGAGCACTGTGGTTGTGACAGAAAAGAAATCCAAAAAGAAAAGAATTTCCTCTGTAGTATACATTCGCTAATAAGTACTGGAAGGATTAAGAATTTTTAATAGAAGTAATTTACAAATCTGTTTAACTTTCCGGCACCAGTTGATTGAAACTTTTTTTTTTTTTTTTTTTAACCAGAGTACTAAGGGTTGATCCAGGTTTTTTTTTTTTTTTTTTGTAAGTATGCATTCAAATAGCATACTGGCAGTTACTCCCTTCTCAGATCTTCCTTTTGGAGTGGCCTCAGCAGTCCCATGCCATAATTCGGGCTTTATTGCTCAGTGATGGAAGCTTAGAATACAGCACGTGGCCACTGAGGCTGCTGATTGGCTCTGATGGTTATGTAATCTCCTCTCCAAAAGATAGACCAGGGTGCCAACAAGATCCTGAATGAGGGATCAGTGTGGGATCACAGAGGTAAGTAACTGCCCGTTTGTCATTTTAATACATTTGGGGCACTTTAAAATAAAAAAACTTAATAGAGACATGCAATAGTTTTCATCAGTGGGGGTCCAGGTGGTGAGACAATGCTGAAGATGAGCTCCATAAAAAGTTTATGGGCCGAGACAGCGAAAGGAAATTGTTCTCAGTCACACTTCTCCCCCTTGTTTTATCAATCGGTGGGGTCTCCTCACTTGGACTTCCACCATTGAAAATTTTTCACATGTCTCTATGATATGTCAAAAGTTTTCTGAAATGACAGATAGGGCCCTTTCAGAATACAGATTTTCCAAGTGGAATCCATAATAAAATGTCTCAATTCCGTTGCAGCCATGGGATTCTGAAGCACTATGCACACAGCAGAATTTCCCCAGAAAAAATTCAAATTTCGGACTGTGCTGCACAAATAAAGGTGCTCATTCTTTCAGTGGAATTCACTCCTCAGATGTGCATTGCCATCAATGGAGACGGCGCACGTCTGAGCGGTCCTAGCTTCGACTTTGAGTCCTAAGGGTCTAGTCACACGGCAGAATTTCCTCCTCAAATTAAAGCCCCTAGACTTCTATGGGATTACGCACTCCCATTCACACTTCTGAATTTCCGCTTGCGGTGTGAATGGGAGTGCGGAATCCCATGGAAGTCTATGGGCTTTAATTTGAGGCAGAATTCCGCAAGCGGAAATTCTGCCATGTGAATAGACCCTTAGGCTAGGTTCAGACTACGGAATCTCCAGGCAGAAAATTTCCGCCTGGAGATTCTGAGTTCCGCCTGCGCCGACTGAATAAGTCGGCGCTAGGACCGCGCGGACACTACAGTCACCCATAGACTGCAATGTGTTCCGCGAGGAATTCCGCCTGAAGAAAGAGCACCGCTTTTCTTCAGGCGGAAATTTCTAAGCTGATTTACTAAGCGGATTTTCTGCTTCAAATTCCGAAGTGTGAATTTGTGAATGGAAAACCATTCCCTACACTAGACATTTTAGCAAGCGGAATTTCTGACGGAAATTTTACGACTGAATTTCTGTCGGAAATTCCGTAGTCTGAACCTAGCCTTACACTTTGAGGGCATGTTCATACGCTTGTAACTACCCACGGGTTTCCCGCTGCGGGAAATCCACTGTGAGTTACGCTACCATCCACTTGTATGGGCTAGTAGACAGTCCGCAATTATGGCAGATTTGCAGACTGCCAGCGGACTTGTTAAAGTGAATGGTAGCATAACTCGTAGCGGATTTCCCACATCAGAAAACTCGTTGCTAGTTACAAGTATATGAAGGTACCTTAAAGGGGTATTCCAACCACAGGTTTTCTGGGCCAATTCATTGGTCATATCAAAAGTCAACACCCATAGGGGTCTTATATGCAAGCCCCTGTATCTCTACATCAATGTGGTCAGATTTGATTGCCATGTCAAAAGATCCTATTGATGAACTATCCCTTTAAGGCAGCTTTCACATGGGTAATGACTATAACACTTTTTATAATAACTATGATGCTTTAAATATAATGCATGCATAGAAACAGCCACCAGGACTTCACTAGAGTCTAGAGTTACACTTTAACTAAATCTAACAAAAAAATTCTAAGTGTTATTGTAAAATCTTATTACATCCTAAATGCATAATATAGAATTGTTAATATAACCCTATGAGAAAAAATACATCATTTGTGATTACTGCATAAAAATTCAACATTATAAGACTCTTTTGCATTACTGGGAAACTGCACTACGGTCTATAGGAGAGAAGCCCTAGTCTTAAAGGGGTACTACGGTGCGGTGGAAAACATTTTTTTATTTCTTTTTTGTCTTGTCCACAGTGCTCTCTGCTGACACCTGATGCCCGTATCAGGAACTGTCCAGAGCAGGAGAAAATCCCCTTTGCAAACCTATGCTGCTCTGGACAGTTCCTGACATGGACATAGGTGTCAGCAGAGAGCAATTCCTTTGAACACAGCAGTCCAGAACCGTTCAGTGTGAGCAACGAGCGGGTGTGTCTCTTTTGAGCTCCAGACTAGCAGCGTTTTCCATCAAGCCTTTCCCAGGGGTGTGGCAGGCTCCCTGGGAGAGCTTTCCTGCATGGAGCCTCAGGCCTCCATTCCCTGTTCTTCAAGGTTGGCGGGGGGTGGAGAGAAAACTGCTACAGCCATTGTTCCGGCCAGAGGCAGAAGATCCAGCAGAGTCTGCAGCAATGCAGGCTCTGCTTCCACGGCAACAGGTGCCAGCCAGAGATCTGGTGGAAGAAATGTGAGGAGAAAAAGTGTGGAGTCATGGGCTGAGAGAGGGCCCAAAGAGTCCAGCTCCACATACTGTTCCCGTATGACTGCACGATTTGAGGAGTATGAACGGTGCGGTAAGGAGTGTAGGTCGGCAAGAGAGGATCTGCGTGGGACTCAGAGTCTGGCAAACTCTGGGTCTAAGAGAAACAGGCCAGAGATTAAAAGGAAAATCACAGCCCTGAAAGCAAAGATAACAAAGCTGGAGGAGAGGAGAGCAGAGATCCTGGAGGGGAGCGGTCTCTTCAGGGAGAAGCTGGAGAACAAAGAGGTTTGCCGCCATGAAATCCCCAGGTGAGGTGGATGATGGGGAGAGTAGTGGCGGTGAGGATGGAGTAAAGGAGGAGGAGGAGGAGGAGAAGGTGGAGGAAAGTGTACAGGTGGTAGAGGAGGATGCTGTGCCGTTTCTACTCCCTGTGTCACCAACCAGGACAGCTACATTGAGCCGGCACAGGTGGCGCTTCCGCTTAGTGAAGTGAAGAGCTGTGAAGTTGCCTCGGCTGGGGAGGGTACGGGTAGGGATGGGGGCGCAACAGGGCTTGTGAGGAGGAAAAAGGGCCCCGCCAAACTAAGGCGGGAGGAAAATCGTAGAAGGAGTAGGGAGCTGGAGAGTGCCCAGGTGGCGGGGGTAGCTTCAGCCCCTGCTCCTGAAGCTGGCCCTGTAACTGCTGAAGCCCTGGAGGAGAACGTGCTAGATGAGGAGATAAGGAGACTGCGCAAAGAGGATGGCAATATGGCCGACCCTTCTGATTCCTCCCACTATGAAAGTGTGGATGAGGATAGTGGGGAGAGGCCTAAAAAGAAAGATAAGGGAAAAAGGAAAGGGAGAAAGACGAGGTCAGAGTCCTCTGTTCCTTGTACTACGGGCCAGTTCCAAAACGGAAGCCTGACTGCCCCCCCCCCCTCTGATTGACCTGTCAAACCGGTACCTCATCCTCGATACCATCTCCTCCCCCTCCTTGGAGGGGGAAGGTGAGGGCAGGGTGCCTAGGAAGAAAGAGCCTCTGGGGGGGAACTGGGCCCGGTCCTGTTGAAGCACCTTCCTCGGAGGGCAGGGCTAGACCGGGGCCGGAGGGAGACGGGGACAATATGGATCTATCCGAGTCCAAAAAAAGATCAAAGAGCGGTCCTGCCTTCTGATCTTCTTCGGGGGATGAGGGGACCAGAAAGAAAGGAAAGAAAAAGTAAAAAGGGTGTGGCCGTCTAATTTAATCACCCTGTATGGCGGCACTCACCCCATTGACGCATCTATTAATTGTGCCAGCATAAAGTCGGATACGGCTAGATTTGCAGCCTTTGATTTTCTTGGCCGCGTTGAAGCCGACATTTTCTTTTTACAAGAGACCAGGTTGTCAAATCTAGCCTCTCTGGTAAAAGCCAGAAGAGAGTGGAGGCGTGGTCCCTCCCACTGATCTCTTGCGGCAGAGCCGTATAGTGGGGTGCGGTTCTTTTTACCGCTCCTGTTGAATGCTGACGGGTTATTGAATTAGAAATGGGGAGGTGCCTGATCTTAGATGTCTTCATGAAGGGTCAAGAGCTCCGGCTCATTAACATCTACGCCCCGCAAACTAAGCGGGGCAGTAAAGATCTCTTTATGAGGATTAAGCCCTTTTTTTTTTTACGAGTCGGCAAGTGATCTTTGGAGGGGACTTCAATAATGTCACGAGGTCCCAAGATAGCAGAGGCTCCAATGGTCCGCTGACTTGCGATAGTGTGGCACTGATTAGCATAGCTAGAGAAGCTCGCCTAGAGGACGCCCACACGGGTTTCACCTATCATCAAGGTAGTCGCAGGTCTAGGATAGATAGGTTTTATTTAAAGGAGGAAGCCGTCTCTTCCGCAGTGTCCGTGGTTGAGGTGGAGTTCTCCGATCACTGTATGATTTTGTTTTCCCTGAATGTTTCAGAGACCCCTCGGATGGGTAAAGGTTATTGGAAGCTGAATTCGTCCCTCCTGGAGGAAGTGGAGGTAAAACAGTCCTTTGAGTATTTTCTTCAGAGTCAGGTACCTTTACTGGATCTTTGTAGTAGTAAGTCAGAGTGGTGGGAGATATTCAAGAAGCAGGTTGCGGGGTTCTTCCGCCAGCCTCAGGTCCCTGAACAGGTATCGCCGGTAACAGGGTCTGAGGAGGAAACTCGAACTTCTAGTCTCGAATGGAGGTAGCCGAGAGGATATCTCCAGAGTGAAGTCCTTGCTGATGAGGTGTCAGTACGATAGGCACGCAGCTTTGGTTTTTGAGAGGGATTACGGGAGGTACCGCTCGCCCGACCCTTACAGAAACTGCAAGATGTCAGTGAGTAGTAAAGTCATTTCAGGACTGATTGATAGTACAGGATCTCTGAATCGGTCCAGATCAGGGATCTTGGAGGTCGTCAGATCCTTCTACTCGCACCTCTTGGGGAGGAAGGATCTGGATCGGGATGTGATGTCGGGTTTCCTAGCTGAAACCATTCCTGAGACAGGGGTAGACCCCTCTCTGTGTTTGGCAGAAAAGATCAGGGAAGAGGAAGTGAGACTAGCGATCGAGGGGCTTGCCCCTAAGAAGTCGCCAGGTCCGAATGGCTTAACATCCGAGTGGTACAGGACCTTTAAGGAATCTTTAGCTCCCCTCTTGACTGAGGTATTTAATGAATGTCTCTCCTCGGGCACTCTGCCGAAGTCAATGAGGAGGTCAGCCCTGATTCTTCTCTCAAAGGGTAAAGATCCCAGCCGTATTGAGAATTGGAGGCCCATAGCTCTTCTCAATACGGACAGGAAGCTTCTGGCCAAGATACTGTTTAATCGGCTGGTGAAGTTTGCACCCCGGCTCCTTTCGGAGGCTCAACACTGCTCTGTTCCAGGCCGAAGCACCTTAAGTGCTGTCCTTAGTGTCAGTTAGGCAGTGGAGCGGAGTAGTGCAGGTCTCTGGAACGGGTAGTTGCTGTCCTTGGATCAGGCCAAAGCATTTGATCGGGTGAACCACGAGTACCTCTGGTCCGTCCTCCTGAGATATGGCTTACCGAGTACTTACGTTAATTGGCTTAAGATCTTGTATGCAGGGGCAGAGAGTTTCCCGCTGGTGAACGGGTGGTCTGGCCGCTCTTTTGAGGTGGGGTCCGGAGTCCGTCAGGGTTGTCCTTTGAGCCCGCTCCTATATGTGTTCGCGATCGATCCCTTCCTTAGGAGGGTGAGTTTTCGGACCATTGGCGGGAGTCGGGATGAGTCTGGCAGAGACGGCTGTCACCCAGAGAGTGGTGGCGTACGCTGACGATGTCACTATTTTCGTCTCCTCGAGAGAGGAGGTCGATGTGGTGATGTCGGAGGTGGACCGCTACTCAGAGGCATCCGGGTCTAAGATCAACCGGGATAAGTGTGAGAGTCTCTGGCTGGGAGGAGGGGATCCCACGTTTGATCTCCCGGACACCCTGGAAGGGCCCCAAGAATCAGCAAAAGTCTTAGGCATCACATTTGGCCAGGATGATTATCCCTCCAAAAACTGGGATGGTAAGCTCTAGGATGCCGCTCAGAAGGTGGACCAGTGGAAGGTTTGGTTTATGACCCTCAGGGAAAGGGTACACCTGATCAAATCGTACCTGCTCCCCTTGTTTATCTATCTGGGCAGTGTATGTGTCTTGCCAGAGGCTTACTATACTAGGATCTACAGCCTGTTTTTCCAACTGTTATGGGGGAACAGGATGAACTTAGTCAAGAGGGAGGTTACGTACCGCACAAGGAGACTATGGGGTTTATCTATGGTAAACCCGGTGGTGTTCTTTACGAACACCTTCTTGAAAGCCAACATCGCTAACCTCTGGAAAGAGAGGGCTCCTCCGTGGGTACTCTCCTGCAGGGAATGGTTTCGGCCTTACCTCCGTACGCCCCATGGATATCTTCCGGCTTATGCTACCCCGACTCTGAAGGCGTTACGTCGGTGGGGTCTGGGAGTGTGGGAGATCAGGACCCAGTCAAGGCAGTTCCTTGACAAACGGGTTCTGTTGACCCACTTCCAGAAGCCTCTGGCGCTCAGGGACTGCCCAGGTCGGGATCTGAGGGTGGGGTTGTATCTTTTGAACATGAAAAGGATCCCTCAGAAATTTTGGGACTTGGCCTGGCACTGCTTTCAGGGGAAGCTATATGTGAGGGACAATTTGAAGTGTAGGAACTCTGATGATCAGGGATGTCCCCGAGAAGAGTGTGGGGACATGCTGGAAAGCATGGACCACTTCTTGCTTCATTGTCCCTTTAATATAGGGGTCTACAACCGGATGGGCGCTTCCATCGGCTGGAGTCAACTTGCCGGCCTTACCTACCCGGAGTGGGCTTATGGGGCATTTAGGAACTTGGGTGGCCGAGACCGGGGCACTTTATTCTTAGTTAGCTTAGTGGTTCGGTACTACACGTGGAACGCACAGTGTTCAGTGTCGACCCAACAGAAAATCCTCTCCGAGGTGGAGGTCTGTAGGAATATCACCGGTGACCTTGGGAAGATCAGGTCTTTGGAGTATGGCAGTCTTGGTACCAGTAGGGCTTCTCTCCTGTGGAGAGGTTTTTCTTTTGATGTGCCCTAGGTACTAGACCTTTTAGGTAGAGTACCTTTATTTTGGTTAGGGGCAGTGTTATAGGGATAGTGATAGGGTGAGAGCAGGGTCAGTTTTAATGGAGGGATATAGTTAGGGAAAATTGTAGGGGGGAGTTAGAGAAAGAGTTTAAAATTATTTTCATGTATCGAGTCTGCCATCCTTCTTCCTGGCGGTGGGCTAATGCATGTGCACGCTAGCTTTTTGTTTTGTTTTAAGCTGATATGGTAAGAAGGGCTTACAGGTGACCAAACTTGGGCCTTAGGTGGTTGTGGTTCAGTGTGTATATGTTAGTATGTATATGTTTGTGTGTAAGTTGGTAGGGAGGAGTGCTAGGTGGGGAGGGTGTATTTGTGGGTGGTGGTGTTTTGCTTTTCTTTTGGGTAACTGACATGGGTCAGTTAGGGACAGGACTTTGTGTATGAACAGTATGGACTCTGACCCATGTGCCGGAGGGGTGGTGTGGGAGAGGGTACAGTTTTAGTGTAGGGATTTTGGTAGTGTTTTCTATTGTTTTCGTAGGTTTTCTGTAGTGTATATATTTATTTTTAGTTAAATACTATATTATTATGTTCAGGTGATTTTCTATGTATATTGTTTATATATTGTTTTTTATATTATAGCATTACAGTAGTTGTGGCAGTCGGACCAGTTATGTTGTTACGTGGTTTATTTCAGTTTATTTGGTAGTTTATTTGGTATAGTGTATTTTTGTTTTTATTTTTTGTAGCCAGGTAGTGCTAAATTTTATGTTTATATTTTGCTAAGCCAAGTTGTGCTTTTATATTTCTTTATTTTTTTTTTTGTAGAGGTGTGCTTGTTATATTTTCTGTTCTGTTTTCTCGTTGTGCTTCCCGCGTATGGATGGTTTTGAGTTGTAGCCAGGTAGTGCTAAATTTTTTTTTCATATTTTGATAAGCCAAGTTGTGCTTTTTTTTATGTTTATTTAGTATGTGTGTGAGTGCGTTGTTTGGTTCAGTTAGGTGGGTTGGCATATTTTAGGTCCTTGTAAAGCTGGGCAGGCCGGTTAGGCAGGGTTTTGTTTTGGTACCAGTGTATTTTTAATTTATGTTATTGCTGGTTAAGCTTGTTTTGTGTTTTTGTATAAGTTTTGTACTTTTATAATAAAAAAGTGTCAGCAGAGAGCACTGTGGACAAGACAAAAAATAAATTAAAAAGAAAAGAATTTTGTGGCATACAGATGCTAAAAAGTACTGGAAGGGTAAAGATTTTTTAATAGAAGTCATTTACAAATCTGTGTAACTATCTGGCACCAGATGATTAAAAAAAATAAAAAAATAAAATGTTTTCCACCGGGGTACCCCTTTAACCTCTTAAGGACCAAGGGGGTATAGATACGCCCTCACACCCTGGGCATTAAGGACCCAGGGCGTATCCATACGCCCTGGCGTTTTCCGGTCCCTGCCGCGCGCCGGGCAGAGATCGGAACCGGATGCCTGCTGAAATGCTTCAGCAGGCATCCAGGGCAAACGCCGAGGGGGGCCATGTCGGGAAATCGCCCTTGCGATCTGCGGCGATACCGGGCTGATCGGGTCTCTGGGACCCGACCGCCCGGTAATTTTGCATGATCCCGGTTGTCACAGACAGCCAGGACCATGCTGGAGTATAGGAGCGAGGTGGCAAGCCTGCCACCTCCTCCTATCCCCTGCGATTCTTCGGTAACCGCGGGGGGGGGGGGGGGGGGGGTTTGGGTTACTTCCTCCCACCCTGCCCGGCCCCTGGCAGTCCGGAGAGGACGGGAAGAAGACCGGAGGACGCGGCGGGGGATGGGGGAGTGCTGCTTACTTCGTCCCTGAAGACCCGGATCCCGGCGATGAAGACGGCGGCAGCGATAGGCGAGTTCCTCTTCAGCCACGGTCGGGCCCTTTACAGCAATGCACATCGCTGTAAAGCGACATGCATTGCTGTAATGGGACCCTGTATACTACAACTCCCAGCATGCCCAGACAGCCCTAGGCGCAAATTTTGCGCGGCAGCTCAAACTCGCAGCGGGAAACTCACTGTAATCCCCCGCCCATGTGACTGTACCCTAAAAACACTACACTACCACAAAATAAAATAAAAAGTAAAAAAACACTACATATACATATACCCCTACACAGCCCCCCTCCCCAATAAAAATGAAAAACGTCTGGTACGCCACTGTTTCCAAAATGAAGCCTCCAGCTGTTGCAAAACAACAACTCCCAGTATTGCTGGACAGCCGTTGACTGTCCAAGCATGCTGGGAGTTTTGCAACAGCTGGAGGCACCCTGTTTGGGAATCACTGGCGTAGACTACCCCTATGTCCACCCCTATGCAAATCCCTAATTCAGGCCTCAAATGCACATGGTGCTCTCACTTTGGAGCCCTATCGTATTTCAAGGCAACAGCTTAGGGCCACATATGGGGTATCGCCGTACTCGGGAGAAATTGCCTAACAAATTTTGGGGGGCTTTTTCTCCTTTCACCCCTTATGAAAAGGTAAAGTTGGGGTCTACACCAGCATGTTAGTGTAAAAAAATAAATTGTTTACACTAACATGCTGGTGTTGCCTTATACTTTTCATTTTGACAAGAGGTAAAAGGGAAAAAAGCCCCCCAAAATTTGTAATGCAATTTCTCCCGACTACGGAGATACCCCATATGTGGGCGCAAAGTGCTCTGGGGCGCACAACAAGGCCCAGAAGGGACAGTGCACCATGTACATTTCAGGTGATTTGCACAGGGGTGGCTGCTTGTTACAGCGGTTTTGACAAACGCAAAAAAAACAAAACCCCACATGTGACCCCATTTCGGAAACTGCATCCCTCACGGAATGTAATGAGGGGTGCAGTGAGAATTTACACCCCACTGGTGTCTGACAGATCTTTGGAACAGTGGGCTGTGCAAATTAAAAATTCCGTACAGCCCACTGTTCCAAATATCTGACAGACACCAGTGGGGGTAAATGCTCACTGTACCCCTTGTTACGTTCCTCAAGGGGTCTAGTTTCCAAAATGGTATGCCATGTGGGGGTTATTTTGCTGTCCTGGCACCATAGGGGCTTCCTAAATGCGACATGCCCCCCCCGAGCAAAATTTGCTCTCAAAAAGCCAAATATGACTCCTTCTCTTCGGAGCATTGTAGTTTGCCCGTAGTGAACTTCAGGTCAACTTATGGGGTACCTCCATACTCAGAAGAGATGGGGTTACAAATTTTGGGGGGTATTTTTTGATATTAACCCTTGCAAAAATGTGAAATTTGGGGGGGAAACACATTTTAGTGAAATTTTTTTTTTTTTTTTACGTATGCAAAAGTCGTGAAACCCCTGTGGGGTATTAAGGCTCACTTTATTCCTTGTTACATTCCTCAAGGGGTCTAGTTTCCAAAATGGTATGCCATGTGGGGGTTTCTTTGCTCTCCTGGCACCATAGGGGTTTCCTAAATGCGACATGCCCCCGAGCAAAATTTGCTCTCAAAAAGCCAAATATGACTTCTTCTCTTCTGAGCATTGTAGTTCGCCCGTAGTGCACTTCTGGTCAACTTATGGGGTACCTCCATACTCAGAAGAGATGGGGTTACAAATTTTGGGGGGTATTTTCTGCTATTCAACCTTGCAAAAATGTGAAATTTGGGGGGGGAAACACACATTTTAGTGAAAATTTTATTTTATTTTTTTACATATGCAAAAGTCGTGAAACACATGTTGGGTATTAAGGCTCACTTAATTCCTTGTTACGTTCCTCAAGAGGTCTTGTTTCCAAAATGGTATGGCATGTGTTTTTTTTGCTCTTCTGGCACCATAGGGGCTTCCTAAATGCAACATGCCCCCCAAAAACCATTTCAGAAAAACGTACTCTGCAAAATCCCCTTGTCCTTCGCTTCTGAGCCCTCTACTGCGCCCGCCAAACACTTTACATAGACATATGAGGTATGTCCTTACTCGAGAGAAATTGGGCTACAAATATAAGTATAAATTTTCTCCTTTTACCCCTTGAAAAAATTCAAAAATTAGGTCTACAAGAACATGCGAGTGTAAAAAATGAAGCTTGTGAATTTTCTCCTTCACTTTGCTGCTATTCCTGTGAAACACCTAAAGGGTTAAAAGGCTGACCGAATATCATTTTGAATACTTTGGGGGGTGCAGTTTTTATAATGGGGTCATTTGTGGGGTATTTCTAAGATGAAGACCCTTCAAATCCACTTCAAACCTGAACTGGTCCCTGAAAAATAGTGAGTTTGGAAATTTTGTGAAAAATTGGAAAATTGCTGCTGAACTTTGAAGCCCTCTGGTGTCTTCCAAAAGTAAAAACACGTCAATTTTAGGATGCAAACATAAAGTAAACATATTGTATATGTGAATTAAAAAAAAATATATTTTGAATATCCATTTTCCTTACAAGCAGAAAGCTTCAAAGTTAGAAAAATGCAAAATTTTCAAATTTTTCATAAAATTTGGGGATTTTTCACCAAGAAAGGATGCAAGTTACCAAAAAATGTTACCACTATGTTAAAGTAGAATATGTCACGAAAAAACAATCTCGGAATCAGAATGATAACTAAAAGCATTCCAGAGTTATTCATGTTTAAAGTGACAGTGGTCAGAATTGCAAAAAATGGCCGGGTCCTAAGGTGTAAAATGGCTGGGTCCTTAAGAGGTTAAAGATGTATTTCCATCTCCCAAAGTTTTCCTCTATCTAGTAGAAAGGAGATAACCTGCTGATTGTTGGGGGTCTGAGGGCTGGCACCCCCACTGACCATTCTTCAGCTTGGCAATGTTGGGAAGTCCCATAGAGAATGAATAGAGGCTGTGCATGTGCCCCATTTCACCTGTGTTCTTGTGATTGGTGGGGGTCGCAGTGGTCGGACCCCCACTGATCAGCACATCATCAACTATCTATTGAATAGAAGATAACATGCTGAGGCTGGAATATCCCTTAAAGGCCACTTTCACGCGCAGTATTTTGGTCAGTATTTTAAATCAAAATTTGTAGCCAAAACTAGGAATGGAAGCCACTTCTGGTTTTGTTTACAAATACTGATGTAAATAATGACTGCAATTCTGCAGTGTGAACATGGCCTAATTGTGAAAAAGTAATGCGAAATTTGAGATTATGGTAGAATTTTTCAACTGCAACGTTGTACCTTTAAGGGAGTGTTTCCCAAGCAGTGTGCCTCCAGCTGTTGCAAAACTACAACTTCCAGCATGTCCGGACAGCCTTCGGCTGTCCGGACATGCTGGAAGTTGTAGTTTTGCAACAGCTGGAGGCACGCTGCTTGGGAAGCACTGCTAAAAGGACTAACAGAAATGACATTATTAAACTGAAGGAAGACAGGGAACAAGGTGGGGAGAGGGGTTATTACTTACCTGGCTCTGCTAGGATGATCTTGGCCCCGCTGGACCTGAAGCAATGCAGGAATGACTGGGACCTGATGTTACTATTCAGGCAGGACAGTGCACAGCCGAGTTTCGCCACCCCCAGCCAGATCCAGATGTAAGCAGGGGAATTGCTCATGTAGATGGCCACACAGTCCCCGGACTTGACCCCCGCATGTTTGCGCAGAGCCCGGGCTGCCTGGTTGCTGAGCCGGTCTATCTCGGAGTAAGTGTATACCTCCTCCTGGTAGATGATGAGCGGCTTATCCGGGGACTTGTCCACCTGCTCCAGGAAGATGTCCACCACTGTGTGTGCCGGGGTCTTCCTCACGTGCTTCCTATTCCTGATGCCGTAGCGCACCACAGTGATGAAGTGGGCGATGTCCTGGAAGATGTACGGGAAGATGAAGCTGATGAGCAGCGGGAGAAGCAGCAGCCCCGGGAGGGCGGTAAAGAACACGGTGATCATAGTGGCGGGATCCGTGATTGTGACTGAGAGAGACGGCGGGAAGACTCAGGAGGTGCACCTGCTCAGGAGGACATGAACCATTGTGGTGTGGTCACAGGTGACAGCTCTACATGGAGGAGAGGGGTGTGCACTTACCGGCTGCCCTCCCACTACACACAGGTAGTACACTAAGGTGACAGCTCTACATGGAGGAGAGGGGTGTGCACTTACCGGCTGCCCTCCCACTACACACAGGTAGTACACTAAGGTGACAGCTCTACATGGAGGAGAGGGGTGTGCACTTACCTGCTGCCCTCCCACTACACACAGGTAGTACACTAAGGTGACAGCTCTACATGGAGGAGAGGGGTGTGCACTTACCTGCTGCCCTCCCACTACACACAGGTAGTACACTAAGGTAACAGCTCTACATGGAGGAGAGGGGTGTGCACTTACCGGCTGCCCTCCCACTACACACAGGTAGTACACTAAGGTAACAGCTCTACATGGAGGAGAGGGGTGTGCACTTACCGGCTGCCCTCCCACTACACACAGGTAGTACACTAAGGTAACAGCTCTACATGGAGGAGAGGGATGTGCACTTACCGGCTGCCCTCCCACTACACACAGGTAGTACACTAAGGTAACAGCTCTACATGGAGGAGAGGGGTGTGCACTTACCTGCTGCCCTCCCACTACACACAGGTAGTACACTAAGGTAACAATTGTGTGGGAGAGGGGTGTGCACTTACCGGCTGCCCTCCCACTACACACAGGTAGTACACTAAGGTAACAGCTCTACATGGAGGAGAGGGGTGTGCACTTACCGGCTGCCCTCCCACTACACACAGGTAGTACACTAAGGTAACAGCTCTACATGGAGGAGAGGGGTGTGCACTTACCGGCTGCCCTCCCACTACACACAGGTAGTACACTAAGGTAACAATTGTGTGGGAGAGGGGTGTGCACTTACCGGCTGCCCTCCCACTACATACAGGTAGTACACTAAGGTGACAGCTCTACATGGAGGAGAGGGGTGTGCACTTACCTGCTGCCCTCCCACTACACACAGGTAGTACACTAAGGTAACAGCTCTACATGGAGGAGAGGGGTGTGCACTTACCTGCTGCCCTCCCACTACACACAGGTAGTACACTAAGGTGACAGCTCTACATGGAGGAGAGGGGTGTGCACTTACCTGCTGCCCTCCCACTACACACAGGTAGTACACTAAGGTGACAGCTCTACATGGAGGAGAGGGGTGTGCACTTACCTGCTGCCCTCCCACTACACACAGGTAGTACACTAAGGTGACAGCTCTACATGGAGGAGAGGGGTGTGCACTTACCTGCTGCCCTCCCACTACACACAGGTAGTACACTAAGGTGACAGCTCTACATGGAGGAGAGGGGTGTGCACTTACCTGCTGCCCTCCCACTACACACAGGTAGTACACTAAGGTGGCAGCTCTACATGGAGGAGAGGGGTGTGCACTTACCGGCTGCCCTCCCACTACACACAGGTAGTACACTAAGGTGACAGCTCTACATGGAGGAGAGGGGTGTGCACTTACCTGCTGCCCTCCCACTACACACAGGTAGTACACTAAGGTGACAGCTCTACATGGAGGAGAGGGGTGTGCACTTACCTGCTGCCCTCCCACTACACACAGGTAGTACACTAAGGTAACGGCTCTACATGGAGGAGAGGGGTGTGCACTTACCTGCTGCCCTCCCACTACACACAGGTAGTACACTAAGGTGACAGCTCTACATGGAGGAGAGGGGTGTGCACTTACCTGCTGCCCTCCCACTACACACAGGTAGTACACTAAGGTATTGGCTCTACATGGAGGAGAGGGGTGTGCACTTACCTGCTGCCCCCCCACTACACACACAGGTAGTACACTAAGGTGACAACTCTACATGGAGGAGAGGGGTGTACACTTACCGGCTGCCCTCCCACTACACACACAGGTAGTACACTAAGGTAAAAGTTCTGTGGGAGAGGGGTGTGCACTTACCTACTGCTCTCCCACTACACACACAGGTAGTACACTAAGGTAACAATTCTGTGGGTGAGGCGTGTGCACTTACCTACTGCTCTCCCACTACACACTCAGGTAGTACAGTAACGTGACAGCTCTGAGGGGAGAGGGGTGTGCACTTACCTACCACCCTCCCACCACATACACATGTAGTACACTAAGGTGACAGCTCTGGGGGAGAGGGTTGTGCACTTACCTACCACCCTCCCACCACATACACAGGTAGTACACTAAGGTGACAGCTCTGGGGTAGAGGGATGTGCACTTACCTACTGCCCTCCAACTACACACACAGGTATTACAATAAGGTGACAGCTCTACATGGAGGAGAGGGGTGTGCACTTACCTACTCCCCTTCCACTCCACACACAGGTAGTACACTAAGGTGAAAGTTCTGTGGGAGAGGGGTGTGCACCTACCTACTGCCCTCCCACTACCCACACAGGTGACAGCTCTGGGGGAGAAGGGTGTGCACTTACCCACTGCCCTCCTACTCCACGTGCAGGTGAATAGCTGCCTAATATGAAGGTGTGTGTATCTGAAACCCATAACACCTATTATTATAGGACATATTTTGTGCTCCTGCCAGCTCTTTGCACAATGCAGTCCACCCTGACAAATTTGCTTTGCTGGCTTTACAACACCTTGTGTGGTGTGCTTAAAAACTGCACCTGGACATTCCAAATTGCTTAAAAAAAAGTAATGCACACAAGTTTTTTTGTTTAATTGTGTTTTTTTTGTTAGGTTAGTTCCAATACTTTTTAAAAAGAAGAGAAACACTGGCAGCAATGCATCCAATATTTCTTTTATTCGAAGAGACGCGGGGACAGACAACAACAGGCCGGTGCGTTTTAGTAATACAAAGCAATGATGTTTCACGGTGACCACTTCTTCTGGCTCACTTAAAGGGGTACTCCGCTGCTCAGCGTTCGGAACAAAATGTTCCAAATGCTTAGAGCCGCTGTTGGGGGCTTGTGATGTCACGGCTCCGCACCCTCAATGCAAGTCTATGGGAGGGGGCGTGACGGTAGTCACGCCCCCTCCCATAGACTTGCATTGAGGGGGCGGGGCGTAACATCACTAGCCCCCGGTGTCAGCCCTAAGCGTTCGGAGCATTTTGTTCTGAATGCTGAGCAGTGGAGTACCCCTTTAAATATACCCAAATTGAGGTCTATCGCTGAAAGCCGTCACCAAAAACATGTGACACCAAATTTCCTTCCTCCAAGGAAATGGTCTGGGCCGAGACAGCAGTGTGTAATGAAGCTGCCACCTGTGCCTGGATGGTGAATAAGGAGACTGTGGGGTACGTTCACACGAAAGAACCCCCAGTGCGTATTACGCTGCGGATCCACAGCTGAAGGACCGCTGTATGCTGTCTTTACAGGTGCCTGCTCGGAGCGGCAATCCACTGCTACGAGCAGACACACTGTGATGTGCGAGTTGCCGTGCGCATTCGCAGTATACTCGCATATCGCGGCAGCTCTCGGCCTAGCCCATAGAGCAGGAGGAGCGGCCGCAATGTGTGCCAGTACACCGCGCATGCGCAGGGACTCGCACATAGCTTCAGTGTGTCTGCTTGTAGCGGCGTATTGCCACACCGAGCAGGCACCTGTAAAGGCAGCATACAGCGGTCCTTCACAATACGCGCTGGGGATCCGCTCATGTTAATGTACCCTAATAATGGTCTGGACTGTCTGTAGCTGCTTTGTTGTGTGTGTGCGCTCACATAACCACTGTTCCCAACACCTCTGGTACCTGTCACCGTCAATGAAATAATATGTTACAGTAGCCTTTATTCACTGTGTACAGGTATCAGTTAGGATCCATCTTCCGACTCACAGATACCACGGCACCATTAACAACGTAATTCTTAACATATTAAACAGTACACAGCACATACTTGTATAATTCTGAGCGGAGGTCCTTTTGGAGTAATGATTCAGTTCACTCTCTGTGATAGAAAGTAAAATACAATAAAATATTGTTAACCCATGTGTGACATGCAATACCCTTGTTCAATGTAATAGCTGTGACAGCTCGTAGTCGTGGTTCAGACCGCGCGATTCCAGAGTAATTAGGAATTAGTCAGTAAGTAATTTTTTAACGTCTCTCCCTCTTCTGGGTTGCGCTACCTCATCTATAACCTGATATTGTAACTATGCTAGGGAATGACCCTTATTCTTAAAATGTGCTGGAATAGCACAGACATTTTATAAGGTATATCACATTGCATTTTAGGAACTGTCCAGAGCAGCATATGTTTGCTATGGGGATTTTCTCCTACTCTGGACAGTTCTTAAAATGGACAGAGAGCACTGTGGTCATGATGTCAGCAGAGAGCTCTCTGTTCCAAAAAGAAAAGAATTTCCTCTGTAGTATTCAGCAGCTAATAAGTACTGGAAGGATTAAGATTTTTTAATAGAAGTAATTTACAAATCTGTGTAACTTTCTGATACTAGTTGATTAAAAAAAAATATATAAAAAAAAAATTTAAAAAAAGTTTTGCACCAGAGTACCTAGGTTTCCACTTTTTTTTTCTGGCAGTTTTTGAAAACTGCCACTGTAGTCTTTGAGCTAAAATGAGAAAGTGGATCCATAATGTTCCATATGTTCTACTCCTTTTGAATACACTTCTGGCTTTGGCTCAAAAAGTGGAAGCTTAGCCTTAAGGGGTATTCCAGGATTTTTTTTTATTTGACTATGCTACAGGGGCTGTAAAGTTAGTGTAGTTCATAATATAGTGGTACCTCAACATACTATGGTAATCCATTGAACCATCGTTTGTGGGAACCATCGTATGTTGAGGGATCCGTGCAATGTAAAGTATAGGAAGTTGTACCTGTCCCCGCCACTCCGGACCGTCACCGATGGTCACCACTGCCCTGGATGTCGCCCTCCATCGCTGTCGCCATGTCCCTGCCGCTCCGGAACGTTTCTGCTGCCCGAGTACACCGCTGTCACCGTCATCACGTCACTATGCACGCCGCTCCTATTGCATGACGGGACGGCGTGCGCTGCGACGTGATGACGACGATGGAGAGCGCCGGCGATGGAGGGGATCCCGAAGAGGTCGTTCTGGAGCCCCGAGGACAGGTAGGAGACCATCACCGGAGCACACGGGGCACCGTAAACGGCTATCCGGCAGCAGCTGAAGCAGTCTGCGCAGCCAGATAGCCGTTTATGAGATGGCCCCGACATACAAAAGCATCGTATGTTGATGCTGCCTTCAACATGCGATGGCCTCTGAGAGGCCATCGCATGTTGAAATTATCATAGGTCGGGGGGTCACTGTATAGTGTCTGTACCTGTGTGTGACGGTTTTCCCACAATTCTTATGTGATTTTAACTCCAATATTTATTTTTATCAGCATACAAAATTACTGTTGTGTCAGATTTTTCCCAGGTTGCAATGCGGTTGAGACCTGACTCGCTAGTCAGCTGATGACAGGGATCCTGTCTGCTTCAATGGGTGGAGGGATCGCTTGGTGGGAGAGAGATCAATCTGCAACAGCTGTAGGCACCCTGATTGAAAACCACAGGTATTTTGAATGGATGCAGCCCATTTATGTTTCAATGGGTGGGGTGGCTGATGTCTGCGAGGGAGGAAATGGAATTGTGGGATTTGTAGGCAAAGAAGAAAACTCAAAAAGGAAATACCAGTTCACAAAATGCTAGCCACAGTGTTATGGTAATCTCACAACATAGCCATTTAGCCCCAAGACAAGCGCAGATCCTTCCTAAGCATGTTCATTACTGTCTGCCAGGTACGTACTAAAATCATCTTATGGTGGATAACCCCTTTAAGGACTCAAAACAATTTTAGTTTTTTCCTCCTCACCTTCTAAAAATCATACTGCGTTCAATTTTGCACCTACAGACCCATAAAAGGGCTTGATTTTTGTGTCTACAATTGTACTTTGTAATGACATCAATTCTTTATAACATAATCTGCAGAAAAACAAAAAAACAAAAATATTTGTGGGGTGAAATGGAAAAAAATGCAATTTTGCAACTTTTTATGGCTTCCGTTTCTAGACAGTGCCCTTTTCGGTAAAAGCGACACCTTATCTTTATTCTGTGGGTCCATATGGTTACATGGATACCCAATTTATGTAGGTTTTATTTATTTTACACCAAAATTTGTATGTTTAAAATTGTCATCTTCTGACCCCTATGCCTTTTTTTTTTTCCGCATACGGGGCTTTATGAGGGCTAATTTTTAGCGCCATGGTCTGTAGTTCTTATCGGTACCATTTTTGTTTTGATGGGACTTTCTGATCACTTTTTATTAATATTTTTATGGTATATGAAGTGACCAAAAATGCACAATTTTGGACTTTGGTATTTTTTTTACGTGTACACCATTGTGTAGCTAACCTTATATTTTAATAGTTTGGACATTTACGTACGCGAGGGTACCACATTTTTTTATTACATTATTTTATTTAAAAAATTGGAAAAGGGAAGGTGATTTAAACTTTTATCACATTTATTCACTTTTTTTTTTTTTTACACTTTTTTTTTAGCCATTCAATCTTTTGATTGCATGCACTGATCACTGCTATGCCACAGCATTGATCGATGTTATCGGCCCTCTGCTGCTCCAGGCTTGGAGCAGTAGATCGCCGATCTGATGATGAGGAGGCAGGTGAGCACCCTCCTGTTGTCCAGTAAGTTGATCGAGACATTGCGATTCTGTCACAATAGTCCCTATCAGCTCCGCTCCGGAATAGTTTTACTTTCACTTCAGATGCCGCATTCAACTTTGATCGCAGCGTCTAAAGGGTTAATGCCGGGCATTGGCCTGCTGATAATAGTGGGTTTGAAGCGTTCTCCGCTGGTTAAAGGGGTACTCCGGTGAAAAACTTTTTTTTTAAAATCAACTGATGCCAGAAAGTTAAACAGATTTGTAAATTACTTTTATTAAAAATCTTAATCCTTCCTGTACTTATTAGCTGCTGAATACTACAGTGGAAATTCTTTTCCGTTTGAAACACAGAGCTGTCTGCTGAATCACGAGCACAGTGCTCTCTGCTGACATCTCTGTCCATTTTTAGGAACTGTCCAGGGTAAAAGGAAATCCCCATAGCAAACATATGCTGTTCTGGACAGTTCTTAAAATGGACAGAGATGTCAGCAGAGAGCACTGTGCTCGTGATGTCAGCAGACAGTTCTGTGTTTCAAAAAGAAAATAATTTCCGCTGTAGTATTCACCAGCTAATAAGTACAGGAAGGATTAAGATTTTTTAATAGAAGTAATTTACAAATCTGTTTAACTTTCTGGCACCAGTTTTTGGTGGTTTTGTGCCTTTTTTGCACAGTTCATAAAACCTGTCCATATCATGTGTATTGCCAAACTCAGTGGATTGCAACTCAAAATCAGCAGAAATGTGTAAACCAAAAGGCGCAAAAAAGGGCACGCAAAAATAGCGCCAAATATAGACGGAAAAAAAGGGTAAACACAATGGGTGAGATTTATCAAAACCTGTCCAAAGGAAAAGTTGCCCATAGCAACCAATTAGATTGCCTCTTTTATTTTTAACAAGGCTTCTGAAAAATGTAAGACGCAATCAATGGTTGCTATGGGAAACTGGCCAACTTTTCCTCTGGACAGGTTTTGATAAATCTCCCCCAATGATAAATACCAGCCAATGTCTTCAAGTGCATTGTAGAGGCAGGTCTAGCAGATATCGGTCTCTCACCAAGAGATACACTACCCAAAGGTAGACTCCAAGCACCTTTTTATAAGACAGGGGAAGCACTTTTTTACGCCCCCTTGTGGCAAGATGCAGTGTCTCATTAGACCACACCTGTAATCATTCACATATTTTCATGAAGATTTTTAATAAGCATTATTGCAAAATTACTGCTCAAATTCTAAATTTCAATAAAGATGTTTTTAGTTTTAAAGATTTTACATAATGCAACAAATTTTTATGTACATTATTTCAGCTGCTGGTGTAAGGATGAAGTTAACCTAACAAACTATGTGGCGATCTGGCTGTTCTACGTAAGGCTACATACATTTCTTACATAAGGTTGCCATATCAGTTTTTTGTTTTCCTAAACAAAAAACTGACACCGCCGTATGTATACGGTTTTTGTAACATCATGAAAGATCCCAAAACTGGACAGTCTCCTTCCCAAAACCATAGTTAGACAGTCAGGTTTTATTCAATTCTGGCGCAAATACAGGCGCAGAGAGAATTTCTGGCGCAAAACCCGACAACATAGGTCGGGTTTACAATAGTAGATGAGGGCCAATGTGTTAAAAACTTAAATATTTTTGCATGTATCCTTGTGACAGCATTGTTTCTGAGCTCCGGCACATAGGAAAACATTGCATCATAGCATTAACATTTTATCCTAGGTAGAAATATAAATAAGGGATCTCAACTGTTGCTTTGAGATTCAGTACCCATCAAAAGTACAATCTACCAGAACCTATTTAAAGTAGTGTTGGTATGGGTACATGGGCAAAAAAGCTCCTCTCAGGCTAGGCGCACACACAGTATTACAGTATTTGGATTCTTATTTTGGTCAGTATTTTTACGAAAACCAGCAAAGGATCCAAAACACATCATCCAACAAAAAATATAATTTTAGTATGATGATGATGCTGCTGATGATTATTAACCCCTTCCCGCAGAATGTCATATATAAACGCCGGGTTGTGCAGTGCGTTCGCGCATCCCGGCGTTTATAAATGACATTCAGTTAACCCGGCGATGCGCAGCATCGCACGGGTTAACTGGCAGAAGTCCCGCTGTTTCCAGCAGGGGACAACTTCTGCTTCACCCCCAGGACCATCCATTGATGGTCCTGGTCAGCGATCACTGTGATTGGTCCCTGTGGACCAATCACAGTGATCTGGGGTGAAAGTTCAGATCTCCCGCACTGCCCGCCCCTGGAAGTCGGACAGAACGGGGGACGATGGCTGCGGGGGCTCGCGGGGACCTGCAGCATAGGGGGGGAACACCAGGGGACCGGCGGCCTTACCAGATCCAGCGGCGGGACCGGCCACGTGGACGAGCAGCGACGGGACCGGCAGGTGAGTATATGGTCCTCAGAAGCAGCAGTGAAGATCTTCACTGCTGCTTCTAGGAGTCTGAAAACTACAACTCCCAGCATGCCTAGACAGCCTTTGGCTATCTGGGCATGCTGGGAGTTGTAGTTTTGCAACATCTGGAGGGCCCCAGTTTGGAGACCATTGTATAATGGTCTCCAATCTGTGCTCTTCCAGCTGTTGCAAAACTACAACTCCCAGCATGCACTGACTGTCCAGGCATGCTGGGAGTTTTAGTTCAGCAACATCTGGCCCTTCAGATGTTGCCGAACTACAACTCCCAGCATGCCCTTCAGCTGTCTGGGCATGCTTGGAGTTGTAGTTTTGCAACAACTGGAGACACACTGGTTGGGAAACATTGTCTGTTTCTAACTCAGTGTTCCCTAACCTGTGTGCCTCCAGCTGTTGCAAAACTATAACTCCCAGCATGCACTAACAGACCATGCATGCTGGGAGTTGTAGTTTTGCAACATCTGGAGGGCCCCAGTTTGGAGACCATTGTATAATGGTCTCCAATCTGTGCTCTTCCAGCTGTTGCAAAACTACAACTCCCAGTATGCACTGACTGTCCAGGCATGCTGGGAGTTTTAGTTCAGCAACATCTGGCCCTTCAGATGTTGCCGAACTACAACTCCCAGCATGCCCTTCAGCTGTCTGGGCACGCTGGGAGTTGTAGTTTTGCAACAACTGGAGACACACTGGTTGAGAAACATTGTCTGTTTCTAACTCAGTGTTCCCTAACCTGTGTGCCTCCAGCTGTTGCAAAACTATAACTCCCAGCATGCACTAACAGACCATGCATGCTGGGAGTTGTGGTTTTGCAACAGCTGGTACATTCACATGGGCGAGGGTACATTCACATGGGCGAGGCTTTTACAGTGGGTTTCTCGCATCTTGAGATGCAGCAAATTTTGCGCCGGGAAACTCGCTGTAACCCCCCGCCCGTGTGACTGTACCCTAAAAACACTACACTACACTAACACAAAATAAAATAAAAAGTTAAAAACACTACATATACACATACCATTACACAGCCCCCCTCCCCCAATAAGAACGTCCGGTACGCCACTGTTTCCAAAGCAGAGCCTCCAGCTGTTGAAAAACAACAATTCCCAGTATTGCCGGACAGCCGTTGACTGTCCACGCATGCTGGGAGTTTTGCAACAGCTGGAGGCACCCTGTTTGGGAATCACTGGCGTAGAATACCTCTATGTCCACCCCTATGCAAATCCCTAATTTAGGCCTCAAATGCACATGGCGCTCTCACTTTGGAGCCCTGTCGTATTTCAAGGCAACAGTTTAGGGCGACATATGGGGTATCGCCGTACTCGGAAGAAATTGCGTTACAAGGTTTGGGGGGATTTTTCTTCTTTAACCCTTCATGAAAAGGAAATGTTGGGGTCTACACCAGAATGTTAGTGTAAAAAAATTAAATTTTTTACACTAACATGCTGATGTTGCCCTATACTTTACATTTTCACAAGAGGTAAAAGGGAAAAAAGCCCCCCAAAATTTGTAACGCAATTTCTCCCGACTACAGAGATACCCCATATGTGAGCGCAAAGTGCTCTGGGGGCGCACAACAAGGCCCAGAAGGGAGAATGCACCATGTACATTTGAGGTGATTTGCACAGGGGTGGCTGATTGTTACAGCGGTTTTGACAAACCCAAAAAAAACAAAACCCCACATGTGATCCCATTTCGGAAACGACACCCCTCACGGAATGTAATGAGGGGTGCAGTGAGAATTTACCCCCCACAGGTGTCTGACGGATCTTTGGAACAGTGGTCCGTGAAAATGAAAACTTGTACAGCCCACTGTTCCAAAGATCTGTCAGACACCAGTGGGGGACAAATGCTCACTGTATCCCTTGTTACGTTCCTCAAGGGGTCTCGTTTCCAAAATGGTATGCCATGTGTTTTTTTTTGCTGTTCTGGCACCATAGGGGCTTCCTAAATGCAATATGCCCCCCGAGCAAAATTTACTCTCAAAAAGCCAAATATGACTCCTTCTCTTCTGAGCATTGTAGTTCGCCCATAGTGCACTTCAGGTCAACTTATGGGGTACCTCCATACTCAGAAGAGAAGGGGTTACAAATATTGGGGGGTATTTCCTGCTATTAACCCTTGCAAAAATGTAAAATTTGGGGGGAAACACACATTTTAGTGGAATTTTTTTTTTTACATATGCAAAAGTCGTGAAACACCTGTGGGGTAATAAGGCTCACTTTATTCCTTGTTACATTCCTCAAGGGGTCTCGTTTCCAAAATGGTATGCCATGTGTTTTTTTTTTTTGCTGTTCTGGCACCATAGGGGCTTCCTAAATGCAACATGCCCCCCAAAAACCATTTCAGAAAAACGTACTCTCCAAAATCCCCTTGTCGCTCTTTCCCTTCTGAGCCCTCTACTGCGCCCGCCGAACAATTTACATAGACATATGAGGTATGTGCTTACTTGAGAGAAATTGGGCTACAAATACAAGTATACATTTTCTCCTTTTACCCCTTGTAAAAATTCAAAAATTGGGTCTACAAGAACATGCGAGTGTAAAAAATAAAGATTGTGAATTTTCTACTTCACTTTGCTTCTATTCCTGTGAAACACCTAAAGGGTTAAAATGATGACTGAATGTCATTTTGAATACTTTGGGGGGTGCAGTTTTTATAATGGGGTCTTTTGTGGGGTATTTCTAATATGAAGACCCTTCAAATCCACTTCAAACCTTAACTGGTCCCTGAAAAATAGTGAGTTTGAAAATTTTGTGAAAAATTGGAAAATTGCTGCTGAACTTTGAAGCCCTCTGGTGTCTTCCAAAAGTAAAAACTCGTCACTTTTATGATGCAGACATAAAGTAGACATATTGTATATGTGAATTAAAAAATTTTTTATTTGTAATATACATTTTCCTTACAAGCAGATAGCTTCAAAGTTAGAAAAATGCTAAATTTTCAAATTTTTCATCAAATTTTAGGATTTTTCCCAAGGAAAGGATGCAAGTTACCACAAAAATTTACCACCATGTTAAAGTAGAATATGTCACGAAAAAACAATCTCGGAATCAGAATGATAACTAAAAGCATTCCAGAGTTATTAATGTTTAAAGTGACAGTGGTCAGATGTGCAAAAAACGCTCTGGTCCTTAAGGCCAAAATGGCTTGGTCCTGAAGGGGTTAATAATAATAATAATAAGAAGAAATATCTAGTTATCATTAAATGAGCACTCTCATTAAAACTAATTTTTCCTATTACACTCCTTATGGTAATATACTTTGGTTGAAAAAAATGAAGTTTTCTATGTTTTATTTGTGCTTAAAAAAGCTCAAGAGCACATTTCCCCCCATCTTATAGGACCGAAGACTTAGGACCGAAGACCAAACACAGAAAGTGCAGCCTGGAGCGCTGAGGGGGGGTGTCCAGCCAACAGCATATGGCAGTTAAGTGTGAGAGGAGCTATGATTGGACGAGTTTTGACCCCCCCCCCCCCTCAGCACTCCAGGCTGCACTTTCTGTGTTTGGACCTCAGTCCTAAGTCTGTGTATGAGATGGGGGAAAATGTGCTCTTGGGCTTTTTTAAGCACAAATAAAACATAGAAAGCTTCATTTTTTTTACATTTTTTTAAACAAAGTATAATAGAAATCTTTTTTATTTACCATAAGGAGTGCAATAGCACAAATAAATTTTAATGAGAGTTACCCTTTAAGTGCAGTTTTATAGTCCTACGTTCAAATCCCACAAAAGACAACTTCTGCAATGAGTTTGTATATTTTCCCCGTGTTTGTGTGGGTTTCCTCTGGGTACTCCGGTTTCTCCCACAGTCCAAAGCATACTGATAGGTGAATTTACATTGTGAGGCCAATCTGAGTGAACAGTTTGTAGCGCTGTGGAGTTTTGGCCAGTATTCTTAGCCATAACCAGTTCTTGCTGGTTTTGCCGGTGAAACTGTTTCCAGTAAATTTGTGAAGCCATTTAACAATCACATATCTACAACCAACACTCAATAAGAGTCCAAAAATATAAATTCAAAAAGTGAAAAAACTTTATTTAGAACAATATCAGAAACACAATATGGGACCCACCCAATTAAAACAACCAACCCTTAAAAATGAACCCCACAAAATGGACAGGGGATAGCTCATCTCTAGACCCTAGCATACATGAAAAAATCACAAGAATAACTAACAAAGTCATGAAAAATAATGTGGTCATATGTTATTACCTAAGGTAGTCCTGCTGGGTCCTACAAGATCACTATGCCCCCGCCGCCGCCTCAACACGTGTTTCGTATTCTTCCTCATGAGGTGGGGATTAACACACTTAGTGTCCTTTTATATCCGCCTGTCAATAATTGGCGCATGCGTCTGGGCCGAACGCCGCCGGGGATCCGGAAACCGTCACTGAGATGCACATGTCACATCCGGTGACGCGCTGTCCCAGTGTTGACAGCTCCTCGGAATGCCCAGCGGCGGCAGAACCACACGCATGCGCACTGACAGGGAGATATCCTCACAAGGTAAATGCAGACTGGCGCAGGCGTATCCCCGCCGACCATACAGTGTTGCAGGATCACGCATGCGCCGCCGCTATATCAATCCCTCTAACATAATAATAACAGATGACCACATTTTACAATGAATATTACACCCACTGGACCGCATGGATGAACAATAACATGGGTAATCATTCAACTTGAATTCATTAATTATTCTCAAAAACAACCCATACTCCATCCCACTAATATTAACCTTAATGCAAAAACCCTCACCCATACAGTAAGTACATTACATAGATATAAATTAAAATTTCACAACGGAACAAACACATCAGTGCAACATATTGCATGTTACATATCTTATGCAGTACAATATTATGATGCAAAACTACATCCATATCTATAATACATGTTAAACATGACCCCCCCCCACACTAAGTGTGTTAATCCCCACCTCCTGAGGAAGAATACGAAACACGTGTTGAGGCGGCGGCGGGGGCATAGTGATCTTGTAGGACCCAGCATGACTACCTTAGGTAATAACATATGACCACATTATTTTTCATGACTTTGTTATTCTTGTGATTTTTTCATGTATGCTAGGGTCTAGAGATGAGCTATCCCCTGACCATTTTGTGGGGTTCATTTTTAAGGGTGGGTTGTTTTAATTGGGTGGGTCCCATATTGTGTTTCTGATATTGTTCTAAATAAAGTTTTTTCACTTTTTGAATTTATATTTTTGGACTCTTATTGAGTGCTGGTTGTAGGTTTATAGTTCGTTTATTCTAGCACTTATGGATCTAAGTCGGTGTATGGCCGGAATTGTAGGTTTGCCATTTAAAAATCAGTTCAATAACTGCAGAAGCGACATATCACATCAGTTTTTACTCATATCATTGTCTTTCCATGTAGCCTTACCGCAAGTAACAGAAAGAAAAAGTACTGCTATAGTTCCCTCTGGTGGTAAAACACAAAGCTGCAGGTATAGTATAACATGGCTGGTTATACTGTATATAGGGCTGGGTTCAGCAGATATATAGAAAAAAGATGACATATGGCGCGCTTTGTGCCATTATCTCATGAAAAGTGGTGACAAACAATGGAAGATTATACTAACCACAATAGAAGAGAAGATTCCGGCACTGCTATTATAGTGTTAACCAACAAATATGCAAGCTGATAGCCAAACACAAAAAGTCCATGGATCAATGCAGGGGGTGCTACACGCACAGAGCAGGCACATAACTACTTAAAGAAAGAAATTGCGGAGCAGCTCACAGGGTCCAAGGTAGATAGTCGGGCTTGTCACATCGCGGTGAGGCGGCAGAAGAACGGGGAGGCTGAGATGGTTTGGGGGGAATCAGATGTCGGGCCACAGCCGTATCGCACCCTTTGGTGATTCGTCAGGCCCTATGGGCCTGACGATGCACCGAAGGGTGCGATACGGCTGTGGCCCAACGTCTGATTCCCCCCGTACCATCTCAGCCTCCCCGTCCTTTTCCCCCCTAACCGCGATGTGACAAGCCCGACTATCTACCTTGGACCCGGTGAGCTGCTCCGCAATTTCTTTCTTTAAGTGTAGTTATTTAATGGAAGATTATAGTTGCATTTACCTAGATTTGTTATGCTCCAGGCACAACACTGACATCAGTGTAGGTAAGGTTCATGGCCATCAGCTCGTAGGGCAATCGAGGAGGCAGCAAAAAATCCACGGAACAGGTCACCAACCAAAGCAGCAAAATCAGTGTGGCAAAAAAGGATACTCACTACAGCACCAGCTTGCAGATCATCAAGTTACTGGATTAGAGACTAATCTTTGCAAATAAACAATTCTTTAATTCATATTCCAGTAATACAATATGTACAAGATATATAGAATAATGCAAGATAATCAGCTTACCGGAATAACAGAGGATCAACAGGCGGACAGACTTCTACCAGTGCTCAGGTTGCAGAAATCCAAAAGACAAATAGTGTAGCACAACTCTAATGTGGATAAAACTTTCTTGAATTTATTTTATACAATAAAACAAGTACATTACAGGTAATACAGGTATAACATTACAGGTAGTACACGCTGGTTAGCTGACCATGGCTCTTGTGCATTACCTGTAATATACCTGTTTTAATGGATATAATAAAGTCAAGAAAGTTTTATCCACATTGGAGTTACGCTGGACTACTTATTATTTTGGATTATACTGATATTATAACCAAAGTCTACACAGTTTAACCCCTTCAGGACCAAGCCCATTTTGGCCTTAAGGACCAGAGCGTTTTTTGCACATCTGACCACTGTCACTTTAAACATTAATAACTCTGGAATGCTTTTAGTTATCATTCTGATTCTGAGATTGTTTTTTCGTGACATATTCTACTTTAACATGGTGGTAAATTTTTGTGGTAACTTGCATCCTTTCCTTGTGAAAAATCCTAAAATTTGATGAAAAATTTGAAAATTTTGCATTTTTCTAACTTTGAAGCTCTGTGCTTGTAAGGAAAATGTATATTACAAATAAAAAAAATTTTTATTCACATATACAATATGTCTACTTTATGTCTGCATCATAAAAGTGATGAGTTTTTACTTTTGGAAGACACCAGAGGGCTTCAAAGTTCAGCAGCAATTTTTCAATTTTTCACAAAATTTTCAAACTCACTATTTTTCAGGGACCAGTTCAGGTTTGAAGTGGATTTGAAGGGTCTTCTTATTAGAAATACCCCACAAAAGACCCCATTATAAAAACTGCACCCCCCAAAGTATTCAAAATGACATTCAGTCATCATTTTAACCCTTTAGGTGTTTCACAGGAATAGAAGCAAAGTGAAGGAGAAAATTCACAATCTTCATTTTTTACACTCGCATGTTCTTGTAGACCCAATTTTTAAATTTTTACAAGGGGTAAAAGGAGAAAATGTATACTTATATTTGTAGCCCAATTTCTCTCGAGTAAGCACATACCTCATATGTCTATGTAAAGTGTTCGGCGGGCGCAGTAGAGGGCTCAGAAGGGAAAGAGCGATAAGGGGATTTTGGAGAGTACGTTTTTCTGAAATGGTTTTTGGGGGCATGTTGCATTTAGGAAGCCCTTATGGTGCCAGAACAGCAAAAAACCCTCACATGGCATACCATTTTGGAAACTAGACCCTTTGAGGTACGTAACAAGGAATAAAGTGAGCCTTAATACCCCACAGGTGTTTCACGACTTTTGCATATGTAAAAAAAAAATTTTTTTTTTCACTAAAATGTGTGTTTCCCCCCAAATTTCACATTTTTCCAAGGGTCAATAGCAGGAAATACCCCCCAATATTTGTAACCCCTTCTCTTCTGAGTATGGAGGTACCCCATAAGTTGACCTGAAGTGCACTATGGGTGAACTACAATGCTCAGAAGAGAAGGAGTCATATTTGGCTTTTTGAGAGCAAATTTTGCTCGGGGGGCATGTCGCATTTAGGAAGCCCATATGGTGCCAGAACAGCAAAAAATACCCACATGGCATACCATTTTGGAAACTAGACCCCTTGAGGAACGTAACAAGGGGTACAGTGAGCATTTGCCCCCCACTGGTGTCTGACAGATCTTTGGAACAGTGGGCTGTACAAGTTTTCATTTTCACGGACCACTGTTCCAAAGATCCGTCAGACACCTGTGGGGGGTAAATTCTCACTGCACCCCTCATTACATTCCGTGAGGGGTGTCGTTTCCGAAATGGGGTCACATGTGGGGTTTTGTTTTTTTTGCGTTTGTCAAAACCGCTGTAACAATCAGCCACCCCTGTGCAAATCACCTCAAATGTACATGGTGCGCTCTCCCTTCTGGGCCTTGTTGTGCGCCCCCAGAGCACTTTGCGCTCACATATGGGGTATCTCTGTAGTCGGGAGAAATTGCGTTACAAATTTTGGGGGGCTTTTTTCCCTTTTACCTCTTGTGAAAATGTAAAGTATAGGGCAACATCAGCATGTTAGTGTAAAAAATAAAAAAATTTTACACTAACATTCTGGTGTAGACCCCAACATTTCCTTTTCATGAAGGGTTAAAGAAGAAAAAGCCCCCCAAACCTTGTAACGCAATTTCTCCCGAGTACAGCGATACCCCATATGTCGCCCTAAACTGTTGCCCTGTTGCAAAACCACAACTCCCAGCATGCATGGTCTGTTAGTGCATGCGGGGAGTCATAGTTTTGCAACAGCTGGAGGCACACAGGTTAGGGAACACTGAGTTAGAAACAGACAATGTTTCCCAACCAGTGTGTCTCCAGTTGTTGCAAAACTACAACTCCCAGCATGCCCAGACAGCTGAAGGGCATGCTGGGAGTTGTAGTTCGGCAACATCTGAAGGGCCAGATGTTGCTGAACTAAAACTCCCAGCATGCCTGGACAGTCAGTGCATACTGGGAGTTGTAGTTTTGCAACAGCTGGAAGAGCACAGATTGGAGACCATTATACAATGGTCTCCAAACTGGGGCCCTCCAGATGTTGCAAAACTACAACTCCCAGCATGCATGGTCTTTTAGTGCATGCTGGGAGTTATAATTTTGCAACAGCTGGAGGCACACAGGTTAGGAAACACTGAGTTAGAAACTATGTTTCCCAACCAGTGTGTCTCCAGCTGTTGCAAAACTACAACTCCCAGCATGCCCAGACAGCTGAAGGGCATGCTGGGAGTTGTAGTTCGGCAACATCTGAAGGGCCAGATGTTGCTGAACTAAAACTCCCAGCATGCCTGGACAGTCAGTGCATGCTGGGAGTTGTAGTTTTGCAACAGCTGGAAGAGCACAGATTGGAGACCATTATACAATGGTCTCCAAACTGAGGCCCTCCAGATGTTGCAAAACTACAACTCCCAGCATGCCCAGACAGCCAAAGGCTGTCTAGGCATGCTGGGAGTTGTAGTTTTCAGACTCCTAGAAGCAGCAGTGAAGATCTTCACTGCTGCCTCTGAGGACCACATACTTACCCGTCGCTGCTCGTCCACGTGGCCGGTCCCGCGCTGCTCCTCGGTCCCGCCGCTGGATCAGGTAAGTCCGCCGGTCCCCACGTGTTCCCCCCGAATGCCGCAGGTCCCCGCGAGCCCCTGCAGCCATCGTCCCCCGTTCTGCCCGACTTCCAGGGGCGGGCAGTGCGGGGGATCTGAACTTTCACCCCAGATCACTGTGATTGGTCCACAGGGACCAATCACAGTGATCGCTGACCAGGACCATCAATTGATGGTCCTGGGGGTGAAGCAGAAGTTGTCCCCTGCTGGAAACAGCGGGACTTCTGCCAGTTAACCCGTGCGATGCTGCGCATCGCCGGGTTAACTGCATGTCATTTATAAACGCCGGGATGCGCGAACGCACTGCACAACCCGGCGTATATATATGACATTCTGCGGGAAGGGGTTAAGGAGTATCTCTCCTATTAGTCAGGTCTCTTACAGAAGCCTGTTCGTAAGGCTGGGTGTACACATGCAGCATTTTTGTCAATTTTTTGCATGCGTTTCATTGTTTACATTCAAGGGCAGCATATCACATTACATTTTTTGCCGTTGGAAGATGCTTAATCCCATAATGACCACCGAATGCCCTAATGCCATTTCATGGTGGGTGGTGCTTGTACTCAGAGTGGTGTTTGTGGCTTCCTGGTGGCTTCTGCACTAAGAACGAGTTGTCACTTACATCTTCAGTATTTAGGCACAGATCAGAGCCAGCCCTACAATGGGCTCCACTGGATCCATCGGACCCAGACGGCAATTTGACAGGGGAGGCAGATGCTGCCGAAAATGTTTTTTTTTTTTTCCATATTTTTTGTTAGTCACTCATTTTAAATCCGTTTGCACTACTGGCTGCATTTCCCTAATGTCCTACAGTCACCCGTAGAGCACAGATATTAGCAGGAGGCAGGGGTCAAGCCTTGGGAAAAAAGTATTGGCTGTCTCCCAAGATTTCCACTCAAGTGCTGGTCCTGTAGGACTCCTGCTAATGAGAACAGTGTTCCTGCTGTGGAAAAAGTTCAGGAACTCGGTTCCCATGCGTTCATGCAGGACTTGAGCCCTGGGAGAAGGTGAATCATATTTTCCTGGGAGCATATAGCTCTCTCTGTCTGTATCATGGTGTGCGCAATGATGTCTGCTTAATAAAGTTAGACCTATGTATGGAGGGTTGTTTTTCAATATTTACATAAAAACCATTAAAGTGGTCACTAATTATCCTATTTTACCAAACACTAACTATTTGTTAAAATTGCTGATAGAAAACCTTTATTGGAATAACACACGATTAAAAGTTAAGAGTTGTGTATCTGAGTGTGTTAGATGTGTCACATAACTAACATTCCTTGACCGCAGCTGCTAGTTAAAAAATAGCATAACTGTCAGGACATCACTGCAGATTCTGTCCAAAAGATAGACACACACCTACTTATTAAAAGTCACACTACACAGATCCCCCTCAACATGTTTCACCATAGCCGTGGCTTCGTCAAGAGGTGGCAGGGTTAAAAGTGTGTTATTCCAAAAAAGATTTTCAATCAATAATTTTTACAAATAGTTAGTGTTTGGTAAAATAGGACAATTACTGTAGTGGCCATCTTAGTGGTTTAATATAAACAAAGATTTCACTATCTCACAATGGGGAATGATCTTCCAGGGAGGCAGTGATACTTTAAGAGAGAGTAATTTGGGGTGCATCAGGGAGGGGTTTATTAATTTTGGCATCTATACCCTCATAGTAAAGCCCCTCATCCCTGGGTAGAATAGAGACTGAGGGAAGCATAAAGGGAAGGTGAGGGGTTGTTGTTGAGGAAACCAGGAAGTTTGGAAGTGCAGGGACACATGCTGTCTGATCAGAAGACCGGTGTCCAGCTGGGGAGTAAATGTGTAGATTGAAGTTCTTCAACCCATGGCTCTTCAGCGGATGCAAAATTCTCATCATTGGCAGTCAGGGCATGCAACCACTGTAGAGACACAGATTGAGGAATGTTACTGGCCATAAAAGTCTGCACCATAGAATTGGAGCAGGGAACGGGAACTACTATGCCCAGTATGATTATAGTATGTTACTATGGGAAAACTTTGTTTCTATAACCCAACAGTGAAACCCCTTATCCTCCCTCACACAGTGAAGCGCCTTATCCCCCTCCCTAGTGAAACAACTTATTGCCCCTTATCCCTCCAACAGAAAAGCCCCTTTCCCCCCCCTTACAGTGAAGCTCCTTATCCCACCACCACAGTGAAGCCACTTACTCCCCCCCAGAGTGAGGCTCCTTATTTCCCCCTACATTAAAGCCCCTTATTCCCCCATAACAGTGTAGCCCTTATTCCCCCCCCCCCCCCCTAGATTGAGGCCCTTTATTGTCCCCCACAGTGAAGTTCCTTTTCATAAAGATACAGGGGGAGGGGGAGCTGCACTTAAAGCCAAACAGAGGGCTGTGATTCAGGCTCTAGGCTCGACGATGCTGCAGCACCTTCTAATCTGGCAGCTGCTTAGACATAAAGCCAGCAGAGCACTGTCATCGCCAGAGCCCCACTGCCTACTGGGGCATCCCTATCCCAAAGCTTGCAGAACAGAGCGACTGATGCTCCCCTCATGCGCAGCAGTGGCATAAGTAAGTCATAGCAGGCAAGCCGTGGTGCCTTCACTCAATGGGCACTCTAGGCTGGTGCCTACTTCACCTATAGGTGGCGATGACCCTGTATATATATAGTATATATATATATATATACATACATACATACATATGTATATGTGAATCCAAAAACAGTACGATACCTGTCCTTGGGTTGTGTGTGGTACTGCAGCTCAGTTCCATTGAAGTGAATAGAGCCAAATTGCAAAACCACACACAACCTGATAACAAGTGTGGTGCTGTTTTTGGCAGAAATTTGCTCTGTTTTTCTATTCCTGGATAACCCTTTTAACCTCTTTTAGATTACGGAATCTTGATGAGTGCGTATAACGTGTGGGTGTTGGTGGGTTGCCTTTAAAGGTACTCCGGTGGAAAACAATCAACTGGTGACAGAAAGTTAAACAGATTTGTAAATTACTTCTATTTAAAAATCTTAATCCTTCCAATACTCATCGGCTGCTGTATGTTCTTTTCTTTTGGGATTTCTTTTCTGTCTGACCACAGTGCTCTCTGCTGACACCTCTGTCCATGTCAGGAATTGTCCATATCCTGCAAATCCCCATAGCAAACCTCTCCTGCTCTGGACACATTCCTGTACATAAAGAGTCTGGATAGAAGTCAGCCTGCTTCTGTCAGGGACATGCACACATAGACATAAAAGGGGGATTGAGCCTATGCCCTTTTTCTGCAACTGCCCTTTGATGCCCTATTGACATTTGGTGCAATTTGCATGAAATTGCATCAAAAACACTGGGCTGCACAGAGCCCATAGAGCAGCATGCACACTGTTACAGGACCTTTAGGGTCTATTCACACGTACAGTATTCTGCGCAAATTTGATGCGCAGGATTTCAAGCTGTGTTCAGTTTACATTGAGATCTGAAGCATTAAATCTGCACAGAATACTGTACGTGTGAATAGACCATTAAGGACCTGTGATGACCTCAAACAGAGGAGGAGGTAACAAGGGAAGTATAGGGGGTGGAGGGGGTAAAGTATAGAAACCAATGTATGTTGGGGTGGGGAGGTCATGGGGCAGTAGATGTAGGAAGAGAAAGCAGTATATAGGAGGGAAAGTGAGCAGTATATGTGAACTAGGGAGCTGCATGAAGGGGGTATGGGGAGCAGTACTGTATATGTGAACTAGGGAGCTGCATGAAGGGGGTATGGGGAGCAGTACTGTATATGTGAACTAGGGAGCTGCATGAAGGGGGTATGGGGAGCAGTACTGTATATGTGAACTAGGGAGCTGCATGAAGGGGGTATGGGGAGCAGTACTGTATATGTGAACTAGGGAGCTGCATGAAGGGGGGATAGGGAACAGTATTTGTGTGTGAAATAGGGGGCAGTGTATGTGAGATGGGCCTTTTGGATTGATTTGTGGTCTGTATCCCAATATTAACCCCTTAAGGACACAGACAAGACAACATTCATATTTTGCATGTTCGTGCATTCTCCTTCCTTCTAAGAGCCATAACATTTTATTACTATTGTACAGACTTAAATTAGGGCTCACTTTTTACGGGATCAATTGTACTTTATAGTAACACCTTTCATTCAACCATAAAATTTATAACATAGCAATAAAAATATTATTAGTGGGGGGGGGTGAGTTACACTTTTGCAACTTTTAGGGGTTTCATTCTTTAAAAAAGTGCACTTTTTACGGTTAAACTAACATGTTGCATTTATTTTTTTAGGTCAATACAATTAAAACAATACCCATGTTATATATTTTTGCTATTGTTGTACTGCTATTAAGAAATATAAAACTTTTCAGACAATATAAGCATGTTTAAAATCACCCTATTCAGACCACTTTTTCTTTCTTTTTTCTATATATAGGGCTGAATGAGGAGTAATTTTTTGCTTTGTGATCTGTAGTTTTTATCGGTACAATTAAATTTTTTTACCACTTTTTATTAATTTCTTCTGACAGATGATGTGACCAAAAATATAATAACATAGTACTATCAGATATCTTCTTGTACAGTCTACGTAGGCAGCCTGCACAAGAAGATTGGCCATCCTGTGGCATGAAGGATGGTAAAAGACCTCCGACCACCATTTTGGTCCAATGAGATTGCCTAAACCCACCGGCACCTCCATTTTTCCTAAAGATGCCATGATCAGCATTGATCACAGCATCTAAAGGATAAATGGCAGACATCAGCGTGAAATTACTCTATATTAAACCTTTACGGTGACTCACTGTCTTATCACTGTTCTGTGACATCACTGTGCATATAAACCCTGTAATGTAACATCACTGTGCATTTTAACCCTGTGCTGTGACATCACTATGTATATTAACCCTGTACTGTATTGTCACTGTGCACATTATCCGGTACAGCACTGGGTAATATGCACAGTGACATCGCAGCGCAGGAATAATGTATAAACATAAACCCCAAAGAAAATCACAGGGAAATCCCAAAGCCAAATCATAAGGTGTAATATTAGGCAATAGACTGAGAAAAGAAAATCATGTACATAATGAAGGAACAGTGCTTAAATCAAACCATATTACTTTTAGCAGGCATGTTACCAGCAGCCATACAGGGACCCCGTGCTACCTCTTACGAACGTAATTTCGTGGGCAAAACCACTCTGTCAGGAGGAGCAGTATCCATGTGTGTCAGAATATTTATGTGTAAGGCCACCTATGGGCGCATAGATCGAGTTCTGGATCTGGAACATGGACCCCGCAGCATCATCGGGCATCACTGATCATGTGACATGAATTGTCTGTTTGTCTTTCCTATTGGGGCCATTGGACAGCTCTGCACATGTGGTATATGTGTCTCTGCCCATTGTACTCCACTAATATGCACTATGGGTGATATTTATTAAAACATATGCTAAGGAAAAGTGGAGCACTTTATCATAGCAGCCAAACAGATTGCTTCTGTTATTTTTCAGAGGCCTGTGGGAAAAAAAAGATTAAAAATCTAGTTGGTTGTTATGGGCAACTCCTCAACTCTTCCTCTATACAGGTTTTGATATAGCTGTAGTTTGTATTAATACACGTGGGTATAGAACAGAAAGGGGGCTCACTAGGCACTGCTAGCCCAAACACTCACTTGGAGGCTATATATGCCACTTCTCATGTGTGGGGTGCTATTCAGACAGGTACGAAAGTCCAATACATATCCAGGTGAAGGAAATAGAAGAATGCACTCACCACACAGTTGCTGCTGTTCATCTGCCCCGTTCTTTATTGCAAAACTTGAGCGCGTGGTGTACAGCTAGATCAGCATGATACAGCAAAGGAAACGGGTGTTCGTGCAGGGGAGGAGAAAACAGATGACCGGCTGTTTCACGTCACTAGGACGTTTCTTCTGGTCTAGTTTTCCAACAGGTGGGTAGTGCTTATATGTGATATACAAAATTAGGGGGCGTGTACATGTTAAAAACAAAGCAGTACAGTACAATATGCACTTTTTACCTATATACATAACCTGTGCTACAGAAATGACGAAAGATCGTTACGCTCGTTAAGTCCGAGCGGACCTAAAACATTGAGGCGACTGAACCATACAGCTTCTCTATTTAATAGCAAGCGATCACGATCAATTCCTCTTTCGGTAGGTTCCAAACATTCTAAGTCTGCAAATTTCACTACTGCAGGATTACCTGCGTGTACTTTATGTATAAGGTTTATAAATCTCATAGCACCTGTTAGAGTTCTTAGTGAATATAGGTGAATACTCTCTTAGCCATATTGTTCTGGCAGCAGGAGCAATTCCTACAGGGATAGTTTCCTATGGGAGCTGTACAATCTAACCATGTTTTTTTTATTTCGGGAATGGTTTTTAACTTTGTTTTTATGAAACCTCCTCTTATGGTTTTCTGTGTTTTATAATGGGTTTTAGTATAGCTATGTTTTGTAGGTCTTTATCACTTTCTATCATTAACCAGTTTTTATGTATTGCAAACTTTATGGCTCTGTTCATGGATGTGTTTTGGAAAATGAATACAAACCTTTCTTCCCTTTGCTTTTTTACCCTCATGTGTTGTAATAATTCTGCTAGGTTTACATTCTGGGCTCTTTTTTGCTGCTTTTTCAATTATTGTCTTGGAATAACCACATTGCAATAGATGATTAGTCAGTACCTCTGCTTGTTGATTATGCAGTACTGGCTCATTATTGATCTTCTTAAGGCGGAGGAACTGACTATAGGGAATGGCATCTTGAACATGTTTAGGACGGGAACTTGCATAATGCAGGATAGAATTTTTCATGATACTCTTTCTATATCCTGTAGTGTTTATTGTACCTGCTTTGCTAAAAATGCGTACATCTAAAGTCTAGGGTATGCGTACATCTAGGAAGTCTAGGGTATCATCCCCCCCCCCCCCCCCCGCCGGAATTGATGTGTAAAAAACACATTTACTTTGTTGTTGGTGTTTATATAATGGACAAATTGCTTGAAAACTTCCTCGGTGCTGTCCCATACCACAAATATGTCATCGACATATCTAAGGCATAGTTTTTGGTGTATGGGTTATCACTGGAAAAAATAATTTTGCTTTCTAATATGACAAGAAAGTTATAAGTGTACACGCAAGACACCAGGGTACCCATCGCGGTACTCTGGGTTTGCACGTACCATTGGCCATTATATACAAATGTATTATTGGTCAGGATAAACTCAACCGCTTCGGCAATGAAATTAGAAGACTTGCATGTGGTGAACAAAAACTTCCTGAGAGCCTGTACACCTGTATCATGAGGGATGCGGGTATACAGGCTCTCGACGTCTATAGACGCCAGGCTGTAAGAATCATGCTATGCAAAGCCTTGTAGAACTGTAACTAGCTCTCTGTATTTTTGTATTTTTTTTTAGAAAAGAAGGGATACCAGGTAACAATGGCAAAATCAGCCACTCTATGTATGTTGAGAGGGGTTCAGTTGCAGACCCAATCCCCACCACAATGGGACGGCCAGGGGGTTGGATCTGCGACTTATGAACTTTTGGTACTAAGTACCATTTTGTGGGCTTAGGGACCTTAGGAATCAAAGGATCTACTGTTTTTGTACTTATTAATCCCTTATTAGCAATTCTAGTTTAAAAGAGACAATTTTTCATTGGTTTTACTGGTAGGGTTTTGGGGAAGTTTTCTATACACAGTTAAATCTGTCAAGTGATGCAAGGCTTCGGTATCGTGGTCTTGTTTGCTCCACAATACTATATTTTAACTTTTTTTTGCAGTGTTATAGCCACCATAGGGGACTATAACATTGCACACACTCATTTCCTACACTGATCACTGCCATGCAGTGACCCAACTGGTAAGATGCGTGCTCACCTTCTGAGCGTGTCTCATACCTACAACAACAAAAAACGGTGTAAATAAAAATAAACATATGTGGTATCCCCGCATGTGGAAATGTCCGAATTATAAAAAATATATTGTTAATTAAATCGCACGGTCAATGGCGTACGCTCAAAAAAATTCCAAAGTCCAAAATAGCGTATTTTTGGTCCATTTTTATATCATGAAAAAATGAATAAAAAGTCCGATCAATACAAAAATGTTACCGATAAAAACTTCAGATCACGGCGCAAAAAATGAGCCTTCATACCACCCCATACATGGAAAAATAGAAAAGTTATAGGGGTCAGAAGATGACAATTTTAAACGTATCAATTTTCCTGCATGTAGTTATGATTTTTTCCAGAAGTACGACAAAATCAAACACATTGTAAAAATACATCGTATGGACTTACAGAATAAAGAGAAGGTGTCATTTTTACCGAAGAATGTACTACGTAGAAACGGAAGACCCCAAAAGTTACAAAATTGTGTTTTTTCTTCAATTTTGTTGCACAGTGATTTTTTTTTCCGTTTTGCTGTAGATTTTTGAGTAAAATGACTGATGTCATTACAAAGTAGAATTGGTGGCGCAATGTTCTTTCCCAGTGTAAAGCATACATTTCTTTTTCAGAAGCCAACAGTGCCACATAATGTTCAAAATGCTAACTGTAAATTCATTCAGAGAAAATGTTTTCGTGCCTCTGTGCCAGTATGTGCTTGCCTTGTGTGTATTCCAGGGAACATATAACAGTGACGTCCCTTGGATACCAGCAGATGGTTCTACATTGATTTACATAGATATGTATTTCATCTCAGGCCTATCTGATTTCTACTACACTAAATCTAAAAATAGATGGTGTCCTTGAACAAGCTCTGAATCTTTAGTATGAGCATGATACACACTCAAAATGCTTACAACTGCTGCAATATGAAATATATTAGTAAAAGCTCTGGTTACGAAGATCAATGCTAACCCCTTAAAGGAAAACTGTCAGCTTTCTCCCCCCGCACTAACCAGCGGTACTGTCTGATCAGTTTGATGCTTACTGATGCTTACTGCGCACCTTTCAGCCGATATCTTCATTTTTCCTTTATGCTTATGAAGTGCTAACTGGCACAGGCGGGGTAACAGTCCATTTTAGGAACTGTCTGGAGCAGGATAGGTTTGCTATGGGGATTTGCTCCTACTCTGGACAGTTCTTAAAATGGACAGAGGTGTCAGCAGAGAGCACTGTGGTCAGACAGAAAGGAAATTCAAAAAAGAAAAGAACTTCCTGTGGAGCATACAGCAGCTGATAAGTACTGGAAGCGTTAAGATTTTTTAATAGAAGTAATTTACAAATCTAAATGATAAAGAAAAATAGCCAGCACAACTACCTAATACACGGGTGCACACTGCTGTGGCAAATACAGAGTATACAAAAAAAGAAGGTTGCAGCAGCACTCTTGGTCAAAAAATGGAGGCTCTTAGTGCACTTTTTGATCAAAACGTGTCCCCCATCTACCACGCGGAGGTGGCCTCATTGGGACCCTAACACTAATTTCACTCACCTCTGCTGGGCATATGGCCTCTGACTGGGTGACATGCTGGATCCAATATCAATTTATAAAACCTCCTGTTTCTACTAGCTACACCTATTTGCAGAGTTGGGAGCTTATTGTAGTCCAACCTTTCTACAGAGAGAGAGAGAGAGACAGAAGAGTAGAGAGCTGCCATGCTTCTTCCTCCCAGCTGACCTCAGTGGCGGATCCAGGGGGGGGGGGCAATGGGGCAATTGCACCCCCCCCGAGATTGATGCCCTTCCCGTACTATAGCATGGTGGAGCGGGAGCTGTAAGTTCCCGCTGCAGCATCCTCTCACCTTTACAACACGCTGCTCCATTATTGCAGAGTGTGGGCTGCGGGGACACCATCCACTGCAGGCTGGCGTGATGACGTCACATCATCTGCGCCCAGAGATCACGTTCCCGTGGCGCACACTCTGCAAGAATGGAGCAGCGTATGAGATGTGAAAGCAAGTAAGAGAGCTGCTCGGGCGCTATAAGTTGGAGGCACATGACAGGGTGACATTATATCTAAGGGGCATATGACAGGGTGGCATTATATGTAAGGGGCACATGACAAGGGGGCATTATTTGTAAGGGGCACTTGAAAGGGTGGCATTATATGTAAGTGGCACATGACGGGGGCATTATATGTGAGGGGAACATGACGGGCATTATATGGGCTTGGAAACTTTAGTTTGTAACTGGATTGAACACTGGCTCATGGATCGTACCCAGAGAGTGGTGGTCAATGATTCGTACTCTGATTGGTCCCCGGTTATTAGTGGTGTACCCCAAGGTTCAGTACTGGGCCCGCTGTTGTTTAATTTATTTATCAATGATATAGAGGATGGTATTAACAGCTCTGTTTCTATCTTTGCAGATGACACCAAGCTTTGTAGCACGGTACAGTCTATAGAGGATGTGCATAAGTTACAAGATGACTTGGATAGACTAAGTGTCTGGGCATCCACTTGGCAAATAAGGTTCAATGTGGATAAATGTAAAGTTATGCATCTGGGTACTAATAACCTGCATGCGTCGTATATCTTAGGGGGGATTAAACTGGCAGAGTCACTGGTAGAGAAGGATCTGGGTGTACTTGTAGATCACAGACTACAGAATAGCATGCAATGTCAGGCTGCTGCTTTCAAGGCCGGCAGGATATTGTCATGTATCAAAAGAGACATGGACTCAAGGGACAGGGACATAATACTCCCCCTTTATAAAGCATTGGTACGGCCTCACCTGGAATATGCTGTTCAGTTTTGGTCGCCTGTTCATAAAAGGGACACTGCGGAGCTGGAAAGGGTGCTGAGACGCGCGACTAAACTAATATGGGGCAAGAACTCATGCGCGCGGCTCACTGAGACAGACGCACCTCATGTGAGCTCAGTGCCGGCTGTGCTTATACCGCCGATCTCAGCGCCGACACACGGCTCCTTAACACGGGAACACCCGCCGGAGATACTATGACTACTCCCCGCTCCTCCAGGAGACGACTTCAGGCAGCTTCTCAGGGACTTTCACAGTCAATTCCGGATCTCTTCAGGGCCGGGGCTAAATCCAAGATGGCCGCCGCCAGCTCCCTCCCGCCGGAGGATCAGTCTGACGACGAACTCTCACAGCCTGAAGATCTTACCCCTGCTGCCATGTTCCGAAACATACAGACCCTGTTCCGCAACGAGTTATCGCAAGCTGTGGCTACTTTTTCCTCGCAAATTCAGGAACTTACTCGGGTGGCCGATAATGAGTCCAAAATCGATGACTTGGCGGATGCGGTGGAGTCGGATAGACAGGACATTGATGAGCAGGCGAGTAAGATGGCGGCCATTGAATTTAAGCTGGAGGACCTCGAGAATAGGTCGCGTAGGGCGAACCTGAGACTGCGGGGACTGCCGGAATCGATTACTGACCTGACTAAGGTACTTACCGCCCTTTTTTTTGAGCTGGCTCCCCAATTAGAACCGGAGATGCTGAGGTTTGATAGGATCCACAGGGCCCTCGCTAAGCCCAAAAACACTGAACTCCCGAGAGATGTTATATTGAAATTGCACTATCCGGAGATACGGGATGTTCTTTTGCTTGCAGCCCGTGACCTGCCTACTCTGCCGGGCATGCCTCCTACAGCTCGGCTATACTCAGATTTAGCGCCCTCTACCATGGCCCGGCGCAGGGACTTTCGGCCTATCACCTTGGCTCTAACTCAGCATCAAGTTAAGTACAGATGGGGATTCCCCTTTTCCTTGTCTTTTCGACTTAATGGACGTACCCATTTTGTCCGCTCTATGAAAGAGGCCTTGGATGCTCTAAAATCTGAAAATATCCAGCCGGTGGATTTGCCGCCACAGCCACAGAGGAAGAGACGTCCACAGCGTACATGGACCACCGTTGCCCGTCAGGATAACTCGAAGAAGCCTACCTGACTGTTTGACCGAGGCCCTGGTGGCTAGTCTGATAACCTCTCTCCGGGGATTCACTGTTACCTCATGCTGATCCTGTGAACTATTTTTTCTTTTTGTTTTCTTTCACATGGCTCAGGTAACTTTTGCATTAATGCGGGACTGACTTTCCCATACCTCGTTCCGGCTGGGACCCGAGGACTTGTTATACCGGGCGGTGCACAGACCGGAGTATTGCGCCCTCACAGCCCGGACATGGGACTAGGAAGTATGATGGGTCTCGGACGACTCCGACCTGTCTTTCCTTGCCAGGACTGTTTGTTGTGTTTTGGTTTTTGTATGACATGTTTGTCTTTTGTGTGCTGTTTTATGTTGTAGGTCCTTGCTGATGGTCAGATCCTTGACATGGACTCTTGATGTACTATCTGGACTGATATTGTATTATTTGCCCCTGCCGCTTGCTCCCCTCCTGATTACGTGTTATCTAGCATCATGTGTTATGTTCCTATGTGTAAGCTAGTGTCTCACAATGTGAGGGGCTTTAACTCCCCTCACAAACGTAACAAGGCATTTAGGGAATATACTAGGCTGCATCCGGATATACTTTGCTTGCAGGAGTCCCATTTTACCCCATCCTCTCACCCCAAGTTTCTTCATAAATCCTACCACCGTTATTATATGTCCACATATGCGTCCAAAAGTAGGGGGGTTGTGACGTTATTGCACGACGCTTTCCCATACACTGTAGCACTTTCGATTGTGGATCCTGATAGCCGTTATCTTATCTTATTAGGATTGCTGTATGATAAAACACTTTGCCTCGTTAACTCTTATGCTCCCACTGACGCCCCTATCTCTTTTTTCACTGAATTGTGTTCTGAGTTGGAGACCTACGACTGGCTGATTTGGGCTGGGGATTTTAACTTTGTGTATCATAGTGACCTGAATAGATCCCACTCTGCCCCGCTTCGTAGATCTGGGGCTCAGCAGAAAAGGGTCTAACAATTGTTTAGCGACCATTGTTTAGCTGATGTCTGGCGGGAGCATAATGGCCGCTGTAGAGGGTACACATACTATTCTCCCTCCCAGCATACCTATACTCACATTGACTGGATCTTGGCCAACGCTGTGTTACTGCCCCACTTGTTATATGCCCGTCATATTCCGTGTGTGGTCGGATCATGATTTAGTGGTTGCGGCCTTTCATTTAGCCGCTCCCTCCGGGATTCCCTTTAGGTGGCGGCTGAATGAGTCTCTGCTTACAATTACCCGGGTCCGTACCCACTTGGAGGCTGACTTAACAGAATATTTTCTTCGCAACGGTTCATCTGCCAGTGCGCCCTGTTGGCTATGGTTAGCTCATAAATCGTACATGAGAGGTAGGATTATCTCCTTAGCCTCGGGTGTTAAGAAAGATCGCTCGGCCACCAGGGTCGCACTGGAAGCTAAATTGTTCCGCCTTACTATAGCACACCAAAATGACCCTTCCCTGTACCTGTATAATGAAGTCAAGAATACTAGGACTCAGTTAGATGCCTTGTTGTCCATGGAGGTCGAGAGAGCGGTACGTTGGACTCATTCCACGTACTATAGGTACGCAAACAAGCCTGACCGCCTCTTGGCCTCTATGCTGCGCAACACCTCTTCCTATAACAAAGTACATGCCATTCAGATACGTCCTGGTGTGACTACCTCTAATCCCGATCACATTTACTCAGCTTTCCATTCTTTCTATTCCTCGCTGTATGCTGCCCCATCTGCTAACTCTCCTACTCCTTTATCTATTTCATCTTGCTTATCTTCTATTCATCTCCCAACTCTTACCCCGGATGCTTTGGAGGTCATGAATGCCCCCTTTACCACCGAGGAAGTCTCAGATGCGATAAAAAAACTCAAAAATGGCAAGTCCCCTGGGCCTGACGGCTTTTCGGCCTGAATATTGATACTAAACTCCTGACGTCCATTCTGGCTGCCCGTATAAATCATTTTTTACCCTCCCTGGTACAGGCGGACCAAGTGGGATTTATCCCCGGGAGACAGGCCCCAGATAATGTCCGTAAGATAGTAAATCTTATTCAGTGGTCCAATACTACCCAAACACCCATGCTAGCCTTAGCTCTAGATATAGAAAAGGCTTTCGATAGCGTTACATGGCCATATATGTTCGCAGTGCTGACTAAGTATGGATTTAAGGGCCCCTTTATCACTATCCTCCATCACTTGTACTCCAATCCCAAGGCTTTTCTGAAATTGCCTTCCACCACTCCGGCACCTCTTACTATACTACGCGGGACGAGGCAGGGATGCCCGTTGTCGCCGGCTTTATTTGCCCTGTTAATGGAGCCCTTGGCCGCCCAAATTAGGGCACACTCCGACATCAGGGGTGTGGGAGTGGGGGATAGGGAATATAAATGCAGCCTGTTTGCAGATGACTTTTTGTTAACTATCACCCAACCACTTACATCCCTTCCTAATTTACTAGAGGTGTTGGGCAATTTTGCGCATATGTCTGGCCTGCGGATCAATACTAGTAAGTCGGAAGTGATGTACTTTAATGTCCCTGATGGGGCTAAAAGCCTTATAGGTTTGAATTTTGGCTATAGGGATTCACCTGCGGGACTCAGTTACCTGGGGGTGCGACTGACCGCTTCCCTGGACTCCTTGTATCAGGCTAATTACGTTCCACTATATAGGACATTGAGGACTGACCTATTGAAGTGGAACTATTCCTACATATCCTGGATAGGTTGGGTTAATGTAGTGCGTATGGTAATATTGCCCCGCCTTTTATATCTATTTAGGACACTCCCTATCCCTATTGTGAAACGGGATTTAATGTCATTTCAGAAAACTGTTTTTAAATATATCTGGTCTGACCGGGCTCCAAGAATTAATAGGACCCTTATGTACTATAATAAGAGAGAGGGGGGTGTTTCGGTGCCCAATCTTTTGAAATATTATTATGCTGCACGCATTGCCCAATTAGCGCAGGTTAACATTTCGGTGGGGGCTCCCAGGTAGGTGGACTTGGAGGGGGTTCTGGTCTCTCCACATTCGCTGCCCACATTGATGTGGAGTGGACTACGTGCCCTGTTGCGTCCTTGCTACCCTCCTCAGCGCAAGTCACTCTGTACGCCCTTTCTCTGTGGCATCAGGTGAGATTTAAGTTCCGTATGCAGTCGGTGCCTTCACCTCTTCTGCCCTTTCTTTCCAATCCTTCTTTTCCCCCTGGCTTAAATCCTACTTCCTTTCACTGGTGGCTGAGTAAGGGATTGAGGTATCTGCATCATTTTTTAGTAGGCCAAATGTTGCCGTCCTTAGATTCCCTGTGCTTAAGACATGAAGTTCCACCGAGGGAGAGGTTCCGGGCCTGTCAGATCGTCTCTTTCTATAAGTCACATATTCATCGTAACTCTCCAGTTATACCTACCTCGTTTGAGAGACATATGTTATACTCCTCTAACGCACCAGGTCTCCTCTCAATACTTTATTCACACTTTAACGCTCCTCCCCCGGATAAAAAGTTAAAATACATGATTGAGTGAGAAGGGGACATTCACTCCACGCTTTCTGCCTCACAATGGAGAGACTGCTGCACTACTATTAGTAAGGGTGGTTGGCAGATCTCCTTGTTGGAAACATCTCTGAAGATACTTCACCGTACCTATAAGGTCCCTACTAGACTCCATCGAATATATCCTTCAGTTTCCCCTCTGTGCTTTAGGGGCTGTGGGGCTAGAGGTACGATGTTTCACACCTGGTGGAGTTGCCCCACTGTATCCGTGTTATGGACTAAAATTTTGGACATACTGACCTTGATGCTGGAGGTCGGGGTGCCTCGTACCCCTGCCTTTTGCCTCTTGAGCCTCAAAGCATCGAGGATGCCGTTTAGGGTCTTTAAGTTGTCCCATTATATTCTAATGGTGACAAGGATACATGTTGCAGTGCATTGGAAACAGCCTGTCCTATCTCTCTCGGTGGTGATAGAGAGAATCAATGCCATTATGTTGAATGAAAAGTTGACGGCAATCCGTGAAGACTTGGTAGATAGATTTAACTTAGTATGGGAACCTTGGCTTACTTCCCCACATTGCCCTAATATGACGCATAGTTTCTCCTTGTACTGATATTCGGGATGATGGGAGGTGGGGGGGGGAGAAGGGTTGGTTAGTGGGTTGGGGGTGGGGAGTTGGGGGGGGGGGTTTCTACTGGGTATGGATAATTTGGTATTCCTGTCTTACGTTGTATGGCTATTACCGCTTCATGTATTTTATCTGCATGGATCTCTTTTGTTGATACTTACCTTTTTCCTTTTTTTTTTTATGTGACCTACTTGTTACTGTTATTCTGAGGTTTTCGAACCTTCTCTTTATATTTTTATATGCTGATTTTGCCTGTTTCTTTGAGCAATCAATAAAGCTTCATTGTTTGATGGTTAAACTAATATGGGGCATGGAACATCTTAGCTATGAGGATCGATTAAAGGAGTTACAATTGTTTAGTCTTGAGAAGAGACGTTTAAGGGGGGATATGATAAACGTATATAAGTATATAAATGGCCCATACAAAAAATATGGAGAAAAACTGTTCCAGGTTAAACCCCCCCAAATGACGAGGGGGCACTCCCTCCGTCTGGAGAAGAAAAGGTTTAGTCTAAAGGGGCGACACGCCTTCTTTACCGTGAGGACTGTGAATTTATGGAACGGTCTACCTCAGGAACTGGTCACAGCAGGAACAATTAACAGCTTTAAAACAAGGTTAGATACATTCCTGGAACAAAATAACATTTATGCTTATGCAGAATTATAAAACGACATCCCTTTCCCTTATCCCCTTACACCCTTCCCTTCAATTCCCTGGTTGGACTTGATGGACGTATGTCTTTTTTCAACCATACTAACTATGTAACTATGTGAGGGGAACATGACGGGGGCATTATGTGTGAGGGGAACATGACGGGGGCATTATATGTCAGGGGCACAGCACAGGGGGCAGCATTAAATGCTAGGGACACAGGACAAAGGGCATCATTATTATGTGGGGGGGAACAGGACAGGTCATAATGTGGGGGCACAGGATGGGGCATTATTGCTATACATGAGGGGCACAGAGTGTTTTGTATTCCAGAGGTATAGTGTGTATGATAAGGTATTTCTGGGGTGGTACGGTTTTTATGGGCCACAATACATTACGGTATTGTATTCAGAGGGTGCACGGCAAGGTTATATTCAGAGAGCGCAGTATGTTGTAGTAACATATTCAAAAGTATACAGTGCATGTTTGGGCCCTATTTAGCCAAGGGAGTCTGAGCCCCTGGGAAATAAGGTGACAATGAAAAATGGTGGGAAGGAGCTGGAGTGAGGACCAAACTAGTAGAGGCACTGAGGAAGGGCAGTGAAGAGACAGTAGGTGGATAGGGGCTCTATAAGGGCCAATGTGGAGAGGAGAGTTCTAAGGGAACTGAAAATAGCAAGGATGGGAGGAAGGCCAGGGGTGAGATGCAACCTGAATGGGGCACTCTAGGGATTGGGAGGGACATAAAAATCATTGAATTGAAGCTTCTGCCTGTATAGAGCACAGTAGCTTAACGAGATGCACTGCTGGCTGATGTTTTAGATCCTGCATGCTCTATGAATTTTATAGGGTAGTAGATTAGGCACTCATATATTATGAAAACCATAACATGTTATTAGTATCCATTAAAAGTAGTAACAGGAGGAGATAAAAAAAACCACAGCTGGTGGAGCTCATGTTTACTGTCAGAGTCTACATGTTTCATCCCCCATCCACAGACTCTTACTCATGACACCATGAGTAAGGGCCTGGGAACATGAGCTTTGGGAGCTCTGGCTTTTATCTCTTCATGCTTTTAATGGATCCGATTAAAGTGTTATGGCTTTATGAAGAAAATACAAGTGCTAAATCTACTACCATATAGGATTATTTACCACCTTCGATGTGGCCTGCCTTTTCGTGCGCTATTTTTAATCTATAGACACTGTAGATATATTAAGTTGTTGTACAAGCACATAAATTGGTTGAGCTGTTATTTTTGCTTAGGTTTTTGTGAGGCTCTACAAATTTCCCAAACCAGACCCTAAAAATGAACAAAGAACAAAACTCAACGTATCTTTCTGGACAGGACCCTGCTTTCTGCTTCTGATTTCAGGGCCCACGGCGTCAGGACCTTGATTTGCCACTATGAACACTTCTCTCCGACTGCTGGTACTACCTGCAATCTCAAGAATTCCTGAAGCTTCCATCTGAATGGAGCGGCAATGCGCATGCTCAAGTGCTGCTCCATCCATTGTCAATGGGAGTGCAGAATAAAAGGCAGGTATAACGCTTGGCTATCTTCAGAAAAGCCCTTGGCATTGGCAGGCAGGCCTTATTCTTTGTCTTTGTGGCTGGGTCCCTGATTACAGTACCAATCATGCTGCCTGAACGTCGGCCATAACAGCTAATAATGCTTATATTGCTAGAGTTTACCAAGTACTTTCCCTGCACTAAAGGAAAGGACTCACTGGTGACAGAACAGCCCATTAGTACCTGTCATTCACAGGTAAACCACCCATCTGCATACCTCCCAACTGTCATCCGCAGCCCTAAGACAACTCTGCTGGGGCTGCGCTCCTCTATCTAGCTACCTGCTGTCAGGTGCACAGCGCAGTCACATTTTACCCTCCCTCCGTCCTCATACCAGCCGGTGTAGTGAAAAAAATTGTTCCCTGTAGAGAAAGGTTCCCAAGAAGCTGATGATGAATGCTGAGTCAGCAAACCACTGTGATTGGCTGAGACGCGCACACCCACCCCATACTATTGGTTGTTGGGGGGGGGGGGGTGCAGCCTCGCTCAGCTCAGTATTTGGCACCAGCTCCCTGGACACATTTCACTACACCCCGATCTACGCGCTCTCACAGCAGGATAAAGCAAACTGTATCCTCGCTATGAGAGCAGAGAGATTGGGGCAGAGTAGTGGAGAACAGGGGTTTGGAAAACTGTGTCCCTGCTACTGCAGCTTACTATTGCCGCTGCTGTAAACCTGTGAACCCGATCCCCACGACTTTCATCAGCCTGGGGGATGTAGGAATGTGTGTCCCTGCTGCTGGCTCTCTCCATCCCGATCCCTGCAGCGAGGATGTAGTAATGTGTGTCCCCTAATGCAGAGGCAGGGGAGACCTCTATCCATCACCGCTCTCCCCTTCCTCTGATCACCGCTCTCCCCTGCCTCGAGGATGTAGAAAATCTGTGGGGAAGCAGTGAGGCATGGGTACACTGATTTGAAGAGGTGGTAATCAGAGGCAGGGAAGAGCGGTGATGGATAACGGTCTCCCCTGCCTCTGCACCCCAAGACACACATTTCGAGAGCAGCGGGGACACAGTTTTCAGCATCCCTGTTCTCTGCGTTTCTGCCCCTATCTCTCTGTTCTGATAGCAAGGATACAGTTTGCTATATTCCGTTGTGAGAGCGCAGAGATCGGGGTGTAGTGAAATGTGTCAGGGAACAGGGGCGGGTGTGCGCATCTCAGCCAATCACAGTGGCTTTGCTGACTCAGCATTTATCATCAGCTGCTTGGACACATTTCTCTACAGGGAACAATTTTCTTCACTACCCCGGCCTAGATGCTGATGGTATAGGACCCGTGATGATGTCACAATCATGTGACCATCCAGGTTAGATGTAATGATGCTCGGTGATTACATGAGGAGGAGGTTTGTTACAGTGTATCACCCCAGTAGTAAAGAGATTACGTGAGGAGGAAGTTTGTTACAGTGTGTCACCCCAGTAGTAAGGAGATCATATGGGGAGGAGGTTTGTTACAGTGTGTCAACCCAGTAGTAAGGAGATCATATGGGGAGGAGGTTTGTTACAGTGTGTCAACCCAGTAGTAAAAATATGTCATGAGGAGGATTTGTTACAGTGTGCCACCCCAGTAGTAAAGAGATTACATGAGGAGGCGGTTTGTTACAGTGTGTCACCCTAGTAGTAAGGTGATTACATGAAGAGGAGGTTTGTTACAGTGTGTCACCCCAGTAGTAAGATGCAATAGCAATGAAGAAGCGATCCTTAGACGGCGCTCACCCGTGCGGCAGAGTAGAAATTCAGAGGCCGATGGTAAGTAGGAACATACTTTATTCAGAACATGTGCAGGGACTACGCGTTACGAAGGGACACGCTCCCCTCTTCCTCAGTGTGTCACCCTAGTAGTTAAGAGATTACATGAGGAGGCAGTTTGTTACAGTGTGTCACCCCAGTAGTGAGGTGATTCCATGAGGAGGAGGTTTGTTACAGCGTGTCACCCCAGTAGTAAGGAGATTACATGAGGAGGATGTTTGTTACATTGTGTCACTCCAGTAGTAAGGAAATTACATAAGGAGGAGGTTTGTTACAGTGTGTCACCCCAGTGGTGAGGTGATTACATGAGTTTGTTACAGTGCATCATCCCAGTAGTAAGGAGAGTACATAAGGAGGAGGTTTGTTACAGTGTGTCACCCCAGTAGTAAGGCGATTACATGAGGAGGAGGTTTGTTACAGTGTGTCACGCCAGTACTAAGGAGATTACATAAGGAGGAGGTTTGTTACAGTGTGTCACCCCAGTAGTGAGGTGATTGCATGAGTTTGTTACAGTGCATCATCCCAGTAGTAAGGAGAGTACATGAGGAGGAGGCTTTTTACAGTGTGTCACTCCAGTAGTAAGGAGATTACACGAGGAGTAGGTTTGTTACAGTGTGTCACCCCAGTAGTAAGGTGATTACATGAGGAGGAGGTTTGTTACATTGTGTCACCCCAGTACTAAGGAGATTACATAAGGAGGAGGTTTGTTATGGTGTGTCACCCCAGTAGTAAGGAGATTACATGAGGAGGAGGTTTGTTACAGTGTGTCACCCCAGTAGTAAGGTGATTACATGAGGAGGGCGCTTGTTACAGTGTGCCACCCGAGTAGTAAGGAGATTACATGAGAAGGAGGTTTGTTACAGTGTGTCACCCCAGTAGCAAGGATACAGTTTGCTATATTCCGCTGTGAGAGCGCAGCGATCGGGGTGTAGTGAAATGTGTCAGGGAACAGGGGCGGGTGTGCGCATCTCAGCCAATCACAGTGGCAGTGGTTTTGGACACATTTCTCTACAGGGAACAATTTTCTTCACTACCCCGGCCTAGATGCTGATGGTATAGGACCCGTGATGATGTCACAATCATGTGACCATGCAGGTTAGATGTAATGATGCTCGGTGATTACATGAGGAGGAGGTTTGTTACAGTGTATCACCCCAGTAGTAAAGAGATTACGTGAGGAGGAAGTTTGTTACAGTGTGTCACCCCAGTAGTAAGGAGATCATATGGGGAGGAGGTTTGTTACAGTGTGTCAACCCAGTAGTAAAAATGTGTCATGAGGAGGCATTTGTTACAGTGTGTCACCCCAGTAGTGAGGAGATTACATGAGGAGGAGGTTTGTTACAGTGTGTCACCCCAGTAGTAAGGAGATTATATGAGGAGGAGGTTTGTTACAGTGTGCCACCCCAGTAGTAAGGTAATTACATGAGGAGGAGACTTGTTACAATGTGTCACTCCAGTAGTAAGGAGATTACACGAGGAGGAGGTTTGTTACAGTGTGTCACCCCAGTAGTAAGGTGATTACATGAGGAGGAGGTTTGTTATAGTGTGTCACCCCAATAGTAAGGAGATTACATGAGGAGGAGGTTTGTTACAGTGTGTCACCCCAGTAGTAAGGTGATTACATGAGGAGGGCGCTTGTTACAGTGTGCCACCCGAGTAGTAAGGAGATTACATGAGAAGGAGGTTTGTTACAGTGTGTCACCCCAGTAGTAAGGAGATTACACGAGGAGGAGGTTTGTTATAGTGTGTCACCCCAGTAGTAAGGAGATTACCCGAGTAGGAGGTTTGTTACAGTGTGTCACCCCAGTAGTAAGGAGATTACATGATGAGGGGGTTTGTTACAGTGTGTCACCCCAGTAGTAAGGTGGGGCGTGTGGAAGGGCAGGACCAATAGGCGGAGTTAAAGGGTACCTCTCATCAAAAAAACTTTTGATATATTATAGATTAATGTATGCAGAATAACTTTACAATTGCATGTTATTAAAAAATATGGTTCTTTCTATTAAATGTTATACTTTGAAGAAATTACCACTAGGGGTCTCCCTACCAGTCCTGGCAGCAAGCATTTCAGACTCATTATGGAGTCCTAAACACTACGAGCTGCCAGTCTGCTTTGTTCACAAAGGAGAACACTCAGAGCTGCCAGCCTGCTTTGTTCACAGCCTGCTTTGTTCAGAACCAAACAGGCTGTGAACAAAGCAGGCTGGCAGCTCTGAGTGTTTAGGACTCCAGCATGAGTCAGAAATGCTTGCTGACAGGACTGATCGGGAAAAATACAATAGAAAGAAGCATATTTTTCATTAACATGCTATTGGAAAGTTATTCAACATTCATTAATCTAAAATATATCAAAAGTTTATTTAATGAGAGGTACCCTTTAAGGCTTTTGCCTAGGGTGTCAAAAATCCTTGCACCAGTCCTGCTTGTAAGTTAAACTTCCCGGCTCTGCACGATTTTCTTGTAATGCTTCGAAGTAGCTCTCAGTAACTAACTCTGGTTTGTGCTGCATAAAATCTCTAGTCACTGTCTCTCACATAATTCACGTACACTCTGTACAGAGCCATAACCTCCAGCTGTTGCTAATGTGGGGCTCCCATCATGCCCCGATCTGGCGGGACATTCCCATATTTGGGGTTGTGTCTTATTGTCCCGGAACGGCCCCTTCATTTCCCATTTCTAATTTACTTACTGATGGCCGTCAGGGGTCCGCTAGGGCCGGAAGCCACTATAAGAGAGCAATGGTTGCTGAGAGGTAACGTAGCCAGGGCATCAGGAGAGGCAACAGCGGGACAGCTGGAGGACTGGAGCACTGGAGCACAATGAGGAGGTATCTGCAGCTTCTGTGCTCTACTGCTTCTCCGGTTGGGGTACGTACTGCTTACGGCTTTGGCTTATAGAAGTGGGTCCCGGACCAGAGGAGCAATGGGGCACAGGAAAGTATATGGCAGCCATCTTTCTTCAAACGGTCACCAGATCTGGCTGGGAAATGTCAAAACTGGGCGCTCTCGTATCCCAACTGGCCCCGGCACCCATCGGATTAATTAGAATGAGCTGTCTGAAGTCAGATAGTGTCTCCGGTTGGCTCATTTTTGCCCCATATCCTGCATCCCCATACCCCGGTTTTCAGTCCAGCCACTATCTGACTCAAGTTCAAATTAATCAGTTGGGGGCCGGGTCCAGCTGGGATATGAGAGCACCCAGTTTTGACATTTCCCAGCCGTATCCAGTAAGTTTAAAGAAAACGTGGTGTAAATGCACCTTTAAACAGGTATTTCCATTCCGAATGTACAGGCGTGGTTAGGGGCATGGGTGAAGGAGTCATTAGGGGTGTGGCTGAGGAAGTTGTTAGGGATGTGGCTGAGGGAGGGGTCAGGGGTATGGCTGAGGGTGCGGTCAGGGGTGTGGCTGAGGGAGTGGTCAGGGATGTGGCTGAGGGAGCGGTCAGGGGTGTGGTGGAGGGAGAGGTCAGGGGTGTGGCTGAGTGTGCAGTCAGGGGTGTGGCTGAGGGTGCGGTCAGGGGTGTGGAGGAGGGAGAGGTCAGGGGTGTGGCTGAGGGTGCAGTCAGTGTTGCTGAGGGTGTGGTCAGAGGCATGGCTTGTCCCTCTTTTCTTTCAGCAAAAGTTGTGAGGTATGCATCTGTACTACAGTAAAGCTATTTGAGAACTGTTGCATCATTCCTGGACTGCAGAGGGCAGCTCTATGGTAACAGACAACAAACTGTGACCCTACAGTGACCGGGGTGCGGGTTGCATCGGGTGACACCAGTTTTATGGGGTCATCTTCAGCTGGGCCCGGCTACGACTACCATTGCACCCCCCCACCCGGCAGGCGGAGGTCTGAAGAAGGATGTCACGCAAGTGACGTCCCTCCGCAGACCCGCCCAGGAGGATGTCGTCAGTGACGTCACTCGTCAGGCCACCACTGGACAGGAGAAGCGCTGCACTGGTCGGTCAGGTGAGTGTGTCCATGTGTGTGTCTGTCTGTGTTTGTCTGTCTCTGTGTCTCTGTCTCTGTGTGGCGGGGGGGGGGGGGTTTGATGGGGGACTATGCTACCTAATGTGGGGAACCTGCTACATAATAAGGGGATCCTGCTAGCTAATGTGGGAAAACTGCTAGCTAATGTGGGAAAACTGCTACCTAATGCGGGGAATCTATGCTACTGCTACCTAATGTGGGGAGACTATTGTGGTGAGAGTGTGATGTGGGGCAGATGGAATTACCCTAGGGGCAGATGGCATTAACCACTTGTGTTTGTGATGTGGTTTAGCCTCTTCGCCCCGAGGGTAGACCGATGGATCCTGGGCAAGGCACATAATGACTCCGACGCCAATTTACGGCAGCTTTACTGGGTCAGAAAGATAGCAAAGCCACAAGCAAAAATAGGGATGTGTATAAATAATATATAGTACTACCACATTTGGTGTAACAAACTATAATCACGTTAGTGATACATGCACAAAAATGACCTCCCAAGATATATCATGAAGAATAAGAGCCACTGGAGTCATTTATAGAAAATTTTAAATGATATTAGAAAATCACATGTCTAAGCAGACTAAAAATAAGTATATGATGTAGCAAGATGAGCAAGTAGGGTAATCCCCTGATAGAAATTAAAATGATATATAATCAATAGTAGCAGCAAAAACATATTGCACATATAGTATACGTAATACTGGTAACATGGATGATGGTGCCTAGTAGTTAATAACAATAAGGGATATTGTACTATTCTTATGGTACTAGTAACAAATCAATGTGTCACCATAAAGCCTACATAGTACAGTATATATCCATAGTGCAGCAGTATAGCAGCATGATGTAGGTAACTTGTATTGGTTGGTGTACTACAACAGTAAAACAGCGGGGGGCACCCACACATCATCCATGTTACCAGGATTACTTATACTATATGTGCAATATGTTTTTGCTGCTACTATTGATTATATATCATTATAATTTCTCTCGGGATTACCCTACTTGCTCATCTTGCTGCCAGATTCCTCTGAGTACATCATATACTTATTTTTAGTCTGTTTAGACATGTGATTTTCTAATAAAGTATACATTTTTTTTCTATAAATGACTCCAGTGGCTCTTATTCTTCATGGGTCAGACAGATGTAACAGTCTATACAGCTTGGCTAGGTCCACAGAGGTGACCAGTGACTTCAGAGACCACAGCGCTTACTGGGACCTGGGCAATTTGATGCAGAGCCTTAGTATAATTGACTTGGACTGACTTGACTATGACTGACTTCACCCCTTTATGTAGCTTATCAGTAGATGCTGCTGGTGGATGATAGGGGTGCTACTGCCAGGTGGATGATCCTGCCGATGGATGATGGGGGTGCTACTGCCAGGGGGGGCAGTAGCACCCTCATCATCCACCAGCAACACCCCCCCCCCCTCTCAGCAGTTGCACCCCGTCACCCACCAGCAACACCGACATCACCCTCCTCCTGTGGTAAAAGCATCAGCTAACGGATGATGAGGGGTGCTACTACTGTTGTGGTATCATATTCAGAGGGTGCACTGTATGGCAAGGTTATATTCAAAGGGCGCAGTGTGTGGTAGTATATTCAGAGGGTACAGTGTGGTAGTATTATATTTAGTGGGTATGGTGTGTCACAGTATTATATTTAGGGGGTACAGTATGTGGTAGATTTATATTTAGAGGGTACAGTATGTGGCAGATTTATATTTAGAGGGTACAGTATGTGGCAGATTTATATTCAGACGGTAGGGTGTGTGGAAGTTTTATAATCAAAGAGTGCAGTGTATAGCAGTATTATATTTAGAGGATACAGTGTCTGGCAGGTTTATAATAATAATTTTTTTCATATAGAGGATCAGACTCTGCTGACATAGTGGGAGCCATCTGGGCGTCACATTCTGCAGAGGGAAGATTTAGCTGGAACAAGTCCTGGCGGTATGTACATCGGAATTAGATAAAGGAAGAGTATAGAGAAGATGTCCCCTATAGTCACTGATATTATTGTGTATTCTACTCACTACAGCCTATCAGAGATGGAGTCACTTGTAAGTTTTACAGTTATGAAGAGTGAAACTACAACTTCCAACATACCCTTACCACTGCTTAAAGGGCTACTCCTCTGGAAAATATATATTTTTTTTAATTAACTGGTGCCAGAAAGTTAAACAGATTTGTAAATTACTTCTATTTAAAAATCGTAATACTTCCAGCACTTATCAGCTGCTGTATGCTCCACAGGAAGTTCTTTTTTTTTTTTCCCTTTCTGTCTGACCACAGTGCTGTCTGCTGACACCTCTGTCCATTTTAGGAGCTGTCCATATTAGGAGAAAATCCCCATAGCAAACCTATCCTACTCTGGACAGTTGCTGTCATGGGCAGAGGTGTCAGCAGAGAGCAGAATGGAAAGGAAATTCAAAAAGAAAATAACTTCCTGTGGTGCATACAGCAGCTGATAAATACTGGAAGCATTACAATTTTTAAATAGAAGTAATTTAAAAATCTGTTTAACTTTCTGGCACCAGTTGATTTAAAAGAAAATCTATTCAAGTGGAGTACCCCTTTAAGTCATTCCAGGAACTAGTTTTAAATGGTGAAAACTTCTTTACGCTTTCCCATTCTGTGGCAATTAGTATATTTGATTATTTTACTGGAATTTTTCACAATGCGCTACACCAGTGGCATCTGTCACAACAGGCTAAAAACTTACTTTGGGGGGGGTAAGTATGGGGTGACACCATTTTCTACCGCACCAGGTGACACCAACCCTAGCAACGCCACTGCTTCCACAGAGCTAAATGAAGGCTTGTTTTTTGCATGAACAATTGTACTTGTAATGTACTGGTACTTGTAATGACATCTTTTTACTTTTAAACATACTGCACATTGTAAAAATGATTATTTCTGGGGGGAAATTTAAAGAGTTTTGCAACTTTTGGAGGGGTTTCATTTTTATGCAGTGCAATTAACAGTAAAACTGACATGTTCTCTTTGTTCTGTGGATTAATGGGATTAAAATGTTTACACTATTATTGTACTTTATTTTTTTTTTTTTTTTAAGTCAAACTTTCCGAACAAAATAAGTATATTTAAAATCACACTATTCTGACCCCTATAACTGGTTTATCTTTCCGTATATGGGGCTGTATGAAGGTTTTTTTTGTTTGTTTGCTTGTTTTTTTACCGTTCAATTACTTTTTATTCCATTTTATTCTGGGATGTGATGTGATCAAAAATCAGCAATTTTGGACTTTTTCTTTTACATTTAGGGTGCGTACACATGCTATTACTAGCAGCGGGTTTCACGCTGCGGGAAACCTGCTGCGTGTTACACTACCATTGATTTGAATGGGTCCACAGACAATCCGCAATAGTGTCAGATTTGCAGACTGTCCGCAGACCCATTTAAATCAATGGGAAACTTGCTGCTAGCTACTAGCACCCTTATACTGTTTCTGTTTATGCTGTTCAATGTACGGATTCATTAATATTAAAGAAAAGCTAATTTTTTTTGTTACTTTTTGAAAAATGGAAAAAATGAGACCATTCACATCTTATTAGGGGATGGGCCTATTTATATATTTTTTTACACTTTTTTTTCTGTTTATTTTACAGTTTTTAAGTCCATGGGATACTATTATCAGAAATCTTTTGATTTCTATTACTGTTCAGTCCTACGCAGTGGCATAGCACTGGCCAGTATTATTGGCAATATTGGAAAAAATAGCAGTAATTACATATATATATATATATATAAGCCTGCAAGGGCCCAAAATTCCCAGCATAAATTAGTCAAAAATCAACTCGAAAATATTATTCTCGATGCTGAGAGGGAGAAATACCTTATAAAACATAACTTTTAATGTAGTACTCTAAAATACACCACACACCTTGTGATAAAGAAAAAGTGCTCTAACTTCAAGACAACACAAAAAGCAGTTACCACATGTTATGTGGATTTATAGTCAAGAATGCATAACTATTGCCAGATGTCACCCAACGTGTTTCTGCCACTTCGTGGCTTCCTCAGGGGAGATGTATACAATATGCAATAGATAATAGTACTGCTATATGATAAAATATCAGTAGAATATAAAACAAACGGTGTAGTTTCATTCATAGGGAAACACCCAGTACACAGTGTATATCCCTTAATTGCTTTAGCTTAATTAGTAGGGAAACACCCGATACATAATGTATATCCCTATTGCCATAGTGTGGCTCTCATTACAGGAGGTAAAATCATCCTTCAGGGCAACCTGTAAATAAAACAAACATAGAGAGAGGTTTCAATATGCCATCCACAATTCCATAGTTGCTGGCCGTTTATAGTATTTGTATAAATACCTAGAGGAAAGACACATATTCCCAATCAGAGTCCCAATCAATATGGGAGATGCTGGTACCTGCAATGCAAACAGTGCGTGTCGCACCACCAGTCGTACTCACACTCCTGTAGCCGCACATCCGGTTAATGGCTCTCTTATGTGGATGCGCTATACCCGTCTGTCTCTGATGGCGGCTTAGCGTTCACTGAGATCATGCCGGCGTCTGTCATATCCTGTTTCCGGCCGGCACAGCGTCATCGCGCACCGCCCTCTCTGACGACTACAGAGGGCGGTGCTGGGTCTGACAGTGGCGTCCGTAATAACGGAAGCAGTGTATATTACAGGGCAATTCCCTTGTTTAAGATGATTATAAAAGGAGATATAAATGAGCCTGGCTAAGTGTTGATATGCATAACAGAGGATAAATATTAACTGGTTACTGAAATATGAATAGGGCATTAATTAAGTAATGGTTATAATGCATGTAATGGGAAAATGTAAATGGAGGGGGGGGGGGGACAAAAAGCAGTATTATTGGCAATCATCTTTTACAGCCTGTCTGGTGGCAGGTTAAATATGAGGATCATGATAGTACAGCATTGAGAAGGGTAAGATACCTCCTGCTGCCATCTTCACTCAATGGCACTCATTTACTTAGAAAATCGGGTTGTAAGTCTATCTTGCTTTCTTACCCGACTGCTTTTTTCCCCTGGTATTTATTATTATGTCGCATCCTGTTTGTCGCACGTGGGTTTTGTTGGTTTTGGTTTCAAACTCCTCTGAGTTGTTGGGAAAAAACCCACAACAATTCAACAAATTCGGGTTGGAAACCTTTATAAATATGTGGGAAAGCTCAGAAATGTCGGGTTACGCCCCTTTTTCGGGTTTGAGAGAATCCACATCGGGTCCGTCGGGAAAAAATGTCGCATTGTGTCGCAGACTGGCGCACGATGTCTGTGACATGTCGCAGACAAAGATGCACCAAAAATAGAATAGTAAATGAGGGCCATTGATTGTGTTGCGGGTCATCCAATAAGTCACCCTATAGCCCCATCACGGCTTTAGATGCCATGATCAACATTGATCACAACATCTTACAGTACAGCTGGCAGCGATTCGCTGACAAACCAGCAAGTGCGCGCTTTGCAGCTGATCGGGTTGTTTTGACCATTGGCCATACATCTCTCTGTATAATAGAGGATGTACAGCCGACGGTCATTGGTTCCTGTGGCCCACCCCACATGATAGTTGGGACTTGTGACAGGCTCTGTAATCGAGCACTGATCTATGAGATCAATACTCATTTACAGGCAGGCTCGGCATATCTAACAGGGCCCTAATAGTACATTTTAAAATGAGTGGTGAACCTCTCTACTAGTGACATGTGTGAATGGGCCTTAGACAAAAATCATTGAAGTTGTCATTTTTGTTTCAGAAAAGTTTAAAATTAAATAGAATTTAACATATGCTTGTTGCTTGTACCAGCAATGTCATGAACCTATGTTTTAAAGGGATACTCCAGTAGAAAACAATCTTTTTTAGATCAACTGGTACCAGAGAGTTTAACAGATTTGTAAACTACTTCTATAAGAAAATCTTAACCCTTCCAGTACTTATCAGCTGCTACATACTACAGAGGAAGTTGAGTTGTTCTTTTCTGTCTGACCACAGTGCTCTCTGCTGACACCTCTGTCTGTGTCAGGAACTGTCCAGAGTAGGAGCAAATCCCCATAGCAAACATCTCCTGCACTGGACAGTTCCTGACACAGACAGAGGTGTCAGCAGAGAGCACTGTGGTCAGACTGAAAAGGACTACTCAACTTCCTCTGTAGTATACAGCAGCTAAGTACTGGAAGGATTCCGATTTTTTTTTTATAAAAGTAATTTACAAATCTGTTTAACTATCTGGAGCCAGTTCATTAAAAAAATGTTTTCCACCGGAGTACCCCTTTAACATTACTAGTAGATTATAGCAAAACACAGATAAAGTAAGGAAAATAGCATTATGGCTGTAGTTTACAGAATGCTAATATTGTTTTGGCTGCTGAGAAATGTCGGTCATGTTGCATTTCACTGCTTTAGGATTCTTAGAAGTTGGCTGTGCAATAATCATCTTTTTGTTGGCTTCTATCAAGTTGTCACAGATCGACACAGGATCCAGGAGGGAATTAAGTCATGTGTAATAGTTACTCTTTAAATAGAGATCACAAGACATGATATGAAATTACAGCCAGTGAGTATATCTGTTGCCTGTTTATGAAGGGAAGAAGAAGCTAATGGTTAGGGTCACAGCTATTCACAAATGGCTCTTGATTTAATTTCCTTCAAGGAAAAATCCATCCAATTTAAAATATATTAACTGTAACAGAAGGCCTTGCTCATTCTGTGCTTTTAGAGATATATTGTATCATTTGACACATACTGAAATTCTATTAGTAGTAATAGTAGACTTTGTTTTCATGTATAAATTTATGAAGGCATTCGAGCAGTCACCACATCACCCTACAGATCAGATAATCCAGCATTAGCTCAATAACAAGAATCAGAATCTTTTCCTTTAGAATTTAAAAAGAAAACATTCAAATTTAAAGGGAAATTGTTACTTACACCATGTCCAATTAAGTGAGTTCAGCATGACTTAAAGGGATATTCCAGATTTAATTTTCTTCAGCCTTTAAAGGGGTACTCTGCCCCTAGACATCTTATCCCCTATCTAGCGGCGGGACCCCCACGATCTCTCCTGCAGCACCCCATGTCATTTGCTGCACGGAGCGAACTTCGCTCTGTGCCTGAGGACTGAGGCGATGCAGGAGGCGGAGTATCGTGACATCACGCCCAGACCCCTCATTTCAAGTCTATGGGAGGGGGCGTGATGGCAAGAGGGGGTGGGGCCGTGAGGTCACAGTACTCCGGCCCCTGTATCGCCCATCATCAGGCACAGATCGAAGTTCGTGACAGGGGGTGCTGCAGGAGAGATTGGGAGGGTTCCCAGCGGCATGACCCCCACGATCAGACATCTTATCCCGTACACTTTGGATGGGGGGGGGGGGGGTTGGGTAACCCTGGGGAAGTTGTTGTTTTTTTTTCACCATTTTTTTTTTCTCCCCAAAAAAAAATTTTTTTTCCTTTTTTTTATTTTTTATAATTAATTTTTTTTCCCTTAATTTATTTCTTTTTTCTATTTTTCTATTTCTTCTTCCTTTTCTCTTCCTTCTCACTATGGTGTTTATTGTGTTCAACTGGACTGTAAGAGAATGACCGCTGATGACTGTTAAGGCTGTGGTATGGAATGTACGAGGACTTGGGGATAAAATTAGAAGATCAGCGGTAATGGGAGTTATTATGAAACACGCACCAGGTATAGTCGGGTTAGTTAAGACACATTTAACGAGAGAAATAGTAATGGTTTTGAATCGTAATGTTTGGGGACATTATTACCATTCTCTTCATACAGCATATTCACGGGGGGTTTCGGTGTTAATCCGTAGAAACTGAAATTGGGAATTAATTAGAAAAAGGGTAGATGATGAGGGGAGGTTTGTTTTTTTATATGGGAGACTAGAAAATTTAAGATGTGTATTGGCATTTGTATATATACCCCCGCCTTTCTCATCCGCGGTCCTTCTTAAATTATTTGATTTTTGTGTGAGTTGCGGAGAATGCCCTGTGTTTGCCATGGGGATATGAACTGGGTCCTAGATTAGAGGCTAGATAGATGGAGGGAAAGCGGGAGTAAAGGAGAGGTGGGTTGCACCCCCCTGGCGAAAGTATGTAATGAACTGGGACTCAGCTATATTTGGAGGATTTACAACCCTCAAAAGAAAGAATATTCATGTTGGAACAAGACCTGTCAGACTATGTCCAGAATAGATATATGTCTGGGAAATGACTAGTTTAAATAAGGTAATAAAAATACATTATTGGGTTAGATGTCTGTCGGACCACTCGGCTCTAGAAGTACTGATAAAAACAGAGGAAGAGGTAAGAGATGGGTTCCAGAAAATTAACCCTCACTGGTTAAATTTGATAGAGAATGCCACAATAGAAAAAAACTTGAGGGAGTTTTTTTTGCAAACAACTGGGGCACAGCAAGTGACCCGGTTGTCTGGGAAACCTTTAAAGCTTACCTAAGAGGGGAAATAATAAGACTAATAAAGTGGGGGAAAAAATTTGTTTAAATCAAAAGAGGAGGGCTTAATAAATAATCTTAGGGACACAGAGAAGGAATATACACAAAATTAATCAGAAGAGTGTAAGGAAAAATTAAATAAGCTACAAAATTTATTTAATGAATATATGCTGGAAAAGAGTAAAAATAAATAGATTTTTCTAGGCCAGCAAAGATTTGTACAGGCAGGGAAGCCTAACAAGTATTTGATGACAATTGTCTCAAATGAACACACTAAGCAAAGAATTTCTGGGATAAGGAATAAAGAAGGAGATTGGTGTATAGAAAAAAAGGAAATAATAAGGGAATTTAGAGAATATTATGAGTTATTATATAGATCTGAATATAATAAGGAAAGAAAGGAAACGCAAAATTATTTGGACCAAATGGAACTCCCTAGACTCCCCGAAATGGAAAAACAAATCTTAGATGCTCCATTGACTAGAATAGAACTGAATAAAGCTCTAGATCAGATTAGGGGTAATACAACACCTGGAATCAATGGACTACCCTTTGAGGTATATAGAAGGTTTGGCGGAATTTTGATCCCGGCATTACATAGAGTGATTGAGACCAGCATGGTGACCGGGAAATTACCAGACTCAATGTGGGAAGCGGTTATAATATTGATCCTGAAAGAGGGAAAAGATAAATAGGATATGGGGTTGTATAGACCCATATCGTTAATATATACGGATATCAACTTTTTCGCCAAAGCATTAGCCATTAGATTACAGAGTAATATCACAGAGTTAATTCAAGAAGATCAGTGCAGGTTTATCCCGGGAAGAATGGCCCGACACAATATATATATATATATAGAGTCCTTACGAATATAGATATGGGAAAATTACAGGGCAGGGAATCCCACTTCATCCTGTCTTTAGATGCCACTAAGGCTTTCGACAGGGTGGAGTGGGAGTTCTTGTGGGCAGTATTAGAAAAATGCGGCTTTGGGAAAACATATATAGACATGATCCGACTGTTATACTCCGAACCTAAGGCAAGAATGTCGATCAATGGGAAATTATCAAGCAATTTTCGCTCTCAAGAGGCACCAGACAGGGATGCCCTCTCTCCCCTTGCTGTTTGCTATGAGCATGGAACCTTTGGCTGTTAAGATCAGAGAGGAAAAGGAGATTGGCAGGTTTGGTGCAAGGGGGAGAGAAGACAAAATATCCTTATATGCAGATGATATCCTGCTTTTTTTTGGAAAAACAGTCGGATCTGACCGGAGTGATGGAGATTATCAAGGAATATGGGAGTTTCTCAGGGTTAGAAAAAAAAAATTGTATAAAATATTGTATTCTTTTTTTTTAATATGTGGTGGTGATAAAAAAAAAAAAAATGTATACCTGTTTTTGGTATGAACACATTGAACACTATGGCATTTAAGAAGCCATTGTATCCACATTTTCTGACTAGTCTAAATAAGTCAAAGTTGCTGTCCACTACTTTTTAAGTTCAATTTACAGTAAAGCTGGAATTAGGACTGACTATAAAGTGGATCCCACGATGCAAGTGAAAAGTTATAAAATGTCAGGGTTTGAATAGTCAGCATTATAACCCTTTCATATACCCCTTACCCCTTCATTGCACATTGTTACAGACATTTTGGTAACAAATCTGCCTTGTGTGAATATGTGAACATACACTGAAGATCCACTTAAATGGCATTTTGTAACACATAATAGGAGAGATTTATCAAAACTTGTGTAGAGGAAGAGTGGTGCAGTTGCCCATAGCAACAAATCAGTTAGCTCCTTTCATTTTTAAAAAGGCCTGTGAAAAAGAAGCAATGTGATTTGTTGCACCACTCTAGACAGGTTTTGATAAATCTTCCCCAATGTCTTCTAATGTAATGTTTTGGCCCAAAATGGGTAATTTGTTGCTGGTTTGCAAGTTACGTAATAGCTTTAGCTGTATCACAGAAAAACATAAAATAGTCTGAGGTCTCAAAAATGCTAAATCAGCTTAAAAAGGGACCGAATGGCAGAAAAACTGCTGACATTTTCAGTCATTTTCTGCATGAAAAACAGGATTGGGACTGAAAATACAAGCCAAAAAAAAAAAACTGAGGAGGGAACTTACTTTGTTTTGCACTTGGCTTTGTAGACACATTGGGGGAGATTTATCAATTCCCATAATTTTTTTGACTGTAAAAAGGCGTGATTTTGCACAATTTGTTTGCGCCTTTTTTTAAATAGACGTTTTTGGAAAAACTGGCTCTGGGTTGAAGGGCTGTGCAGTTGCCCATGCAGTGAACAGTATTTATTAACTGCGCCTCTGTTAAAACATTAAAAAAAAAACTGCAAATGTAGACCATGAACAACTTAAAAAAAGACAGACCACAGTGAAAAGACCTTCAAGCAAGGGGAACCACTTATTTAGGAAGGAGTCCTCTTTTAGAATAGAGTAATCCAAATTAGCTAACAATAAGCACCAAGCAGGGTTGTGTGACAGAATTGTTTTTTTGAAAAAGAGCAATACATTATTATGAAGATGAATATATTTGGACAGATTAGTGCATACAATTTGGACATGCCAGACAAGCTAGTATTGTCATGCTGTATTAGATTTCCCATTTGGCAACAGCTGGAGGCACCACTGCTGTCGTCGTATTTTCTAACAACCAGCTGGAGAGTATTCCAGCATTTGGGTTGCTCCATGAGCCAAATCTCCTAAGGCTTCTTTCACACTACGCGTAGGCTCCATTACAAATGGACATTAACCCCTTAAGGACAATGGACGTACTCCTACACCCCCGTTTCCGAGTCCTTAAGGACCGAGGACGTAGGAGTACGTCCTGTTCATTCCCAGCCCCCCGCTGCCAGCTGGAGCGGAGCCGATGCCCGATACCTGCTGATATCGATCAGTAGGCATCGCGGCATATCGCCCAGGGGGGTCATGATGACCCCCCATCTGCCCCTAGGGTAATAACATCTGCCCTGTCATCGCACCCTCATCACAACAGTATTCAATGATCTAAGCAGAAATGTAGTTAGAAATAACCAGGATTTAGGTCCTGAAGTAGCACTACAATTAATAGGCATAGTACTCAATGGTCTAGGAAGGATTGTAGTCAGCAGTATCTGCTGGGCAGGTACTGCGCTATAGAGGTGATTAGGCAGTGGTCTAGAGGACATCACATATGGCCTCATTTTTGGCAGATGTTTATACCGTACAGATGCAGGAGGGTGATGTCGGAGATGGAAGCGGTGAGTGCAGTGCAAACAGTGCTGTTCATGGTGCCACTAGTCTAAGCTGCTAAATTGCCAACAGCTGAGATCCACATGTGGGAGGCCCAAAAGCCATATGTGGTTTCCAAGTCACTGGTTAGTTTGCATCTTGTCAAACCAAAGCAATTCAGAGGTATATAGCACAGGATTTATTTGAATTTATTACACGCAACTTTTTCACCCCACTTTTTAAGCTGGCAATTTGAATATGAATGTTTTCACTGCACATAATGTATCCTTTTTTTCAATGAACTTTTTTTGTCATGAGGCTTTAACGGCTCTTATTGAGTTCAGTAAAGTTGTGCAAAAATTTTGTAACTTTGCATATGGGTGCATATAATGTAGATGTCTATATCTCACAACACTTAAACCACAACCCCTTTTCAGGCCAAAAAATTATGAGCACTGCAAAAGTCACAAAATATGGTACAAATACTTAAATGGGGAAGATTTATCAAAACTTGTGCAGAGGAAGAGTGGTGCAGTTGCCCATAGTAACCAATCCGATCGCTTCTTTCACTTTTGAAGAGGCCTGTGAAATATGAAAGAAGAAATCTGATTAGTTGCTATGGGCAACTGCACCACTCTTCCTTTGCACAGGTTTTGATAAATTTCCCCCAATGGGGAATATTTATCAAAACCTTATGAAAACGAGTCAGTAACAACTGACATTACCCCTTTAACCTGATTTTTTTATTTTCTTTTCTTCCGGCCCCTGAGACTGCTGTGGACAAGTGAGGGACAATCAACCATATGGTCTGCTCTGAGGATGCGTCAGCAACAGGCGTGTAATGTTGCTACCCCTACCTAAAAACTATTCTGAGAAATGGGTCAGGAACAGTGGTTTGCGTGGGCTGCTCCGGGAACGTGTGAAATAACAAGTACGTGACGCTGTAGTATAAGTACTGAGACTTCTGAAGACGAATCAGGAACAGCAAAATTATGTGGCCTGCTCTGAAAACGTGTCAGTAACAAGTATGTGGATGACGTACTTAACAACCGAGACTGTTCTGAAGATGAGTCAGGAACAGTGGAATTACGTGGCCTGCTCTGAAGACGTGTCAGTAACAAACGTTTGATGCAATACTAAATGAACTGAGACTGTTCTGAAGAGGAGTCAGGAACAGTAGACTACGTGGCCTGCTCTGAAGACGTGTCAGCAACAAGCATGTGATACAGTACTAAAAGAACTGAGACTTCTGAAGACAAGTCAGGAACAGTAAACTACGTGGCGTGCTCTGAATATGTGTCAGCAACAAGCATGTGCATTGATACCCAGACTATTTGAGAAAGGAATCAAATTAGTTGTTTGCGTGGTCTGCTCTGTGAACGTGGGTGTGACCCGTACTGTGCACCACCCAGACCCTGAGACTGCTCTGAAGAAGAGTCAGAACCAGTCGACTGTGTGGCATTGCTCTGAAGATGGGTCAGTAACAAAGGTGTGCTGCTGTGTTTATGGGGACTGAGACTGATCTGAAGAAGAGTCAGAAAAGTGGGCAGCGTGCTGGCTTTGAAATACTTGAGTAAAACGTGAGGGAACGTGTGACTTAAGGCAGCCTGCTCTGAGGATTTGTCAGTACCAAGCCACCAAAACAAAAAAAACCCGACCCTATGAGTGTACTGCGGACATGTCAGGAACGGTCAGTTTACATATGCCAGAAACCAAGATTTTTTTTTTGGCCAATCAAATACACATGCATGAAAAATAAACCAAATTTTTTTTTTTTTTTTTTTACCAATTCCCTGATAGTAACTACACACACCTTTACAGCACTTAGGAACTTTGATGTTGACACGAAGAAAACTGCATAAACGAAAACATAATGATTGCACCTGGCCACTGAATGACAGTGGCTACACCGACCCTCTACTGAGTCCGTGGGCCACCTGAATGCCCTGAGAGCCTGAAGGGTAAGAAGAAACAAAGGGGGGGGGGTGCCGCCAGGGTTGCTATGGGCAACCAGAGCCCGGCAGCGGCGAGTCAGGCAACAGGGTAATATTTTGAGTATTCCTGAAATTGGTTGCTCTGAATGTGAGTCAGTAACTATTTTTTTTCTTTTTTTTCCGCGATTCAACCCCTAATCCTGAAGGAACGAGTCAGGTGACCGGGTATTGAACAGCCGATTAGTGCCACTAAAATGAATGACCACCCTTTGAACGAGTACCTTTGCTGGTGTCACGATGCCGGCTGGCAGGTAGTGGATCCTCTGTGCCAGAGAGGGATTGGCGTGGACCGTGCTAGTGGACCGGTTCTAAGCCACTACTGGTTTTCACCAGAGCCCGCCGCAAAGCGGGATGGTCTTGCTGCGGCGGTAGTGACCAGGTCGTATCCACTAGCAACGGCTCACCTCTCTGGCTGCTGAAGATAGGCGCGGTACAAGGGAGTAGGCAGAAGCAAGGTCGGACGTAGCAGAAGGTCGGGGCAGGCAGCAAGGATCGTAGTCAGGGGCAACGGCAGAAGGTCTGGAACACAGGCTAGGAACACACAAGGAACGCTTTCACTGGCACAATGGCAACAAGATCCGGCAAGGGAGTGCAGGGGAAGTGAGGTGATATAGGGAAGTGCACAGGTGAACACACTAATTGGAACCACTGCGCCAATCAGCGGCGCAGTGGCCCTTTAAATCGCAGAGACCCGGCGCGCGCGCGCCCTAGGGAGCGGGGCCGCGCGCGCCGGGACAGAACAGACGGAGAGCGAGTCAGGTAGGGGAGCCGGGGTGCGCATCGCGAGCGGGCGCTACCCGCATCGCGAATCGCATCCCGGCTGGCAGCGGAATCGCAGCGCCCCGGGTCAGAGGACGTGACCGGAGCGCTGCAGCGGGTAGAGTGAAGCGAGCGCTCCGGGGAGGAGCGGGGACCCGGAGCGCTCGGCGTAACAGTACCCCCCCCCTTGGGTCTCCCCCTCTTCTTAGAGCCTGAGAACCTGAGGAGCAGACTTTTGTCTAGGATGTTGTCCTCAGGTTCCCAGGATCTCTCTTCAGGACCACAACCCTCCCAGTCCACTAAAAAAAAATTTTTTCCTCTGACCTTTTTGGCAGCTAAGATTTCTTTGACCGAGAAGATGTCCGAGGAGCCGGAAACAGGAGTGGGAGGAACAGATTTGGGAGAAAAACGGTTGAGGATGAGTGGTTTGAGAAGAGAGACGTGAAAGGCATTAGGGATACGAAGAGAAGGAGGAAGAAGAAGTTTATAAGAGACAGGATTAATTTGACACAAAATTTTGAAAGGACCAAGATAGCGTGGTCCCAACTTGTAACTAGGGACACGGAATCGGACATATTTAGCGGAGAGCCATACCTTGTCTCCAGGGGAAAAAACGGGAGGAGCTCTTCTTTTCTTATCCGCGAACTTCTTCATGCGTGATGAAGCCTGTAAGAGAGAATTTTGGGTCTCTCTCCATATGATGGAAAGGTCACGAGAAATTTCATCCACAGCGGGCAGACCAGAGGGCAAGGGAGTAGGGAGGGGGGGAAGAGGGTGACGGCCGTACACCACGAAAAATGGGGATTTGGAGGAAGACTCAGAGACCCTGAAGTTATACGAGAATTCGGCCCATGGGAGGAGGTCTGCCCAGTCATCCTGGCGGGAGGAAACAAAATGTCGCAAATAATCACCCAAGATCTGGTTAATTCTTTCTACTTGTCCATTGGACTGGGGATGATATGCAGAAGAAAAATTTAATTTAATCTTGAGTTGTTTACAGAGAGCCCTCCAGAATTTAGACACGAATTGGACGCCTCTATCCGAGACAATCTGCGTAGGCAACCCGTGAAGACGAAAAATGTGTACAAAAAATTGTTTAGCCAACTGAGGCGCAGAAGGAAGACCAGGAAGAGGGATGAAATGTGCCATTTTGGAGAATCGATCAACGACCACCCAAATAACAGTGTTGCCACGGGAAGGGGGTAAATCAGTAATAAAATCCATACCAATCAGAGACCAAGGCTGTTCGGGGACAGGCAGAGGATGAAGAAAACCAGCGGGCTTCTGGCGAGGAGTCTTATCCCGGGCACAGATAGTGCAGGCTCGCACAAAGTCCACAACATCCGTCTCCAGAGTCGGCCACCAATAGAAGCGGGAGATGAGTTGCACAGATTTCTTGATACCCGCATGACCTGCGAGATGGGAGGAGTGACCCCATTTGAGGATTCCGAGGCGTTGGCGAGGAGAAACAAAGGTCTTTCCTGGAGGAGTCTGCCTGATGGAGGCAGGAGAAGTGGAGATCAGGCAGTCAGGTGGAATGATGTGTTGCGGAGAGAGTTCAACTTCTGAGGCATCCGAGGAACGAGAGAGAGCATCGGCCCTAATGTTCTTATCGGCAGGACGAAAGTGAATCTCAAAATTAAATCGGGCAAAGAACAGAGACCACCGGGCCTGGCGAGGATTCAGCCGTTGGGCAGACTGGAGGTAGGAGAGGTTCTTGTGGTCGGTGTAGATAATAACAGGAGAACTTGATCCCTCCAGCAGATGCCTCCATTCCTCAAGTGCTAATTTAATGGCTAGAAGCTCTCGATCCCCGATGGAGTAGTTCCTCTCCGCTGGAGAGAAGGTCCTAGAGAAAAAACCACAAGTGACAGCATGCCCGGAAGAATTTTTTTGTAGAAGAACAGCTCCAGCTCCCACTGAGGAGGCATCAACCTCCAATAGGAAGGGTTTGGAAGGGTCAGGTCTGGAGAGGACAGGAGCCGAAGAAAAGGCAGACTTGAGTCGTTTAAAGGCGTCTTCTGCTTGAGGAGGCCAGGACTTGGGATCAGCATTTTTTTTGGTTAAAGCCACGATAGGAGCCACAATGGTAGAAAAATGTGGAATAAATTGCCTGTAATAATTGGCGAACCCCAAAAAGCGTTGGATAGCACGGAGTCCGGAGGGGCGTGGCCAATCTAAGACGGCAGAGAGTTTGTCTGGATCCATCTGTAGTCCCTGGCCAGAGACCAAATATCCTAGAAAAGGAAGAGATTGGCATTCAAACAGACATTTCTCAATTTTGGCATAGAGTTGGTTGTCACGAAGTCTCTGAAGAACCATACGGACATGCTGGCGGTGTTCTTCTAGATTGGCAGAAAAAATTAGGATATCGTCCAGATATACAACAACACAGGAGTATAACAGATCACGAAAAATTTCATTGACAAAGTCTTGGAAGACGGCAGGGGCGTTGCACAGGCCAAAGGGCATGACCAGATACTCAAAGTGTCCATCTCTGGTGTTAAATGCCGTTTTCCACTCGTCCCCCTCTCTGATGCGGATGAGGTTATAGGCGCCTCTTAAGTCCAATTTAGTAAAGATGTGGGCACCTTGGAGGCGATCAAAGAGTTCAGAGATGAGGGGTAAGGGGTAGCGGTTCTTAACCGTGATTTTATTAAGACCGCGGTAGTCAATGCAAGGACGTAGGGAGCCATCTTTTTTGGACACAAAGAAAAATCCGGCTCCGGCAGGAGAGGAGGATTTACGGATAAAGCCCTTTTTTAGATTCTCCTGGACGTATTCGGACATGGCAAGAGTCTCTGGGGCAGAGAGAGGATAAATTCTGCCCCGGGGTGGAGTAGTGCCCGGGAGGAGGTCGATAGGGCAATCATAAGGCCTGTGAGGAGGTAGAGTCTCAGCTTGTTTTTTGCAGAAAACATCAGCGAAGTCCATATAGGCCTTAGGGAGACCGGTTACTGGAGGAACCACAGAGTTACGGCAAGGGTTACTGGGAACCGGTTTTAGACAGTTCTTGGAACAAGAGGACCCCCAACTCTTGATCTCCCCAGTGGACCAATCCAGGGTTGGGGAATGAAGTTGAAGCCAGGGAAGTCCAAGGAGAATTTCCGAGGTGCAATTGGGGAGGACCAAAAGTTCAATCCTCTCATGATGAGATCCGATGCTCATAAGAAGGGGCTCCGTGCGGAAACGTATGGTACAGTCCAATCTTTCATTATTTACACAATTGATGTAGAGGGGTCTGGCGAGACTGGTCACGGGGATGTTGAACCTGTTGACGAGAGAGGCCAAAATAAAATTTCCTGCAGATCCAGAGTCCAAGAAGGCCACTGTAGAGAAGGAGAAGGCAGAGGCAGACATCCGCACAGGCACAGTAAGACGTGGAGAAGCAGAGTAGACATCAAGGACTGTCTCACCTTTGTGCGGAGTCAGCGTACGTCTTTCCAGGCGGGGAGGACGGATAGGACAATCCCTCAGGAAGTGTTCGGTACTAGCACAGTACAGGCAGAGGTTCTCCATACGGCGTCGTGTCCTCTCTTGGTGTCAGGCGAGACCGGTCGACCTGCATAGCCTCCACGGCGGGAGGCACAGGAACAGATTGCAGGGGACCAGAGGAGAGAGGAGCCGAGGAGAAGAAACGCCTCGTGCGAACAGAGTCCATATCTTGGCGGAGTTCCTGACGCCTTTCGGAAAAACGCATGTCAATGCGAGTGGCTAGGTGAATAAGTTCATGTAGATTAGCAGGAATTTCTCGTGCGGCCAGAACATCTTTAATGTTGCTGGATAGGCCTTTTTTGAAGGTCGCGCAGAGGGCCTCATTATTCCAGGACAATTCTGAAGCAAGTGTACGGAATTGTACGGCATACTCGCCAACGGAAGAATTACCCTGGACCAGGTTCAACAGGGCAGTCTCAGCAGAAGAGGCTCGGGCAGGTTCCTCAAAGACACTTCGAATTTCCGAGAAGAAGGAGTGTACAGAGGCAGTGACGGGGTCATTGCGGTCCCAGAGCGGTGTGGCCCATGACAGGGCTTTTCCGGACAGAAGGCTGACTACGAAAGCCACCTTAGACCTTTCAGTGGGAAACAGGTCCGACATCATCTCCAGATGCAGGGAACATTGGGAAAGAAAGCCACGGCAAAACTTAGAGTCCCCATCAAATTTATCCGGCAAGGATAAGCGTATCCCAGGAGCGGCCACTCGCTGCGGAGGAGGTGCAGGAGCTGGCGGAGGAGATGACTGCTGAAGCTGTGGTAGTAACTGTTGTAGCATAACGGTCAGTTGAGACAGCTGTTGGCCTTGTTGCGCTATCTGTTGTGACTGCTGGGCGACCACCGTGGTGAGGTCAGCGACAACTGGCAGAGGAACTTCAGCGGGATCCATGGCCGGATCTACTGTCACGATGCCGGCTGGCAGGTAGTGGATCCTCTGTGCCAGAGAGGGATTGGCGTGGACCGTGCTAGTGGACCGGTTCTAAGCCACTACTGGTTTTCACCAGAGCCCGCCGCAAAGCGGGATGGTCTTGCTGCGGCGGTAGTGACCAGGTCGTATCCACTAGCAACGGCTCACCTCTCTGGCTGCTGAAGATAGGCGCGGTACAAGGGAGTAGGCAGAAGCAAGGTCGGACGTAGCAGAAGGTCGGGGCAGGCAGCAAGGATCGTAGTCAGGGGCAACGGCAGAAGGTCTGGAACACAGGCTAGGAACACACAAGGAACGCTTTCACTGGCACAATGGCAACAAGATCCGGCAAGGGAAGTGAGGTGATATAGGGAAGTGCACAGGTGAACACACTAATTGGAACCACTGCGCCAATCAGCGGCGCAGTGGCCCTTTAAATCGCAGAGACCCGGCGCGCGCGCGCCCTAGGGAGCGGGGCCGCGCGCGCCGGGACAGAACAGACGGAGAGCGAGTCAGGTAGGGGAGCCGGGGTGCGCATCGCGAGCGGGCGCTACCCGCATCGCGAATCGCATCCCGGCTGGCAGCGGAACGGCAGCGCCCCGGGTCAGAGGACGTGACCGGAGCGCTGCAGCGGGGAGAGTGAAGCGAGCGCTCCGGGGAGGAGCGGGGACCCGGAGCGCTCGGCGTAACAGCTGGATAGTTGAATATGTGTACTATAACAAACTGATAACGTAGTCGTGAAATACAACAGAGGAGGTTGTATCTGACCTGAGAACGTGTCAGGTCATGACAATAAACAACAATGCGATTGCTCTGAACGAGTAAGTAGCAACCGACATTGACCCGTAGACGCTACGGATGAACATGAAGAATAAATACCATTACCCATGTGCAGTAAATGCTATGGATGTTAGTGCAGAGAACATAACAGAATGAATGCTACATGTACGCAGAATAAGTATTACAACGTGTCAGCATAATAAACACTACCATCGTATGTACAGACTGAATGCTACAAATGTCCGGGTAGTGTATTGCTAGAATTATATGTGCAATATACATGACGTGAGCATGTCTGTGGTATGAATACAATGAGCATATATGTGGTATAAATGCTATGAGCGTATAGTGGTATGATACTATGAGCAGTATAATGCTATGAGTATACTTGCGATATCAATGCTAAAAGCATATGTGCCTGATGTTGGCCATGTGTATGTGCAGTATAAACGCTACAAGTACATGTGCAGTATAACCGTTGTGCGCATGTGCGGCATGAGTGCTATGAATTAATATGTGGTATGACGCTATGAGATATGAGCAGTATAATGCTGTAAACATGCTATGAGCGTGTGGCCACAACCGCACGAAATAGCATGACACTACGTGTGAGAACCATATCAACCCTGCGGTGAACATGTGAACAACTTAAGAACCGTGAGCATGTGACCACTATAACTGCCATGAGTGTATGAACCGTATAATTGCCATACGCAGTATACTGCCGTAACCAGTATGAAATCCCATTAACATATGAACCGAATGACACTGAGCGTATGAACCAGTGATTAGTACGAGGTGTTTGACTGCCATGAACGTAACATGGTATAGAAAGAACGTAAGACCATGAACATGCCAAGAATGTGAACAGCATAAATGCCAAGTTTGTGGAGCGTGTATAACACCAGCAAGTGAGAGAATAACCATGAGGTGAACAGCATAAACGAGTTTGCACAGTATAAATGCTGTGAATATATCGTCGGTGAGTATATGTACCGTATAATGATATTAGCACATGAAGCTGTATACATACTATGCGCGTACGAGCAGTGTGCCATAAGCGTATGAACCAGTGATAAGTACGAGGTATTTGACTGCCATGAACGTAACATGGTATAAAAAGAACGTAAGACCATGGACATGCCAAGAATATGTGAACAGCATAAATGCCAAGTTTGTGGAGCGTGTATAACACCAGCAAGTGAGAGAATAACCATGAGGTGAACAGCATAAACGAGTTTGCACAGTATAAATGCTGTAAATATATCGTCGGTGAGTATATGTACCGTATAGTGATATTAGCACATGAAACTGTATACATACTCTGCGCGTACGAGCAGTGTGGCCATAAGCGTATGAATTAACCATGAGAGTACGGACGATAAGAAACTCATGGAGTTATCAAACCGTGAAGATGCTCTACTCGTGTGAACCTTGTACCAGTAATGAGTGTATGCCCATTATAAAGCAAGCGCATGAACCATATGGATACCATGATCGTGCAAATAACGAGTATTACACTGTGTATACTATGATTTAATTAGATGTAGCCTATGTTATATCTCTACAGAGCATTGCACCCTACTGTATACTATATTGAAACAAGACACTCTACAGAGCACTGCATCACCACACACAGCATATGCTACCCTGCAACGAGATCCTCTGCAGAGTATTGCAACACACCAAACACAGTACGTGCCAACCTGTGTTGCAACGAGACCCTTCACAGAGCATTGCACCACACTGCACATGCTAACTGTAACGACCCTCTGCAGAGCATTGAGCTATACCCTATATAGTATGTTATATTGAAACCATCCCATCTGCAGAGCATTGCACTAACTGTATAAAGTTTGTTTATAATGAGACTATCTGCAGAGTATTGCACTATACTGTATATAGTATATATTATATTGTAACAAGACCATCTGTAGAGCATAGCACCATAGCTGTATATCATGTATACTATATTGTAACAAGACCATCTGCAGAGCATTGCACCATATTGTAACAAGACCATCTGCAGAGCACTGCACTATACAGTACATGTTATATTGTAACGAGACCCTTTGCAGAGCATTACACTGTACCGTATACTGCAAGGGCACCATATACCCCGCAGAGCACCGCAGCACACAGCAAAAGTTATATTGAAACGTCTCTTTGCAGAGCATTGCACCACACTGTATACAGCAAATCTTATATTGCAACAACCCTCCGCAGAGCATTGCACTATACTTTAGATTAACGATAGCAGACAAGCTGACAGGACTGCCTAACGAGCACTGGGCAGCTGCCGCAACCTGTCCCAAGGGCATAGACAATTGTAGCTGTGCGGGTGGCGGGCGGTCCACATGCCACCATGAGGCAGCTAGCGGGCTGCGTGAAATGCTGAGGCCGTGCCACCCCCAGCACCGATTTAACTCACCTGCTTGCCGCTCCTGGACCCCACTACCGCTGCGGGCAGAGCCAGCCAGAACCGTACCTGCCCTAAATTACCTTATAATCAGAGTGAGACACAGCATCCCCAGATAAGACAGCCAGCGGAGCTGCCAGGGATGTTGCGCCTGCACCCCCCAAGCCAGACTCTTGATCAGCGAGGCCTCCGCACCGTGAGCAGCAGCTCTGAAGATTTTTGCAGGAGATTCAAACACCAGACACAGGAAGCAGAGATTCCACAAACGGCACGTGCTCCGCCCCTGTAGGAGAGGGGAGAGTTATATACACACGCCCCCACCTGTTCCCAATAAGCCCCACCTGGAAGTGCAAGGAGCGATAATTACTTCCGCCCCTCGCACAAATGCAGCCCTGCTGGCTTTATACTTCTTGTTCCATTCTTAGCCTTCTCCAAGACATTTATCCTGGTATGTGCTGGTTATTACCCTGACCAGCTTCATGATGGCACTGGTATTTCCTAGTTCCAGTTCATTTTCAATGTGTTCCTAGTTTCAACTCATACACTGCTCAAAAAAAAATAAAGGAAACACTTAATCAACACAATGTAACTCCAAGTCAATCACACTTCTGTGAAATCACACTGTCCACTCAGGAAGCAACACTGATTGACAATCAATTTCACATGCTGTTGTGCAAATGGAGCAGACAACAGGTGAAAATTATAGGCAATTAGCAAGACACTCCCAATAAAGGAGTGGTTCTGCAGGTGGTGACCACTTCTCAGTTCCTATGCTTCCTGGATGATGTTTTGGTCACTTTTGAATGCTTGGGGGGCTTTCACTCTAGTGGTAGCATGAGGCGGAGTCTACAACCCACATAAGTGACTCAGGTAGTGCAGCTCATCCAGGATGGCACATCAATGTGAGCTGTGGCAAGAAGGTTTGCTGTGTCTGTCAGCGTAGTGTCCAGAGCATGGAGGCACTACCAGGAGACAGGCCAGGACATCAGGAGATGTGGAGGAGGCTGTAGGAGGGCAAAAACCCAGCAGCAGGACCGCTACCTCCACCTTTGTGCAAGGAGGAGCACTGCCAGAGCCCTGAAAAATGACCTCCAGCAGGCCGCAATTGTGCATGTGTCCAAACAGTCAGAAACAGACTCAATGAGGGTGGTATGAGGGCCCGACATCCACAGGTGGGGGTTGTGCTTACAGCCCAACACCATGCAGGACATTTGGCACTTGCCAGAGAACACCAAAATTGGCATATTCGTCACTGGTGCCCTGTGCTCTTCACAAATGAAAGCAGGTTCACACTGAGCACATGTGACAGACGTGACAGAGTCTGGAGATGCCATGGAGAATGTTCTGCGGCCTGCAACATCCTCCAGCATGACCGGTTTGGTGGTGGGTCATTAATGGTGTGGGGTGGCATTTCTTTGCGGGGGCCGCACAGCTCTCCATGTGCTTGCCAGAGGTAGCCTGACTGCCATTAGGTACCGAGATGAGATCCTCAGACCCCTTGTGAGACCATATGCTGGTGCGGTTGGCCCTGGGTTCCTCCTAATGCAAGACAATGCTAGATTTCATGTGGCTGGAGTGTGTCAGCAGTTCCTGCAAGAGGAAGGCATTGATGCTATGGACTGGCCCGCCCGTTCCCCAGACCTGAATCCGACTGAGCACATCTGGGACATCATGTCTCGCTCCATCCACCACAGACTGTCCAGGAGTTGGTGGATGCTTTAGTCCAGGTCTGGGAGGACATCCCTCAGGAGTCCATCCGTCACCTCATCAGGAGCATGCCAAGGCATTGTAGGGAGGTCATACGGGCATGTGGAGGCCACACACTACTGAGCCTCATTTTGACTTGTTTTAAGAACATTACATCAAAGTTGGATCAGCCTGTAGTGTGGATTTCCATTTTGATTTTGAGTGCGACTCCATATCCAGACCTCCATGGGTTGATAAATTTGATTTCCATTCAACTATGTAAAGACGAAAGTATTTCATACAATTTGTTAATTTATTCAGCTCTAAAATGTGTTATCTTAATGTTCCCTTTATTTTTTTGAGCAGTGTCGTTTGTTTTGGGTTGTCCCTGCTTTCAGCTCCTAGCTTGTTCCTGGACTTTTTATAATGTGACCACAAGCCTATTTCATCTTCCTTTCATGACTCTAGCATTTAAAAAAAGAGTGAGACCTCTTTGGCTTTGTTCCTGACCTTGATTCTAAGTGCATTAAGGTTACTGCCGTCAATCTATGTCTATTCTGGGGACCACAATCTGCGGAGCTTTCTGCACCAAAATCCATACTTTCTTGCAAAAATGAAGGGTTTAGACCCCTTAGACTTTTGACTTCTGTTTATCCAGCACCAGATAACAGCTTTAAAATCCATATTTTAGTAACAATCAATACTGTTGTGAAGCCTGCAGCAAGGAGACATGTCAATAAATGTCAATTATTATAGTGACCAGCAATACTGGTGCTTCCATTACACTCACAGAGTGTCTACAGTATAATACATTTATTTTTCCATAAATTAATAGTACTGGTGAAGATAAGAACCTTTGTGATACATCTTAAAGAAAAATGCTTCTTTTTTTATATCACACTTTTCTCCCATCTCATGCTTTAAATTCGCAGAAAAAAATCTGTAAATCTGAGGTAGAGAGAGGGAAGATTTTTAGCTTTATTGAGAAATCAAGTTATGGTGCCCTTATATCTTTGAATATTTATTGTGGCCGCAAAACATAAGGGTAGGGCAGTTGAAATCCAACATGCCAGATTCTTCTCTATACAACATCTGTTGGGGAAGACTCAGGAGGCCTCCATACACATTATGACATGCCATCCAAGTGTCCCTTTGTCTTGTTCTTTGTCTTGTTCTTTAAATGTCCCTTTTTTTAAACCTTTGTCTTGTTCTTTAAAGCATACCTGTCAGATCTCCAAAAAAAAAAAAAAAAAAAGTTACTCAGTATCTCATCCTGACCATGTACATAAAATTTTTATGCCTCTATCATCTATATTTATCATAAAAATCCCTCTTTTCATTAGCTCACAGTGTTAGAAATCCTGTCAGGGGAAGGGGGCGTGTCCCCTCCTTGTGGTGGTGGGAGGTCATAACACCACCACATAGACAAGCCTGATGCTGCTGCAGGACTATTTAGTTTCCCAGTAGGTATAGGGACCCCTAGTGGTGGGATTTTCAGGAGCCATTTTCTTAATTAAATATTCCAAATATTTTAAAGAACCATATTACAAAAGGTCTTTTATTTTCATCAGTAACAACATATAAAACATTTTGGATCTGACAGTGTCCATTTACATGTCTCTTTTGTACACTTGAGAAATACATATACATTAACCCCTTGACGACAAGCGACGTACATGTGTGTCGCCGAGAAGTGTCACTTGGTTACATGTACGTCGCGGGGTTCCGGGAGCGCCGCGTCACGGGTAGCGGTGATCGGGCCGGAATGACTGCTGTTATCTAACAGCAGGCATCCCGGCACATCACCGAGGGGGGTCCTGAGACCCCCCCATGACCGCGATGGGTGCAAATCGCAGGTCAGTTCAGACCTGCGATCTGCGCGATTCCGGGTCATACGGGTCAAAGGTCCCTTAGCTGGATCCCGGAGCGCGATTCTTCATGAGGGGATCCCCCACATGCGGCGGCAGCAATTCATCCGGGTCCTGCCAGGTGAGTTGTTGCCTAGCAACATCCGGAGGGCCACAGTTTACACTGGTCTCTAAACCAGTGTTTCCCAACCAGGGTGCCTCCAGCTGTTGCAAAACTACAACTCCCAGCATGCCCAGACAGCTGTTTGCTGTGTGGGCATGCTTGGACTTTTAGTTTTGCAATATTTAGAGGGGTTCAGGTGGTAGATCACTATGCAGTGGTCTCAAACTGTAGCCCTCCAGATGTTGCAAAACTACAACTCTCAGCATGCCCAGACAGCAGTTTGCTGTCTCGGCATGCTGCGAGTTGTAGTTTTGCAACATCTGGAGGGCCACAGTTTAGAGACCACTGGACAGTGATTTACAACCTGAACCCCTCTAAATCTTGCAAAACTACAACTCCCAGCATTCAGGAACAGCATAAGGCTGTCTTGGCATGCTGGGAGTTGTACTTGCGTGCCTCCAGCCGTTGCATAACTACATCTCCCAGCATGCCCTTCCGCAATCAGTACATGCTGGGAGTTGTAGTTTTGCAACAGCTGGAGGCACACTGATTGGAAAATACTGAGTTAGGTCATAGAACCTAACTCAAGGTTTTCCAACCAGTGTGCCTCCAGCTGTTGCAAAACTACAACTCCCAGCATGCATGGTCTGTCAGTGCATGCTGGGAGTTGTAGTTTTGACCCCCCCTCCCATGTGAATGTACAGGCTACATTCACACTGGCGGCAGATTACAGTGAGTTCCCCGCTTCAAGTTTGAGCTGCAGCAAATTTTCCGCCGCAGCTCAAACTCCTAGCGGGAGACTCAGTGTAATCTGCCACCAGTGTGAATGTAACCTAAAAACACTACACTACACTAACATAAAATAAAGAGTAAAACACTAAATATGCCCCCCCTACCACCCCCCTTCCCCAATAAAAATGAAAAGCGTATTGTATGGCAGTGTTTCTAAGATGGAGCCTCCAGCTGTTGCAAAACAAAAACTCCCAGCATTTTTGGACAGCAATTGACTGTCCAAGCATGCTGGGAGTTTTACAACAGCTGGAGGCACCCTGTTTGGGAATCACTGCCATAAAATACCCCTATGTCCACCCCTATGCAAGTCCCTAATTCAGGCCTCAAATGCGCATGGCGCTCTCACTTTGGAGCCCTGTTGTATTTCAAGGCAACAGTATAGGGTCACATATGGGGTATCGCCGTACTCGGGAGAAATTGCCTAACAAATTTTTTTTTCTCCTTTTACCCCTTATGAAAAGGAACAGTTGGGGTCTACACCAGCATGTTAGTGTAAAAAAATAAACATTTTTACACTAACATGCTGGTGTTGCCCTATACTTTTCATTTTCACAAGAGGTAAAAGGGAAAAACGCCCCCCAAAATTTGTAACGCAATTTCTCCCGAGTACGGAGATACCCCAGAGCAAAGTGCTCTGGGGGCGCACAACAAGGCTCAGAAGGGAGAGTGCACCATGTACATTTGAGGTGATTTGCACAGGGGTGGCTGATTGTTACAGCGGTTCTGACAAACGCAAAAAAAAAACACACCCACATGTGACCCCATTTTGAAAACTACACTACCCTCACAGAATGTAATAAGGGGTGCAGTGAGAATTTACACCCCACAGGTGTCTGACGGATCTTTGGAACAGTGGTCCGTGAAAATGAAAAATGTTGCACAGCCCACTTTTCCAAAGATCTATCAGACACCAGTGGGGGGTAAATGCTCACTGTACCCCTCATTACATTCTGTGAGGGGTCTAGTTTCCAAAATGGTATGCCATGTGTTTTTTTCTGTTCTGGCACAATAGGGGCTTCCTAAATGCGACATGCCCCCCGAGCAAAATTTGCTCTCAAAAAGCCAAATATGTCACCTTCTCTTATGAGCATTGTAGTTCGCCCGCAGTGCACTTCAGGTCCACTTATGGGGTACCTTTATACTCAGAAGAGATGGGGTTACAAATTTTGGGGGGTCTTTTCTGCTATTAACCCTTGCAAAAATGTTAAATTTGTGGGGGAAACCCACATTTTAGTGAAAAAAATTTTTTTTTACATATGCAAAAGTCGTGAAACACCTGTGGGGTATTAAGGCTCATTTTATCCCTTGTTACCTTCCTCAAGGGGTCTACTTTCCAAAATGGTATGCCATGTGGGTTTTTTTTTGCTGTTCTGGCACCATAGGGGCTTCCTAAATGCAACATGCCCCCCAAAAACCATTTCAGAAAAACGTACTCTCCAAAATCCCCTTGTTGTTCCTTTGTTTCTGAGCCCTCTACTGCACCCGCCGAACACTTTACATAGACATATGAGGTATGTGCTTACTCAAGAGAAATTGGGTTGCACATACAAGTATACATTTTCTCCTTTTACCCCTTGTAAAAATTCAAAAATTGGGTCTACAAGAACATGTGAGTGTAAAAAATGAAGATTTTGAATTTTCTCCTTCACTTTGCTGCTTTTCCTGTGAAACACCTAAAGGGTTAAAACACTTACTGAATGTAATTTTGAATACTTTGGGGGTGCAGTTTTTATAATGGGGTCATTTATGGGGTATTTCTAATATGAAGACCCTTCAAATCCACTTCAAACCTGAACTGGTCCCTGAAAAATAGTGAGTTTGAAAATTTTGTGAAAAATTGGAAAATTGCTGCTGAACTTTGAAGCCCTCTGGTGTCTTCCAAAAGTAAAAACTCGTCAATTTTATGATGCAAACATAAAGTAGACATATTGTATATGTGCATCCAAAAAAAACGAATTATTTGGAATATCCATTTTCCTTACAAGCAGAGAGCTTCAAAGTTAGAAAAATGCAACATTTTAAATTTTTTTCATCAAATTTGGGGATTTTTCACCAAGAAAGGATGCAAGTTACCACAAAAATTTACCACTGTGTTAAAGTGAAATATGTCACGAAAAAACATTCTCAGAATCAGAATGATAAGTAAAAGCATTCCTGAGTTATTAATGTTTAAAGTGACAGTGGTCAGATTTGCAAAAAAAGGGCTTCGTCCGAGAGGTGAAAATGGGCTGCATCCTTAAGGGGTTAATATACTCACTATATAGTCCCAGAAGCTATCTATATGGTCCCTGTTTATATGGTCTTGTATACTATTCCATCCTTTGGTGCAATTTGAGTTATATAATATTTCCTGGACACTGCTGCTCCTAGTAAGTGTGCTATCTCACCCAGTGCTAGGGTCCTTCTTCTGTGTGTGTGTGTGTGAGAGACATCATAGGAGCTACTATCCACCCACTATGAAGCTCATATAAAATTGCCAATGAGAAAAAAGAGTTTGTAGAAGTGGAAAACTGCAGAAAGTGCAAAGTTACAAGCCATGCAAAAGAATGTGATAAATACTGCTATTTACTTGCTATTTATTTATGTAGACACAGCTTTTCTGAAAAATCAACAAGATTAAAAAATTCATTTTGAGTATAAGAATTTCTTTTTTTTAATACATCTATATTAAGCTAGATTTACATAGGTAATTGTTTTGATGCATAGTTGTGCAAGTTCTCCCACTTTAAAAGATAAGAGAGGCCTGTAATTTTCATCATAGGTATACCTCAACTATGAGAAAAAAAAATCCATAAAATCACATTGTTAATTTGCAAATTATGGTGGAAAATAAGTATTTGGTCAATAACAAAAGTTCATCTCAGTACTTTGTTATATACCCTTTGTTGGCAATGACAGAGGCCAAACGTTTTCTGTAAGTCTTCACAAGGTTTTCACACACTGTTGTTGGTATTTTGACCCATTCCTCCATGCAGATCTCCTCTAGAGCAGTGATGTTTGGGCAACATGGACTTTCAACTCCTTCCAAAGGTTTTCTATGGGGTTGTGATCTGGAGACTGGCTAGGCCACTCCAGGACCTTGAAATGCTTCTTACCAAGCCACTCCTTCATTGCCAGCGCGGTGTGTTGTTGTGTTTGGGATCATTATCATGCTGAAAACTCAGCCACATTTCATCTTCAATGCCCTTGCTTCTGGAAGGAGGTTTTCACTCAAAATCTTATGATACATGGCTCCATTCATTCTTTCCTTTACACGGATCAGTCGTCCTGATCCCTTTGCAGAAAAACAGCCCCAAATCATGATGTTTCCACCCCCATGCTTCACAGTAGGTATGGTGTTCTTTGGATGCAACTCAGCATTCTTTCTCCTCGAAAGACGACGAGTTGAGTTTGTACCAAAAAGTTCTACTCTGGTTTTATCCGACCATATGACATTCTCCCAATCCTCATCTGGATCATCCAAATGCTCTCTAGCAAACTTCAGATGGGCCTGGACATGTACTGGCTAAAGCAGGGGAACACATCTGGCACTGCATGATTTGATTCCCTGGCGGTGTAGTGTGTTACTGATGGTAGCCTTTGTTACTTTGGTCCCAGTTCTCTGCAGGTCATTCACTAGGTGGGCCTTGGTTTTTTCTCACTGTTCCTGTGATCATTTTGGGAGTTTATCAGTGGTCTTGTATGTCTTCCATTTTCTAATAATTGCTCCCACAGTTGATTTCTTCACACCAAGCTGCTTGCCTATTGCAGATTCAGTCTTCCCAGCCTGGTGCTGGTCTACAATATTGTTTCTGGTGTCTTTCGACACCTCTTTGGTCTTGGCCATAGTGAAGTTTGAAGTGTGACTGTTTGAGGTTGTGGAAAGGTGTCTTTTATACTGATAACTTGTTTGGTGTCATTAATGCAGGTAACAAGTGGAGGACAGAGGACACTCTTAAAGAAGGTCTGTGAGAGCCAGAAATCTTGCTTGTTTGTAGTTGACCAAATAATTATTTTCCGCCATAATTTGCAAAGAAATTCTTTAAAAATCAGTGATTTTATGGATTTTTTTCCTCATTATGTCTCTCATAGTTGAGGTATACCTATGATGAAAATTACAGGCCTCTCTCATCTTTTTAAGTGGGAGAACTTGCACAACTGGTGGCTGACTAAATACTTTTTCCCCCCACTGTTCTGTGTGTATAACACACACACACACACCTAATAAAACAAATGGCACACAGCCATGAGACATGAGGACAACCACTAATGCTTCTTGTCACATACCACAGTGTCACAAACCTGTGACCCTCCTTCTGACTGGATACTATATGCGGTGTCGGCAATTAAATGAAGAAAAACAAAGGTGTCTCTTAAATTTCTGTAGATAAGCCCTTTGAAGACAGCAATGAGTATTTCCATTGGTGGAGGTAAATCTGTATGGAAAGACAAAGGAAGGCAATTCACTGTGCAGTTAATAATTGTCCATTAAGATACGAGTAATATGTGTCAAGAGTAGAGTCTACACTCCGTGTGGGAATGCACACCTGTTCTGTGAGTTTGGCTGGCAGCAATGCTGACTTGTACAAAATATGCAGTACAGGGTCAAAAGGGACCCATGTTCATAGAGAGCATAAAAGAATGCAATCCTACCTCCCATAGACACTGATTTTTACTCCCTATCTAAACATCCCGTCTATTAATCTTGCTGCTTCCTATATGTATTTTGGGCAGTGTTGTGTGTTGCACCAAATAACAACTGCAGCTGTAGTTGTAACATATGAACGAGCATAGAATAGTCACTGGTAGAAAAAGACAACTTGAATATAATTATTCAATCTTTTTTTAAAGATTAGCTGCTGAATACTACAGCAGAAATTATTTTCTTTTTGAAACACAGAGCTGTCTGCTGACATCATGAGCACAGTGCTCTCTACTGACATCTCTGTCCATTTTAGGAACTGTCCAGAGTAAAAGGAAATCCCCATAGCAAACATATGCTGTTATGGACAGAGATGTCAGCAGAGAGCACTGTGCTCATGATGTCAGCAGACAGCTCTGTGTTTCAAACGGAAAAGAATTTCCGCTGTAGTATTCAGCAGCTAATAAGTACAGGAAGGAGTAAGATTTTTTAATAGAAGTAATTCACAAATCTGTTTAACTTTCTGGCACCAGTTGATTTAAAAAAAAAAAAGTTTTTCACCGGAGTACCCCTTTAAGTAATAAAAAAAATCACTCTGGTTACCACTGACCTAAAAAAAGTCTCTGACCCTAATGCATACCAAAAAACACAAACATTTCTCAAAGAATAATACAACGTTTGTAGTGCATTTAAAGTGTCACTTTAGACTTTTATGTAAAATCTGTCATTTATTGGACAAAAAACTGTGGCCCAGATTTATCGATCTGCCGGAAACCAAAACGGTTACCACTTTTATCTATTACTTAACGAGTGCTGCTAAAATAAAAGCTTAGCTATAATTGGTTGCAACACCAGACAGTTTTGGTTTCAAGCAGGTTGATACATCTAGGCCAGTGTGAATATGTAGGTTTATCACAATGGTTGGGTTAAACATTGCTTTCTTTTTATATCTAATAAAATGGACATTAAGGCTTTCTTATTGCTAAAACTAAGATTTTTGCTCTGGATATTCCAGTATGTCTACTGGATGTTTTTTGCCCATTGTAATCTAGTGGGAAGAATCATTGGCTTTCTGGCTTATTATTTTACACTGATTCTTTTGCTACAATCTATGTGATCGTGCTGCATTGGGCATGGGTCTTCCCGTATACAGTCATGGCCGTAAATGTTGGTACCCCTGAAATTATTCAAGAAAATGAAGTATTTTTCACAGAAAAGGATTGCAGTAACACATGTTTTTCTATACACATGTGTATTCCCTTTGTGTGTATTGGAACTAAAACAAAAAAGGGAGGAAAAAAAGCAAATTGGACATGATGTCACACCAATCTTCAAAAATGGGCTGGACAAAATAATTGGCACCCTTTCAAAATTGTGGAAAAAGAAGATTGTTTCAAGCATGTGATGCTCCTTTAAACTCACATGGGGCAAGTAACAGGTGTGGGCAATATAAAAAGGAGAGAGGTTCACTTATTCTTTGAATTGTGTGTCTGTGTGTGCCACACTAAGCATGGACCACAGAAAGAGAAGAAGAGAACTGTCTAAGGACTACTTGAGAACCAAAATTGTGGAAAAATATCAACAATCTCAAGGTTACAAGTCCATCTCCAGAGATCTAGATTTGCCTGGGTCCACAGTGATGAACTTTATCAAGAAGTCTGCAACCCATGGAACTGTAGCTAATCTCCCTGGGCATGGACGGAAGAGAAAAATTAAGGAAAGGTGTCAACGCAGGATAGTTTGGATGGTGGATAAGCAGCCCCAAACAAGTTCCAAAGATATTCAAGCTGTCCTGCAGGCTCAGGGAGCATCAGTGTCAGGGCAAACTATCCGTCGATATTTAAATGAAATGAAACGCTATGGCAGGAGACCCAGGAGGACCCCACTGCTGACACAGAGACATAAAAAAGCAAAACTACATTTTCCAAAATGAACTTGAGTAAGCCAAAACCCTTCTGGGAAAACGTCTTGTGGACAGATGAGACCAAGATAGAGCTTTTTGGCAAAGCACATTATTCTACTGTTACCGAAAACGGAATGAGGCCTAAAAAGAAAAGAACACAGTACCTACAGTGATATATGGTGCAGGTTCAATTATGTTTTGGGGTTGTTTTGCTGCCTGTGACACTGGGTGCCTTGAATGTATGCGTCCGAGATCTTGGGTTTCCAGTAGGACAACGACCCCAAACATACGTCAAAATGCACCCAGAAATGGATGGCAACAAAGCACTGGAGAGTTCTGAAATGGCCAGCAATGAGTCCAGATCTAAATCCCATTGAACACCTGTGGAGAGATCTTAAAATTGCTGTTGGGAAAAGGCGCCTTCCAATAAGAGAGACCTGGAGCAATTTGCAAAGGAAGAGTGGTCCAACATTCCGGCTGAGAGGTGTAAGAAGCTTATTGATAATTATAGGAAGCGACTGATTTCAGTTATTTTTTCCAAAGGGTGTGCAATCAAATATTAAGTAAAGGGTGCCGATAATTTTGTCCAGCCCATTTTTGGATTTTGGCGTGACATTATGTCCAATTTTTTGGTTTAGTTCCAATACACACAAAGGGAATAAACATGTGTATAGCAAAAAATGTGTTACTGCAATGCTTTTCTGTGAGAAATACTTCATTTTCTTGAAAAATTTCAGGGGTGCCAACATTTACAGCCATGACTGTAATACTACCTATACATGGAGCCAGCTGCACGTCCCTGCACACCTGTGTGGCTGTGAATGCTGCTGTACAGGAAAAAACTGTGAAGTTGCTGGATTAGCTCTGCAGACCCTTCTTTTACCGGACCAGTAGGGCCATCATTAGAGATGAGCGAACTTACAGTAAATTCGATTCGTCACGAACTTCTCGGCTCGGCAGTTGATGTCTTTTCCTGCATAAATTAGTTCAGCTTTCAGGTGCTCCCGTGGGCTGGAAAAGGTGGATACAGTCCTAGGAGACTCTTTCCTAGGAATGTATCCACCTTTTCCAGCCCATCGGAGCACCTGAAGGCTGAAATAATTTACGCAGGAAAAGTCATCAACTGCCGAGCCGAGAAGTTCGTGACAAATCGAATTTACTGTAAGTTCGCTCATCTCTAGCCATCATAAGTTGCAGTCTCACTATTCATAAAGTGATGGCATATCCTAATAATATTCAAAAATAGAGTAAAGGAAGATGGCCGCACATCCACAACTTGTACTATGATCTAATTAAATCAGATCATAGTACAAGTTGTGGACGTGCGGCCATGTTCTGTTTCTCTACTTTTGATATTCTTAAAATATGCTACCACTTCAATAGGAAACCCCCTATAAGCACAATATATAGGGATTTGATAAAATAAAGTATGTTATTTTCCTTCAGTTAGTAAGGCATGTATAGCTGTGAACTATCCACGTCTTGTACAATGATCGTTTGCTTCTCAGCATATATATAAATACAGACAGGTCATTGAAGGGGTACTCCGCTGCTCAGCATTCGGAACTAAATGTTCTGAACGCTTAGAGTCGGCACCAAGGACTTGTGATGTTGTGGCCCGCCCCTTTGCGACGCCACACCCCGCCCCCTCAATGCAAGTCTATGGGAGGGGTACTCCGCTGCTCAGTGTTCGGGACTAACACCCTCTTGTAACGTCACAGCTTGCCCTCTCAATGCAAGTCTATGGGAGGGGGCGGGCCGTGACATCACAAGAGGGCGGGCCGTGACATCACGAGTCCCCGGCTCCGGCTCTAAGCTTTCGGAACATTTAGTCCCGAACGCTGAGCAGCGGAGTACCCCTTTAATGTACAGTACAGACCAAATGTTTGGACACACCTTCTCATTCAAAGAGTTTTCTTTATTTTCATGACTATGAAAATTGTAGATTAACACTGAAGGCATCAAAACTATGAAGTAACACATGTGGAATTATAGACATAACAAAAAAAATGTGAAACAACTGAAAATATGTCATATTCTAGGTTCTTCAAAGTAGCCACTGTTACGCCGAGCGCTCCGGGTCCCCGTTCCTCCCCGGAGCGCTCGCCTCATCTTCGTTGTTGCAGCGCCCCGGTCAGATCCACTGACCGGGTGCGCTGCGGTCCCGCCTTCAGCCGGGATGCGATTCGCGATGCGGATAGCGCCCGCTCGCGATGCGCACCCCGGCCCCCGTACCTGACTCGCGCTCCCTCGGTCCTGTCCCGGCGCGCGCGGCCCCGCTCCCTAGGGCGCGCGCGCGCCTGGTCTCTGCGATTTAAAGGGCCAGTGCACCAATGATGGTGCCTGGTCCAATCTTCCCAATTAGCTTAATTGGCTCCCACCTGTGCACTTCCCTATATCTGCTCACTGCCCCTGCACTCCCTTGCCGGATCTTGTTGCACTTGTGCCTAGTGAAAGCGTTCCCTTGTCTGTTCCTAGTCCGTGTTCCTGACCTCCTGCCGTTGCCCCTGACTACGATCCTTGCCGCCTGCCCCCGACCTTCTGCTACGTCCGACCTTGCTTCTGCCTACTCCCTTGTACCGCGCCTATCTTCAGCATCTTCAGCAGCCAGAGAGGTGAGCCGTTGCTAGTGGATACGACCTGGTCACTACCGCCGCAGCAAGACCATCCCGCTTTGCGGCGGGCTCTGGTGAAAACCTGTAGTGGCTTAGAACCGGTCCACTAGCGCGGTCCTCGCCATCCCTCTCTGGCACAGAGGATCCACTACCTGCCAGCCGGCATCGTGACAGTAGATCCGGCCATGGATCCCGCTGAAGTTCCTCTGCCAGTTGTCGCTGACCTCACCACGGTGGCCGCCCAGCAAGCCCGACAGATCGCCCTTCTAACCCGTCAGCTGTCGGAAATGTCCACCATTTCGCACCAACTTCAGTCGCAACTTCTCCAGCAATCTTCTCCTCCGCCAGCTCCTGCACCTCCTCCGCAGCGAGTGGCCACTCCTAGCCTCCGCCTGTCCTTGCCGGACAAATTTAATGGGGACTCTAAGTATTGCCGTGGCTTTCTTTCGCAATGTTCCCAGCACTTGGAGATGATGTCGGACCAGTTTCCTACTGAAAGGTCTAAGGTGGCTTTTGTGTTCTGCCTTCTGTCTGGAAAAGCCCTGTCATGGGCCGCACCGCTCTGGGACCGCAATGACCCCGTCACTGCCTCTGTACACTCCTTCTTCTCGGAAATTCGAAGTGTCTTTGACGAACCTGCCCGAGCTTCTTCAGCCGAGATTGCCCTGCTGAACCTGGCCCAGGGTGTTTCTTCCGTTGGCGAGTACGCCATTCAGTTCCGTGCTCTTGCTTACGAGTTGTCCTGGAATAGTGAGATTCTCTGCGCGACCTTTAAAAAAGGCCTATCCAGCAACATTAAAGATGTTCTGGCCGCACAAGAGACTCCTGCTGACCTACATGAACTCATTCATCTAGCCACTCGCATTGACATACGTTCTTCCGGATGGCGTCTGGAGCTCCGCCTGGATATGGACTTTGTTCGCACGAAGCGTTTTTTCTCTCCGGCTCCTCTCTCCTCTGGTCCTCTGCAATCTGTTCCTGTGCTTCCCGCCGCGGAGGCTATGCAAGTTGACCGGTCTTGCTTGACACCTCAAGAGAGGACACGACGCCGCATGGAGAATCTTTGCCTGTACTATGCCGGTACCGAACACTTCCTGAAGGATTGTCCTATCCGTCCTCCCCGCCTGGAAAGACGTACGCTGACTCCGCACAAAGGTGACACAGTTCTTGATGTCAACTCTGCTTCTCCACGCCTTACTGTGCCTGTGCGGATATCTGCCTCTACCTTCTCCTTCTCTACTATGCTCTTCTTGGATTCCGGATCTGCAGGAAAATTTTTTTTGGCCTCTCTCATCAACAGGTTCTACGTTCCTGTGACCAGTCTCGCCAGACCCCTCTACATCTATTGTTTTTACAATAAAAGATTGGACTGTCTTGTACGTTTCCACACAGAACCCCTCCTAATTTGCATCGGACCTCTTCACGGAAAAATTGAGTTTTTTTTCCTCAGGTTCTTTGGCCCCAAGAAGAGGGGGAGACCCAAGGGGGGGGGGTACTGTTACGCCGAGCGCTCCGGGTCCCCGTTCCTCCCCGGAGCGCTCGCCTCATCTTCGTTGTTGCAGCGCCCCGGTCAGATCCACTGACCGGGTGCGCTGCGGTCCCGCCTTCAGCCGGGATGCGATTCGCGATGCGGATAGCGCCCGCTCGCGATGCGCACCCCGGCCCCCGTACCTGACTCGCGCTCCCTCGGTCCTGTCCCGGCGCGCGCGGCCCCGCTCCCTAGGGCGCGCGCGCGCCTGGTCTCTGCGATTTAAAGGGCCAGTGCACCAATGATGGTGCCTGGTCCAATCTTCCCAATTAGCTTAATTGGCTCCCACCTGTGCACTTCCCTATATCTGCTCACTGCCCCTGCACTCCCTTGCCGGATCTTGTTGCACTTGTGCCTAGTGAAAGCGTTCCCTTGTCTGTTCCTAGTCCGTGTTCCTGACCTCCTGCCGTTGCCCCTGACTACGATCCTTGCCGCCTGCCCCCGACCTTCTGCTACGTCCGACCTTGCTTCTGCCTACTCCCTTGTACCGCGCCTATCTTCAGCATCTTCAGCAGCCAGAGAGGTGAGCCGTTGCTAGTGGATACGACCTGGTCACTACCGCCGCAGCAAGACCATCCCGCTTTGCGGCGGGCTCTGGTGAAAACCTGTAGTGGCTTAGAACCGGTCCACTAGCGCGGTCCTCGCCATCCCTCTCTGGCACAGAGGATCCACTACCTGCCAGCCGGCATCGTGACAGCCACCTTTTGCTTTGATTCCTGCTTTGCACACTCTTGACATTCTCTTGATGAGCTTCAAGAGGTAGTCACCTGAAATGGTCTTCCAACAGTCTTGAAGGAGTTCCCAGAGATGCTTAGCACTTGTTGGCCCTTTTGCCTTCATTGGGTTCAGGTCTGGTGACTGTGGAGGCCAGGTCATCTGGCGCATCACCCCATCACTCTCCTTCTTGGTCAAATAGCCCTTACACAGCCTGGAGGTGTGTTTGGGGTCATTGTCCGGTTGAAAAATAAATGATGGTCCAACTAAACGCAAACCGGATGGAATAGCATGCCGCTGCAAGATGCTGTGGTAGCCATGCTGGTTCAGTATGCCTTCAATTTTGATTAAATCCCCAATAGTGTCTCCAGCAAAGCACCTGTACACCATCACACCTCCTCTTCCATGTTTCACGGTGGAAACCAGGCATGTAGAGTCCATCCGTTCACCTTTTCTGCGTCGCACAAAGACACAGTGGTTGGAACCAAAGATCTCACATCTGGACTCATCAGACCAAAGCACAGATTTCAACTGGTCTAATGTCCATTGCTTGTGTTCTTTAGCCCAAACAAGTCTCTTCTGCTTGTTGCCTGTCCTTAGCAGTGGTTTCCTAGCAGATATTCTACCATGAAGGCCTCACACAGTCTCCTCTTAACAGTTGTTCTAGAGATGTGTCTGCTGCTAGAACTCTGTGTGGCATTGACCCGGTCTCTAATCTGAGCTACTGTTAACCTGCGATTTCTGAGGCTGATGACTGGGATGAACTTATCCTCCGCAGCAGAGGTGACTCTTGGTCTTCCTTTCCTGGGGCGGTCCGCATGTGAGCCAGTTTCTTTGTAGCTCTTGATGGTTTTTGTGATTGTACTTGAGGACACGTTCCACCTAGAATATGACATATTTTCAGTTGTTTCACACTTTTTTGTTATGTCTATAATTCCACATGTGTTAATTCATAGTTTTAATGCCTTCAGTGTGAATCTACAATTTTCATAGTCATGAAAATAAAGAAAACTCTTTGAATGAGAAGGTGTGTCCAAACTTTTGGTCTGTACTGTATATTTTGATCAAAATGTGAAATCCTGCTTACCCTTCCATGGTGGCCTGACTAGAGCGGGTCCCTATTTAGTTACAGGTTTTGTAATGGAACCTAATTTTATATTTTGTTCATTTAAATAACTTGCCAAACAAGCTTATATAACAGGAGATTTATCAAAGTTGTCCCGCATCAATATAGTCCAAACTACAGAGCATTAGGCCGGTCTATTGTGTGCCTAATTTATCAAAAGTCGCACGGCTCTTGATAAATTGCATTTAAACCTGCTCCAGCATGGTCTGACACTTCAGTGTACTTTCAGCCGATGCGACTTGTCGCTGAAAAGTCGCTTTTGATAAATTCCGCACCAATGCATTTTTCTGTCTAAAATAGACTAGAATGCATCATGTTCTAAAAATCCTCTAAAGCAAAAGTTGCAGAAAAGTCGCACATATTTAGACTGCGACTTTCTGTGCGACAAATTTAGACTAAATCCTTTGATAAATATCCCCCATAGTCTATCATGCAGTTGATTAAATGGCCCATGTCCTATGTTGAAAAAACCTGTTTCAAACATATGACAGAAATAAATGGTGAAATAAATGAACACATTTGGCATGATCCTACAATAGTAAATGAATAACTAATGTCCTCTAAAACATTGACCACTAGAATACATACAGTATAACACAATATAGAACAGAAAAATGCAACCTGTTATGGAAAGTCCAACAAACCTCTAGTCTAATAAACTTTGGTCCTCTTTTGAACTACATAAAGTGCATATAAAATAATAATGTTTTATATGATAAAAATATATATGTAAAGAATATGGAAACTTGAGATTTAGCCCACTTAGGTTATCAATTCAAAAATCTTCCTAATCTGAGGTCTAGCTACTTCTTTTGCCTGCTCCAACTCAGACTAGTACAATGATGAAATCTATATTAATCTGGATAGATACAGTTGGGTAGAAACATAGGCAAGGCCGGCCTTTGGGGTGTGCGAGCTGTGCGGCTGCACAGGGCGCCATAGCAACAGGGGCGCCCGACGGCCGACACAGCTCGCTTTTTTTTTTTCAACTGGCTTGCCTCATAGTCCGGGGGGCCCGCCACCGCCTGCACATTTCTACTTCTAGGGCGCGAGCCCCTTAAGAATCATTGCAGGGCCGGACAGGCCAAGGGCTGATTGGAGTAGAGACGTCACGTGCCCCGCGCAGGCACGCACGTCTACTCCAATCACCTGACCTGTCCCTGCCTACGTCCTGCGCGATCTTCTTCATCCTCCCCCGTGCAGTGACAGGAGCAGCCGCCTCACGCCGATGCATCGACCCCTGGCAGGGTAAGTAAACTTACTGGAGGTGATAAGAGGTGCAGGGAGGGTTATGGGGGTGATGAGAGGTGCGGGGGGGGGGGTGATGAGATGTGCGGGGGGGATTAGAGGTGCAGGGGGGTGATGAGAGGTGCGGGGGGGGGGTGATGAGAGGTGCAGGGGGGTTATGGGGGTGATGAGAGGTTCAGGGGGGTTATGAAGTGGATGAGAGGTGCAGGGGGGTTATGGGGGTAATGAGGAGAGGGGGGGTTATAATAGTGATGAGGAGGGGTTTGGCGGGGTTTTGGGGGTGATGAGGACACAGAGGATAAGAGGGGGTGTATATGTATATATGATGTGTATGCATGTATGTCAGAATTATATTCAGGGGGTACAGTGTATAGCAGTATTATATTCAGGGTACAGTGTGGGGCAGCATTATATTCAGTGGGTACAGTGTACAGCAGTATTATATTCAGGGTACAGTGTGGGGCAGCATTATATTCAGTGGGTACAGTGTATAGCAGTATTATATTCTGGGTACAGTGTATGGCAGCATTATATTAAGGGTACAGTGTGTGGCAGTATTATATTCAGGGTACAGTGTGTGGAAGGATTATATTTAGTGGGTACAGTGTATAGCAGTATTTTATTCAGGGTACAGTGGTTGGCAGTATTATATTCAGGGTACAGTGTGGGCAGTATTTTATTTAGGGTACAGTGTGGGGCAGTATTTTATTTAGGGTACAGTGTGGGGCAGTATTTTATTTAGTGGTTACAGTGTATAGCAGTTTTATATTCAGGGTACAGTGTGTGGAAGGATTATATTTAGTGGGTACAGTGTATAGCAGTATTATATTCAGGGTACAGTGTATGGCAGCATTATATTAAGGGTACAGTGTGTGGCAGTATTATATTCAGGGTACAGTGTGTGGAAGGATTATATTTAGTGGGTACAGTGTATAGCAGTATTTTATTCAGGGTACAGTGGTTGGCAGTATTATATTCAGGGTACAGTGTGGGCAGTATTTTATTTAGGGTACAGTGTGGGGCAGTATTTTATTTAGGGTACAGTGTGGGGCAGTATTTTATTTAGTGGTTACAGTGTATAGCAGTTTTATATTCAGGGTACAGTGTGTGGAAGGATTATATTTAGTGGGTACAGTGTATAGCAGTATTATATTCAGGGTACAGTGTGGGCAGTATTTTATTTAGGGTACAGTGTGGGGCAGTATTTTATTTCGGGTACAGTGTGGGGCAGTATTTTATTTAGGGTACAGTGTGGGGCAGTATTATATTCAGGGTACAGTGTGGGGCAGTATTATATTTAGTGGGTACAGTGTATAGCAGTTTTATATTCAGGGTACAGTGTGTGGAAGGATTATATTTAGTGGGTACAGTGTATAGCAGTATTATATTCAGGGTACAGTGTGGGCAATATTTTATTTAGGGTACAGTGTGGGGCAGTATTTTATTTAGGGTACAGTGTGGGGCTGTATTTTATTAAGGGTACAGTGTGGGGCAGTATTATATTCAGGGTACATTGTGGGGCAGTATTATATTTAGTGGGTACAGTGTATAGCAGTTTTATATTCAGGGTACAGTGTGTGTCAGGATTATATTTAGTGGATACAGTGTATAGCAGTATTATATTTAGGGTACAGTGTGGGGCAGTATTTTATTTAGGGTACAGTGTGGGGCTGTATTTTATTAAGGGTACAGTGTGGGGCAGTATTATATTCAGGGTACATTGTGGGGCAGCATTATATTTAGTGGGTACAGTGTATAGCAGTTTTATATTCAGGGTACAGTGTGTGTCAGGATTATATTTAGTGGATACAGTGTATAGCAGTATTATATTTAGGGTACAGTGTGGGGCAGTATTTTATTTAGGGTACACTTTCTGGCAAGGTTATAATGATTACTGTCTTCATGCAGAGGATGTGGATCTGCTGACAAAGTGAGGAGCCAACGATGTCTGGATGTCAGACTCTGCAGAGAAGATGGAGCTGGAGGAAGACCTGATCTCTAGATGAGATGAAGAAGAGAAGATAACAGAGAAGATATTACTCAAGTCAGAAGATGTCACTCAGGTCACTGATATCATTGTGTATTCTCCTGACTGTCTCATCAGAGCTGTAGTCACTTGTAAGTTCTGCAGTGATGATGGGTAAAACTGTGTCCAATCTGTGTCTCTCCAGCTGTTACAAAACTACAACTCCCATAATGCCTGAGGCTCTCCAGACATGATGGGAGTTTTAGCTTTCCAACAGCTGGAGAACCACTTCAACCGAGGTGATCTGTGGGGGTCTCACCAGTACCCCCCACGATCTCCTGCACAGGCCCCGGCAGTTTGCTGGAAGCTGACGTCTGTACCCCACAGGGTCCGGCACACCCCTTCCATGTATCTCTATGGGGTACATGGAGGGCCGTGTCGGCCGGCGCCCCGTGCGGGGTACAGCATGAACCCCTTTCCAGCCGACTGCTGGGACCCCGTGCAGGAGATAGTGGGGGGCCCAATGCTCGGCCCCCCCGCGATCTATAACTTATCCTTAAATAATATTGGGGGCAGGCCACAAGGTTAGCTTGCACAGGGCGCCTGAACACCTAAGGCCAGCCCTGAACATAGGTGTAGCTTTGTGTTCAGGAAAGGGGGTTAAACACATCTATGGCCAAGTGGTCCCCCAATGAAAATGAAGTATGTTTACAACTCCAGAGGTGCATGCTATTCACTTCTACTCAGTAGCTCTCCCGCCACTGTGTAGAAGTGAAGGGTGCTGGAAAAGCTGGAAAAGCAGAAAGCATAAGATATTTAGGCGGCAAACTCTGCAGGCACAGGACTAGTATAAGTCTGTATTTATGGCATGAGTGTTAAAGGGGTACTCCCTTTACCCACTCAATTGGTGCAAGAAAGTAAAACAGATTTGTAAATTACTTTAAAATCTTAATCCTTCCAGTACTTACCAGCTGCTGTATGTTTCAGAGGAAGTTCTTTTTTTTTTTTATTACCTTTCTGTCTGACCACAGTGCTCTCTGCTGACACCTCTGTCCATGTCAAGAACTGTCCAGAGCAGAAACAAATCCCCATATCAAACCTCTCCTGCTCTGGAAAGTTCTTACATGGACAGAGGTGTCAGCAGAGAGCACTGTGGTCAGACAGAAAAGAAATTCAAACAGATAAGAACTTCCTCTGTAGTATACAGCAGCTGATAAGTACTGGAAGGATTAAGATTTTTAAATAGAAGTCATTTACAAATCTGTTTAACTTTCTGGCATGAGTTGATTTGAAAAATATTGTTTTCCACCGGAGTACAACTTTAACACCCATACCATGAATACAGACTTATACTATACCTATTTTCTAGCCTTGATACAAATGTCCCATCCTGCTTCTTACCCAATTATTGTGCTTGCTGCTGCCCTTAGAGCCCTCATAACTGTAGTAAGCCTGTACAAGATTGTGCCAAATGGTGTCCCAGGTGTTAATATTCCCCCAAACAATAATAGTGCCCCTCTTTGTGCCCCACACACTAATAGTGCCATCTTAGTGCCTTTCTTACACAAACAGTACCTCCTTACTGTTCTTCTCACAGTAATAGTGTCCTCTTAGTTCCCACACATAGAAAAAGACCCCCTGGTGCCTTGCTCACATGACTGTGCATTCAGTTACTTAGTGCCCCTACACAGTAAGAGTACCTCTTAGTGCCCTTCTCATAGAGAAAATGCACCCTTGAAACCCTCCTCACAATCATTCTCTAACCCATTCCCATGATGAATAGAGGCATCCAGGCTACAGGTCTTTTTGTACTGTGAGGGTAGGGTCACACATGCCATGCAGTACAGCACTATGACATCACTGCATTGTGTCATCCTGTGTTGAGCCTCATAGGCCACAGAGTGTAGAGTGCGGTAGGGATCCTATGGCTTTAACTATATCTGTGTCATAAGTGTATGGATATAATTAATATTGGGGCCATGGTGCTGTTCTACTCTCCCTTGCATAAAGCCCTTAAACATGTCATTGAGGGTGGTCCCAGTGGTGGGCTTAACATTTTTCACAAAAGATTCCCTATTTGAATAACAGAGATCTGACGTTATTTGTCAAAAGTTGTTATAAAGTTTTACAAATATAAACAATGAGATCAGAAGCATGAAATCAACACAGCGGTAAAGATAGAGAACATATAAAACAGCTAAATCACAGACAATATGAAATCATGTATGAATAACAATACAGGGTCCATTAATTAACAAGCCCCCCCCCCCAGCCATTTTTATTTTCCATTTCACCTCACAAAATTCCATTGGTTCCACAAAAAACAAACCCTCATATGACTATGTAGATGGAAAAATAAAAAAGTAAGGCTATTAGAAGGAAAGGAGGGGGGAAAAATGCAAAAAAGACAATTTCTGCATCATAAGGGAGTTAACCACTGCCATACAGATAAGGTGGGGTGTCTTGCCGGTAATTATAAATGTATCTTGATATGTGGTAGATACTTTTATATGTCTGAGGTCTGAGTGAGATTAGTGTAAACCCATGCACATGCTATAGAAAATCACTGAATCCCAAATGGAAGCTCTTAATATGTATTGGCAGCTTTATGGCTAAATTGTAATTGAACTGGCACATTTGGATGGAGAGACTACATTTTGGATCCTTTCCAATTCTATAGTCTATGTTTACTGAAATTGTAGATTTAAGTCACACACGGCCCCAAGGCCAGCAAGCAGCATGTGTCAGCATTTGTGTGGTCAGTTTCTGCCATCAAGGATAACATTTGCTTAGTTTATCTTGTACTGCAGTGATCAAAGCTAATTTATTAGTTGCAATAAATTCCAAATAATTTGTTGAGTTTACATGTCTGCAGTCTTTTAAGATTTCATACTGTTTCCTTTGTTTGGTAGTCCTTCCAAGTGTAACGCTGAGCGCTCCGGGTCCCGCTTCTTCCCCGGAGCCCTCGCAGCGTTACACTCCTGCTTGCAGCGCCCGGTCAGCCTCGCTGACCGGGAGCGCTGCTCTGTGTCTCTCGGCGGGGATGCGATCCCCCGCGAGTCGCATCCCGTGTCACTCACCGGCCCCACCCTTCTCAGTCCCGGTGCGCGCGGCCCTGCTCTCTAGGGCACGCGCGCGCCGGATCTCTCAGATTTAAAGGGCCAGTACACCATTAATTGGTGCCTGGCCCAATTAGTTCCAAACACTCCCTACACTATAAAAACCCACTTCCCCTTCCTGTCCCTGCCGGATCTTGTTGCCTTGTGCCAGTGAAAGCGTTCCCGTGTGTCCTTTGCCTGTGTATCCAGACCCTTGCCGTTGCCCTTGACTACGAACCGTTGCTGCCTGCCCTGACCTTCTGCTACGTCTGACCTTGCCTTTTACCTAGTCCTTCTGTACCGCTCCTGACTCAGCAGTCAGTGAGGTTGAGTCGCTATTGGGTGGAACAACCTGGGGGTTACCTGCCACAGCAAGTCCATCCCGCTTTGTGGCGGGCTCTTGTGAAAACCAATAACCCCTTAGATTCCGTTCCCCTGGTATGGCCCACGCCATCACCTCACTGACATAGAGGATCCACTACCTGTGTCTACCCTGCATACCACTCCGGATCCTGACAGTAGATCCGGCCATGGATCCCGCTGAGGTCCTTCTGCCCAGTGTCGCTGACCTAACCTCCGTGGTCGCCCAGCAATCACAGCAGATCGCGCTACAAGGACAACAGCTGACTCAGTTGACCGCTATGCTGCAACAGCTTCTGCCTCAACAACAGCAACCATCTCCTCCGCCAGCTCCTGCACCTCCTCCCCAGCGAAAGGCCGCTCCCAGATTCCGCCTGTCTCTACCAGACAAGTTTGATGGGGACTCTAAACTGTGCCGTGGATTCCTGTCCCAGTGTTCCCCACACCTGGAGATGATGTCTGACCAATTTCCTACAGAGCGGTCTAAGGTGGCGTTCGTGGTCAGCCTGCTGTCGGAAAGGCCTTGTTCTGGGCCACACCGCTTTTTGACCGCAACGATCCTGCCACTGCTACTGTCCAGTCCTTCTTCTCAGAAGTACGCAGTGTCTTTGAGGAGCCAGCCCGGGCTTCCTCAGCCGAGACAGCCCTATTGAATCTAGTCCAAGGGAGTTCTTCAGTGGGCGAATACGCCATTCAGTTCCGCACCCTTGCCTCTGAGTTATCCTGGAATAATGAGGCCCTCTGCGCGACCTTCAAAAAAGGCTTATCCAGTCACATCAAAGATGTTCTGGCTGCACAAGAAATTCCTGCTACCCTGTCTGAACTCATCCATTTGGCCACCCGCATCGACATGCGTTTCACTGAAAGACGCCAGGAGCTTCGTCAGGAACAGGATCTTGTTCGCACCAGGCGGTTTCCTCCCCTGGCACCTCTCTTCCAGCGTCCTTTGCAATCTGTTCCTGTGCCTTCTGCCGAGGAGGTTATGCAAGTGGATCGGTCTCGCCTGACCCAACAAGAGAGGACTTGCCGAAGGAACGAAAACCTGTGCCTGTACTGTGCTAGTACTGAACATTTCCTAAAGGACTGTCCCATTCGTCCTTTGCGTCAGGGAAACGCTCGCACCTAGTTAACGTAGGAGAGGCGTTGCTAGGTGTGAATTCTTCCTCTCCACGACTGACTATACCTGTGCGGATTGCCATACCCGCTAATACTAATACTTCCTTCTCCGCTGTGGCCTTCTTGGACTCGGGTTCAGCAGGAAGTTTCATTGAAGCCTCCCTAGTCAACAGATTCAACATTCCAGTTACCAGTCTTTTCAAACCTCTCTTCATTTCATCCGTCAATGGAGAGAGACTGGTCTGCACCGTGCGTTACCGCACTCAACTACTACTCATGAGTGTTGGAGTTCACCATCATGAACATATTGACTTTTTTGTGCTACCCAACTGCACTTCTGAAATTCTTCTGGGCTTGCCCTGGCTCCAACGTCATTCGCCTAGCTTCCATAGGCGTGCGTACGGGGTGGGCCGGGTGCACAGGCACACCCTAATCACCGCGGCCCGCTGCTGCAGGACTTTTTCTTTTTATCACTACTAAACCCCAGCCCCACCGGACATCCCCGACATCACCAGCCCGACAACCACCCAACACCCACCCCCCCCACCCACCAACCGCAACTACACACATTATCCCTACACTGACTGACCTTACATGCCGCTCGGGACCGCTTTAAGAGCGCGGGGGCTGATGGCTCAGGCTTCAGTGCGCACGGCTGCACATGACGTCTAGGTGATTCATGGTGCGCAGTGCCTGGAGCCCGCACGCGCGCACGGTGTCCGGAGAGCCCGCACAGGAGAGGCCCGCTGCCAGGGCAAGGACAGGCCTGCTGCCAGGACAGGAGAAGCCCGGGCCCCCAGCTCTGGAGTCTGGGCTGCTGGAGAGGGCAGCTAAGGAGAGAGAGGCCTGCAGCAGCAAGTGCTGGTAAGTGGCTGCTGGCCTGCTGCCATACATGATGGGGAACTAGTCCTGAACTGTGAGCCTACATTATGTAGGCTCACAGCTCAGGACTACATCCCCATCATGTATGATTGTGACTGTCTATTATATGTAGGCTCACAGCTCAGGACTACATCCCCATCAAGTGTGATTGTCTATTATATGTAGGCTACATATAATAGACAGTCACAATCATACATGATGGGAATGTAGTCCTGAGCTGTGAGCCTACATATAATAGACAGTCACAATCATACATGATGGGGATGTAGTCTTAAACTGTGAGCCTGGGCATGTGTGGTGTGGTCAGGGCATACTGGGAGTTGCATGCTGGGAGTTGCAGTTACTACTGTAACGCCCAGCATGCCCTGATACAATCTCGGTCGGCTCTGCAGCTGTCCCAAAATTAGTTTTGAGTCAGCGGCAAAACCATAGGCTGTATCAGCCTGATACAGTCTATGGTTTTGCAGCTGACCCAAAACTACAACTCCCATTATGTTGCACTATACTCCTGAGTCCTGGGGAAGCAATGCATTAATTTTGGGAAAGCTGCAGAGCAGACCAAGATTGCATCAGGGCATGCTGGGAGTTGCAGTTACTATCTGTAATGCCCAGCATGCCCTGATACAGCTTATGGTTTTGCAACTGACCCAAAACTACAAATCCCATTATGTTGCACTATACTATAATATAGGTTATAAGGTGCTACATGCTGGGGGGAGCTGTAGTTTTGGGTCAGCTGCAGAGATATAGGCTGGAATGTGAATCAAGAAATTTCCTTGATCCAGATTCCAGCCTATATCTCTGCAGCTGACCCAAAACTACAGCTCCCCCCAGCATGTAGCACCTTATAACCTATATTATAGTATAGTGCAACATAATGGGAGTTGTAGTTTTGGTCACCATATATTGTATCAGGGCATGCTGGGAATTGTAGTTGGTAACTGCAAATCCCAGCATTGCATTCCTTGAAGGAATGCAATGCTGGGAGGTGCAGTTACCAACTACGATTCCCAGCATGCCCTGATACAATCTATGATGACCAAAACTACAACTCCACACATCTTGCACTATATAGGAGTAAGAAATAAAGTTCTCTCAGCTCACCTCCTCCACGGTCTGCAAGGACTTGAGCCCGGCCAGGCTTGATACTTGTAAGTGAATGAAGAAAAGTAGTCCAGCAGTCCCTTAAAACGTAGATCCTTTATTGCGCTTTTCTTTAAAAATACAGAGCACACACCATACACCTTCACCTGGTCAGTAAACAACTCCTATGGAAGCGTTTCGAACGCATGCGCGTTCTTGACCACCACCACCACCACCACCATCTTGATCAAGAACGCGCATGCGTTCGAAACGCTTCCATAGGAGTTGTTTGCTGACCAGGTGAAGGTGCATGGTGTGTGCTCTGTATTTTTAAAGAAAAGCGCAATAAAGGATCTACGTTTTAAGGGACTGCTGGACTACTTTTCTTCATTCACTTACTATATAGGAGTACAATTTAGATTACGGTGCAACATGCTGGGAGTCCTAGTTTTGGGTCAGCTGCAGACCCAAAACTAAAATGTGCATGCTGCTCCAAGCTTGCTGGGTGCCGCATCACTTTTTCAACCAATCTGGTGCAAAAAAATATTCAATTTGGAATATTTCCCCCCTCTGTGCCACCATCTTATAGTAAAAGCGTTCTTCTGTTTGCCAAGTAAAGAAAAACATGAGTTTTACCATTCAACTTACAATTTTTTTTGAAATCCACATCAAATGCCTCCCTATAAACACCAGCAAACATACACACAAGTGGGAGGTCTAGTCAGGGCTGGTGCATGGATTTTTGACACTCTAGGCAAAACCTAATTTTGACAACCCTTTGGCTCCGCCCATTGAACCCCTTGGCAAATATAAGATCAGGAGTAGAATTAGTCCCGTAAGCCTCATGGTAAATTCTAGATTTGCCCTCCTCCCTACAATTATAACTATACTGCACCTAATGTGGGGGAACTATATTGCACCTAATGTGGGGGAGCTATACTGGACCTAATGTGGAGGACTATACTGCACCTAATGTGGAGGAACTGTACTACTAACCTAATGTGGGGGAACTATACTGCCAACCTAATGTGGGGGAACTATACTGCCAACCTAATGTGGGGGAACTATACTGCACCTAATGTGGGGGAACTATACTGACAACCTAATGTGGGGGAACTATACTGACAACCTAATGTGGGGGAACTGTACTGCACCTAATGTGGGGGAACTGTACTACTAACCTAATGTGGGGGAACTATACTGCCAACCTAACATGGGGGAACTATACTGCCAACCTAATGTGGGGGAACTGTACTACTAACCTAATGTGGGGGAACTATACTGCACCTAAGGTGGGGGAACTATACTGCCAACCTTATGTGGGGGAACTATACTGCCAACCTAATGTGGGGGAACTGTACTACTAACCTAATGTGGGGGAACTATACTGCACCTAATGTGGGGGAACTATACTGCCAACCTAATGTGGGGGAACTGTACTACTAACCTAATGTGGGGGAACTATACTGCACCTAATGTGGGGGAACTATGCTGCCAACCTAACTGTACTGCACCTAATGTGGGGGAACTGTACTACTAACCTAATGTGAGGGAACTATACTGCCAACCTAATGTGGGGGAACTATACTGCCAACCAAATGTGGGAGAACTGTACTACTAACCTAATGTGGGGGAACTATACTGCACCTAATGTGGGGGAACTATACTGTCAACCTAATGTGGGGGAAATATATTTCCATCCTAATATGGGAGATTTATACTGCCAACCTAATGTGGGGGAACTATACTGCCAACCTAATGTGGAGGAAATATAATTCCATTCTAATGTGGGAGATTTATACTGCCAACCTAATGTGGGGGAACTATGCTGCCAACCTAATGTGAATACAAACATATAAAATTGTACTATTCTGATCCCTATAGCACTTTTATTTTTCTGTATATGGGGATGTATGAGGGTCATTTTTAGCGCTGTGATTTTTAGTTTTTATCGGTACCAATTTAGTTTTTTTGCTTTTTAGATATTTTTTATGGTATTTGAAGTGACCAAAAATGTGCTAATCTGATTAGTGCACTATTACGACTTTTGGGACCCCACTTCTGATTTTGCCCAGGGCCATGCTAAGCCTAAAACCGGCCCTGGATCCAATCCTCCTACACTATGCAAGCAAGAGTGTGTGTGTGTGTATATGTATGTATATATATATATATATATATATATATATAAACACACACACGCGAGCATGGAGTGAGTTTGTGCTTTAGGGTGCACACCCTAATGCAATAGGCTGCGCACGCCTATGCTAGCCTCGACTGGGTCACCGGGGTCATTAAGAGTTGGGGAACTTCTTGCCACAAGCGATGTTTCCACCCAGTTTCTTCCTGCCAGGTCTCCATGGCTACTCCATTGCCAGGTCTTCCTAAGGCCTATCAGGACTTTCCGTACGTCTTTTGTAAAAAGCAAGCAGAGGTCTTACCTCCACATAGACCCTATGACTGCCCTATCGACTTGCTCCCTGGTACCACACCGCCCCGTGGTAGGATTTACCCACTTTCTGCCCCGGAAACACAAGCTATGTCTGAGTACATACAGGAAAACCTCAAAACAGGTTTTATCCGGAAATCTTCTTCTCCAGCCGGGGCTGGATTTTTCTTTGTTGCTAAAAAAGATGGATCTCTACGCCCCTGTATTGACTACCGCGGTCTTAATAAAATAACTGTAAAAAATCGCTATCCTCTGCCTCTCATCTCCGAACTCTTTGACCGACTGCGTGGAGCTAAGATTTTCACCAAACTTGATCTAAGGGGCGCATATAACCTCATCCGTATTCGAGCAGGTGATGAATGGAAAACCGCCTTCAATACCAGAGATGGTCACTTTGAATACCTAGTTATGCCCTTTGGTCTATGCAACGCCCCAGCAGTCTTCCAGGACTTTGTTAATGAGATTTTTTGGGACATGCTGTACTCTTGCGTGGTAGTCTATCTTGATGACATCCTAATTTTTTCCTCCAACGCCTCCGCCAAAATCAACTTTACGCCAAAATTGAGAAATGTCTATTCGAACGCAGCAGTCTTCCCTTCCAGGGATGCATTGTGTCCGATCAAGGTCTTCAAATGGACCCTGATAAACTTTCTGCGGTAATGGATAGGCCTCGTCCCACTGGCCTAAAGCTATCCAAAGATTTCTCGGATTTGCAAATTATTATCGTCAATTTATTCCCCACTTCTACACCATCGTTGCTCCGATTGTAGCACTGACTAAGAAAAATGCTAATCCGAAATCCTGGCCTCCACAGGCGGAGGAAGCCTTTAACCACCTCAAAGCCGCCTTCTCCTCTGCCCCAGTCTTGTCCAGACCAGATCCTCTGAAGCCCTTCTTCCTCGAGGTTGACGCATCCTCAGTTGGAGCCGGAGCTGTTCTCCTACAAAAATCCACTAAAGGAAAAAATGTCACTTGCGGATTTTTCTCCAAAACCTTTTCTCCTCCTGAAAAAAACTATTCCATTGGAGACCGTGAACTATTGGCTATTAAGTTGGCACTTGAGGAGTGGAGACATCTTCTGGAAGGATCCCTTCATCCCATCACCATCTATACAGATCACAAAAATCTGTCTTATCTTCAATCCGCCCAGCGGCTAAATCCTCGCCAGGTTAGGTGGTCATTGTTTTTTGCCCGTTTCAACTTTCAAATCCATTTTCATCCCACAGACAAGAATGTCAGGGCTGATGCTCTATCTTGTACCACTGATGCCTCTGAAGCCGAGACCCTTCCTCAGCACATCATTCCCCCTGAGTGCTTCTCTGGTACCTGTCCCTCCAGTCAAGACTTCTCCCCGTCTTCACCTCCGGATCCTCAAATGGGGCCATTCCTCCCTTCTGGCTGGTCACGCTGGAATCAAAAAAACTTTACAGTTGATTGCCAGACACTATTGGTGGTCCTCCCTGGAAAAGGATGTGACTGATTTCGTATGAGCCTGTACAGTGTGTGCACGTGACAAGACCCCACGCCAGAAGCCCTCGGGTCTTCTCCTTCCGCTGCCGGTGCCTGAACAGCCTTGGTCCCACATAGCCATGGACTTCATCACTGATCTTCCTTTATCCCATGGCAACACTGTCATCTGGGTGGTCGTTGATCGTTTTTCCAAAATGGCTCACTTTATTCCACTTCCTGGCCTTCCTTCTGCGCCACAGTTGGCGAAGTAATTTTTTCTGCAGATTTTTCGTCTTCACAGGTTTTCCACGCATATCGTCTCGGATAGAGGTGTTCAATTTGTGTCAAAATTTTGGGGAGCTCTCTGTAATCAATTAAAGATCAAATTAAATTTCTCGTCCTCCTATCACCCCCAATCCAATGGACAAGTGGAAAGAGTGAACCAGATTTTTGGTGACTACTTGCGACATTTTGTCTCCTCCCGCCAAGATGGTTGGGTCGACCTTCTGCCCTGGGCTGAATTCTCGTACAATTTCAAAAATTCTGAATCTTCCGCCAAATCGAAATTTTTTGTGGTGTACGGCCGTCACCCGCTGCCCCCCCCTCCCTATTCCCACTTCTTCTGGAGTTCCTGCGGTGGATGAAGTAACCCGGGACTTCTCTGCTATCTGGAAGGAGACTCAAAAGTCGCTCTTACTGGCCTCTTCTCGTATGAAGAGACATGCAGATAAAAAGAGAAGAACTCCTCCTGTCTTTGTCCCTGGTGACAAAGTGTGGCTCTCTGCCAAATACATACGGTTTCGTGTCCCTAGCTACAAGTTGGGTCCGCGTTACCTCGGGCCATTTAAAATCAAAAACCAAATCAATTCTGTCTTCTACAAGCTCCACCTTCCTTCTTCTCTTCGTATTCCTAACTCTTTCCATGTCTCCCTTCTCAAACCTCTCATACTTAACCGTTATTCCCCCAAAGTCACCGCTCCTGCTCCTGTCACTGGGTCCTCTGATGTCTTCTCGGTGAAAGAGATCCTCGCCTTCAAGGTCGTCCGAGGTAAAAAAAAAATTCTTGTGGATTGGGAGAACTATGGACCCGAAGAGAGGTCTTGGGAACCCAAGGCTAATATCCTTGACAAGGAACTCATTTGTAAATTCTGGGGTCCCAAAAAGAGGGGTAGACCTAAGGGGGGGGGGTACTGTAACGCTGAGTGCTCCGTGTCCCGCTTCTTCCCCGGAGCGCTCGCAGCGTTACACTCCTGCTTGCAGCGCCCCGGTCAGACTCGCTGACTGGGAGCGCTGCTCTTAGTCTTTCGGCGGGGATGCGATCCCCGCGGCGGGATGTGCCCGCCCTTGGGTCGCATCCCGTGTCACTCACCGGCCCCGTCCTCCTGCTCAGTCCCGGCACGCGGGGCCCCGCTCTCTAGGGCACGCGCGCAGGGTCTCTCAGATTTAAAGGGCCAGTGCACCATTAATTGGTGCCTGGCTCAATTAGTTCAAAACACTCCCTACACTATAAAAACCCACTTCCCCTTCCTGTCCCTGCCAGATCTTGTTGCCTTGCGCCAGTGAAAGCCTGTGTATCCAGACCCTTGCCGTTGCCCTGGACTACGAACCGTTGCTGCCTGCCCTGACCTTCTGCTGCGTCTGACCTTGCCTTTTGCCTAGTCCTTCTGTACCGCGCCTGACTCAGCAGTCAGTGAGGTTGAGTCGCTATTGGGTGGAACAACCTGGGGGTTACCTGCCTATACCGCTTTGCGGCGGGCTCTGGTGAAAACCAGTAACCCCTTAGATTCCGTTCACCTGGTATGGCCCATGCCAACACCTCACTGACATAGAGGATCCACTACCTATGTCTTCCCTGCATACCACTCCGGAGTCTGCAATACAGAAATTGGGATTACATTTGCTCAAGGCATATTTTATTACTAGTTATTTTCAACGGCCAGGATACATGAAGCAAAAACTCTAATCTTGTGAGTTTGTAAAACTTCTCTCTATGTGTAAAATGGGAATCTTAAAATAATTGGCTGAGCCAGCAGGTCTTGCTCCAAGTTCTCATCTAGGAAGCAGACAGAAGACAACAGCAGTAAGGACCAGGATCAGAGGAAACTGGATCTGCTGCAGGGCCTGCAGGAGGCTGGGGTAGGTAAGTTGAGCTTTTTTTTCTGCAGCCCCAGAAAACTTTAATGCTGTGATACCCCTTTCATTTATTTCTTCATTTTTATAATGCAGCAAGCATTTGATACTGTGCCACATAAAAGGTTGGTACATAAACTGAGAATTCATGGCTCAGTGATAGGAAACAGAGAGTAGTGATTAATGGTACTATTTGGCTGTTACAAATAGATCAGAATAGGTTGGAGAGATAGGAAAGTGGCAGATTATGTTTAACCCCTTAAGGATCTGGGGTTTTTCCGTTTTTGCATTTTTGTTTTTTGCTCCTTGCCTTTAAAAAATCATAACTCTTTCAATTTTGCACCTAAAAATCCATATGATGGCTTATTTTTTGCGCCACCAAATCTACTTTGTAATGACGTCAGTCATTTTGCCCACAAATCTACGGTGAAATGGGAAAAAAAATCATTGTGCGACAAAATTGAAAAAAAAACGCTGTTTTGTAAGTTTTGGGGGCTTCCGTTTCTACGTAGTACATTTTTCGGTAAAAATGACACCTGATATTTATTCTGTAGGTCCATACAATTAAAATGATACCCTACTTATATAGGTTTGATTTTGTCGGACTTCTGGAAAAAATCATAACTACATGCAGGAAAATTAATACGTTTAAAATTGTCATCTTCTGACCCCTATAACTTTTTTATTTTTCCATGTATGGGGCGGTATGAGGGCTCATTTTTTGCGCCGTGATCTGAAGTTTTTAACAATTTTTGCATTGATAGGACTTATTGATCGCTTTTTATTCATTTTTAAATGATATAAAAAGTGACCAAAAATGCACTATTTTGGACTTTGGAATTTTTTTGCGCGCACGCCATTGACCGAGCGGTTTAATTAATGATATATTTTTATAATTCGGACATTTCCGCACGCGGTGATACCATATATGTTTATTTTTATTTTTATTTACACTGTGTTTTTTTTTTATTGGAAAAGGGGGGTGATTCAAACTTTTAATAGGGGAGGAGTTAAATGATCTTTATTCACTTTTTTTTTTCACTTTTTTTTTTTGCAGTGTTATAGCTCCCATAGGGACCTATAACACTGCACACACTGATCTCTTACACTGATCACTGGTTTCTCATAAGAAACCAGTGATCAACGATTCTGCCGCATGACTGCTCATGCCTGGATCTCAGGCACTGAGCAGTCATTCGGTGATCGGACAGCGAGGAGGCAGGAAGGGGCCCTCCCGCTGTCCTGTCAGCTGTTCGGGATGCCGCGATTAGCCGCGGCTATCCCGAACAGCCCGACTGAGCTAGCCGGGAACTTTCACTTTTAGCGCGCGGCTAAAGGGTTAATAGCGCGCGGCGCCGCGATCGGCGCTGCGCGCTATTAGAGGCGGGTCCCGGCTATGACGCCGGGCCCGCCGTGATATGACGCGGGGTTACTGTGTAACCCCGCGTTATATCAGAAGAGCAGGACCAAGGACGTACCGGTACGTCCTTGGTCCTTAAGGGGTTAACACTGATAAATGTAAGGTAATGCACATGGGGAAGAAAAATCCAGGCTGGGATTATGTATTAAATGGGAGAACACTTGGGACGACTGACATAGAAAATTATTTAGGAGTTTTAGTTAACAGTAAATTTAGCTGTAGTGACCAGTGTCTGGCAGCTGCGGCCAAGGCAAATAAAATCATGGGGTGCATCAATAGGGGCATAGATGCCCATGACAAGGAAATAATTCTACCACTGTACAAATCACTAGTCAAACCACACATAGAATACTGTGTACAGTACTGGGCACCAGTGTACAAGAAAGATATAGTGGAGCTGGAGAAGGTTCAAAGACGAGCAACCGGGGTAATACAGGGAATGGGAGGACTACAGTACCCAGAAAGATTATCAGAATTAGGGTTATTTAGTTTAGAAAAAAGAAGGCTTAGGGGAGACCTAATAACTATGTATAAATATATCAGGGGACCGTACAGAGATCTCTCCCATGATCTATTTATACCCAGAACTGTATCTATAACAAGGGGGCATCCTCTACGTTTAGAGGAAAGAAGGTTTCTACACCAGCACAGAAGGGGGTTCTTTACTGTGAGAGCAGTGAGACTATGGAACTCTCTGCCAGAGGAGGTGGTCTGGGGAACTCAGTAAAAAATTTCAAAAGGAGCCTGGATGCATTTCTAGAGAGTAATAATATTACAGGTTATGTATACTAGATTTATAGGGACAGAACGTTGATCCAGGGATTTATTCTGATTGCCATATTTGGAGTCGGCAAGGAATTTTTCTCCCTAATGTGGGGCAGTTGGCAATTTGCCTTCCTCTGGATCAACTCAGTAGGGACACAATAGGGATATGGGTTAAACTTAATGGACTCTGGTCTTTTTCACCATTATGAACTATGTTACTATGTTTTCACATACATTGCACACTGTTCTGGGTGAAATCTCACTCCATGATGGTTCAGTATCTTGCCCCTGCCTCTCCTCTGCTGAATGACCTTCTGTGCTGAATGAAATGATGTAGTGTACTAGGTAAAGGGACAATTTAGCTGGAAAGTAGAAAAAGGGATAGTTGGACCAGGCATTTTTCACACCTAAAATTCTTAATATACAAAAGTATGTCCTTCTTTGTTATATCAACAATATTCGGAGGTATGGCAAATGGTTCTTTATCGTAAAAGAACTTGTAGAAAGAGTCAAGGACAGTTACAGGAGCAGACTACAGTTTAAATGAGTTATGAACTTATTGGATAAAAGCGAATGTAGCTGAAAGTTTGTTTTTTCCTGCGGCCTTGTTCACGCAGTTTTTGTTCCCATGTTTGTATTCACAAAAACATTCCCACAGTTTTTTGTAGCCATCTTTTGTTAAATAATACAATGTAAGCATAACCAGATGTTTTTGCATTGAGTTTCAATTAAATCAATAACTGGAAAAAGGCAGCCATTTTTGGTATGGGATATTGTGGTGGCCCAGTACAGGAGATGTTGCCCCGTACCCTTGCTGCTCTGTCAGGCAGCCTTCTTCAGTGTCCCCAGGGCTGCACCTGTTTCACCCCTCTACATATGTTCTGCAGTGTATTGTATTATAAAATGTGTTATATCTTTAACCCCTTAAGGACGGAGCCCATTTTCACCTCTAGGACGAAGCCCTTTTTTGCAAATCTGACCACTGTCACTTTAAGCATTAATAACTCTAGAATGCTTTTATTTATCATTCTGATTCCGAGAATGTTTTTTCGTGACATATTCTACTTTAACATAGTGGTAAATTTTTGTGGTAACTTGCATCCTTTCTTGGTGAAAAATCCCCAAATTTGATGAAAAAATAAAAAATTTAGCATTTTTCTAACTTTGAAGCTCTCTGCTTGTAAGGAAAATGGATATTCCAAATATTTTTTTTTATTCACATATACAATATATCTACTTTATATTTGCATCATAAAATTGACAAGTTTTTACTTTTGGAAGACACCAGAGGGCTTCAAAGTTCAGCAGCAATTTTCCAATTTTTCACAACATTTTCAAACTCACAATTTTTCAGGGACCAGTTCAAGTTTGAAGTGGATTTGAAGGGTCTTCATATTAGAAATATCCCATAAATGACCCCATTATAAAAACTGCACCCCCCAAAGTATTCAAAATGACATTCAGTAAATGTTTTAACCCTTTAGGTGTTTCACAGGAAAAGCAGCAAAGTGAAGGAGAAAATTCTAAATCTTAATTTTTTACACTCGCATGTTCTTGTAGACCCAATTTTTGAATTTTTACAAGGGGTAAAAGGAGAAAATGTATACTTCTATGTGTCACCCAATTTCTCTAGAGTAAGCACATACCTCATATGTCTATGTAAAGTGTTCGGCGAACGCAGTAGAGGGCTCAGAAGCGAAGGAGCGACAAGGGGATTTTAGAGAGTAAGTTTTTCTGAAATGGTTTTTGGGGGGCATGTCGCATTTAGGAAGCCCCTATGGTGCCAGAACAGCAAAAAAAAAAAAAAACACATGGCATACCATTTTGGAAACTAGACCACTTGAGGAACATAACAAGGAATAAAGTGAGCCTTAATACCCCACAGCTGTTTCACGACTTTTGCATATGTAAAAAAATATATATATTTTTTTCACTAAAATGTGGGGTTCCCCCCAAATTTCACATTTTTGCAAGGGTTAATAGCAGAAAAGACCCCCCAAAATTAGTAACCCCATCTCTTCTGAGTATGGAGGTACCCCATGAGTGGACCTGAAGTGCACTGCGGACGAACTACAATGCTCAGAAGAGAAGGAGTAATATTTGGCTTTTTGAGAGCAAATTTTGCTCTGGGGGCATGTTGCATTTAGGAAGCCCCTATGGTGCCAGGACAGCAAAAAAAAAACACATGGCATACCATTTTGGAAACTAGACCCCTTGAGGAACGTAACAAGGGATAAAGTGAGCCTTAATACCCCACAGGTGTTTCACGACTTTTGCATATGTAAAAAAAAAAAAAAAGTTTCACTAAAATGTGGGTTTCCCCCCAAATTTCACACTTTTGCAAGGGTTAATAGCAGAAAAGACCCCCCAAAATTTGTAACCCCATCTCTTCTGAGTATGGAGGTACCCCATAAGTGGACCTGAAGTGCACTGCGGGCGAACTACAATGCTCAGAAGAGAAGACGTCATATTTGGCTTTTTGAGAGCAAATTTTGCTCGGGGGGCATGTCACATTTAGGAAGCCCCTATGGTGCCAGGACAGCAAAAAAAAAACAAAAACAAAGATCCGTCAGACACCTGTGGGGGGTAAATTCTCACTGCACCCCTTATTACATTCCGTGAGGGGTGTAGTTTCCAAAATGGGGTCACATGTGGGTGTGTTTTTTTTTGTGTTTGTCAGAACCGCTGTAACAATCAGCCACCCCTGTGCAAATCACCTCAAATGTACATGGCGCACTGTCCCTTCTGGGCCTTGTTGTGCGCCCCCAGAGCACTTTGCGCCCACATATGGGGTATCTCCATACTCAGGAGAAATTGTGTTACAAATTTTGGGGGGCTTTTTTCCCTTTTACCTCTTGCGAAAATGAAAAGTATAGGGCAACACCAGCATGTTAGTGTAAAAATGTTTATTTTTTTACACTAACATGCTGGTGTAGACCCCAACTATTCCTTTTCATAAGGGGTAAAAGGAGGAGAAAAAAAAAATTTGTTAGGCAATTTCTCTCGAGTACGGCGATACCCCATATGTGACCCTATTCTGTTGCCTTGAAATACGACAGGGCTCCAAAGTGAGAGCGCCATGCGCATTTGAGGCCTGAATTAGGGACTTGCATACGGGTGGACATAGGGGTATTCTATGCCAGTGATTCCCAAACAGGGTGCCTCCAGATGTTGTAAAACTCCCAGCATGCTTGGACAGTCAATTGCTGTCCAAAAATGCTGGGAGTTTTTGTTTTGCAATAGCTGGAGGCTCCATCTTAGAAACACTGCCGTACAATGCGTTTTTCATTTTTATTGGGGAGGGGGGTGGGGGGGGGGGGCAGTGTACGTGTGTATATGTAGTGTTTTACTCTTTATTTTATGTTAGAGTAGTGTAGTGTTTTTAGGTTACATTCACACTGGAGTCTCCCGCTAGGAGTTTGAAAATTTGTCGCAGCTCAAATTTGTAGCGGGGAACTCACTGTAATCTGCCGCCAGTGTGAATGTAGCCTGTACATTCACATGGGAGGGGGGTCAAAACTACAACTCCCAGCATGCACTGACAGACCATGCATGCTGGGAGTTGTAGTTTTGCAACAGCTGGAGGCACACTGGCTGGAAAACCTTGAGTTAGGTTCTATGACCTAACTCAGTATTTTCCAACCAGTGTGCCTCCAGCTGTTGCAAAAATACAACTCCCAGCATGTACTGATTGCGGAAGGGCATGCTGGGAGGTGTAGTTATGCAATGGCTGGAGGCACGCAAGTACAACTCCCAGCATGCCAAGACAGCCTTATGCTGTTCCTGAATGCTGGGAGTTGTAGTTTTGCAAGATTTAGAGGGGTTCAGGTTGTAAATCACTGTCCAGTGGTCTCAAAACTGTGGCCCTCCAGATGTTGCAAAACTACAACTCGCAGCATGCCCAGACAGCAAACTGCTGTCTGGGCATGCTGAGAGTTGTAGTTTTGCAACATCTGGAGGGCTACAGTTTGAGACCACTTAGTGATCTACAACCTGAACCCCTCTAAATATTGCAAAACTACAAGTCCCAGCATGCCCACACAGCAAACAGCTGTCTGGGCATGCTGGGAGTTGTAGTTTTGCAACATCTGGAGGGCCACGGTTTAGAGACCACTGTAAGCTGTGGCCCTCCGAATGTTGCTAGGCAACAACTCACCTAGCAGGACCAGGAAGTATTGCTGCCGCCGCACGTGGGGGAGGATCGCGCTCCGGGATCCGGGATCCAGGTAAGGGACCTTCGGCGCCGACCTTCCCTGGACAGTTCCCCCGTTTTGCCCGGACACCGATAGGTGGGCAAAGCGGGGGAACTGAACTTTAACCCCCCTCCCACGGTCTGGTATCAGTCGGTCGCTCGGCCGACCAATAGCAGGGATAGGAGGGGTGGCACCCCTGCCACCAAACTCCTATCCCTTCAGGGGGATCGAGGGTGTCTCGGACACCCCCGATCCCTCTTATTTTCCGGGTCACCAGTGAATTGACCTGCGATTTGCGCGCATCGCGGTCATGGGGGGATCTCAGGACCCCCCTCGGCGATGTGCCGGGATGCCTGCTGTTAGATAACAGCAGTCATCCCGGCCCGATCACCGCTACCGGTGATGCGGCGCTCCCGGAACCCCGGCAAGTGACACTTCGCGGCGCCGTACATGTACGTCGCTCGTTGTGAAGGGGTTAAGAGTTATGTCATGGGATTTTTACCCAGGAGGTACCAGTGACCAGATGATCCAAAGAGTGACCTATGGGCTCCCTGCTAGTCTCCCCCATATTATCCCTGGGTGGAGCTTGTTTCTATTTCTCTTTGAGCTCTTGCTTCCTGCTGAGGTCCAGTGCAGTCGCCTAGTGTGGGTGTCCAGAGTGTTGGAGGCCTCAAAGTCAAGTCCTGAAGCCACCATCATTTCAAGTAAGCTGAAGTCACAGCTTTATGAGTCAAGTCAGTCCCTGTCATCTGTCAAGTCAGCGTGATCTGCATTCAATTGTCCAGTCCTACTACAAGTCCCAGCAAGCCCTTAAGGTCTCTGCGTCACTGGTCACCTCCTTGGGCCCTAGCCGAACTGTATAGACTGTACCAACGGTCTACTCTCAGTAAAGCCAGGCCTCCAGGCAGGCTGCTCACCAGCTTCCAACCTTGGAGCAAACACAGGGAAGAACTCCACATACAGCTCTGGCATTGTGAGCTGCAACTAGCAAATCCCCTCTGCAAGGCCATTGTATGTTGAAATTATCGTATGTCGGGGCCATTGTAGGTCGGGGGTCAGTGTACCTTTTTATATAGAAGGTGTACTAAGAGGCGTACTTAGCCGCCATGCCCCCTCCCATTGACTTGCATTGACGTGGCGTGACGTCACGAGGGGCCCCCGAAGCCTGCATCTAGCTTTCGGAACAAAATGTTTGGAACGCTGGAGCAGTGAAGTACCCCTTTAATGTGTACCTATTGTTAAAAAAAAACTTTTGTCATGGGTTGCAGACATGTTAAAAGTTTTGAACATGGGACCATTACCAATCACTAGATATAGCCAAGGGAAGCATGCGACAGTGGGATGGGTGAAGGGAAAGGGATGTGATTCTAAATTTCTACATATGCATTAATATTATTTTGTTCTGTATCTAAGTTTGTTTTGAAGCCCTTAACTGCTTTTTTGTGACCAGTTCCTGAGGCATACTGTTCCATAAATTTCAAATAAGAAGGATTGTCGACCCTGGAGAGTAAACCTTTTTTTCTCCAATAGACGGAGCACCATAGAAGGAGCCACTTGACATTGCATGCTGTTCTGTAGTCTATGATTTACGGTGTTGTTGTTGATGTATGTTTTTATTATCAACAGTAATGGTAAATGGTGAAGGGAATCTTTCACCTATTTTATTCCTGATTAGAGACATATACCGAAATATGTTATTTTTATCACTTTTTATTTTCTGATTGTAATTTTTTTAAATTTCCTTTTTTATGCATTATTAGGGGCGGCCATCGTGCCAGCACAATGGACATAGGCAACAATAGACTGAAGTTATTCCCAGTCAGATGACTTGAAGACGCTATTGAGCATTGTTTGTGAACATATTTGAGGTCATTCTACAGGAAGGGGGTGCTAATCTCTACTGTGAAATATGATGGATCCTGTCTGTGCTGAGAAGTAAGGCATTACTGGGAAATTATCTGTACATAAACGGAAGTCTCAGCATTGTCTTAGCCCTAGTGGTCAGAATGAAAACTGAAGATTTCATGATAATTTTTTAAAATATAGATAGTAAGATGCAACATGACGTACATTTATGTCTTTTAAATAAAGTAAGCACAGGAGCTGGGCTTGACTCATGAACAGGAGGTCCTGGCTGCTATCAGCAGCCAGGGACCCGCGGTAATGGTGGACATCAGCGATCACGCTGATGCCCACCATTAACCCTTCAGGTGCTGTGATCAATACCAATAACGGCATCTGCAGCATTATTGGTCAAAAGGGCTGCCAGAGGTCCCCTTACATCTCCTCCTCTGGTCTGCCTTCTAGCTTACCAGAGAAGTAGATTGCCGATATTACTGATCAGTGCTTTGCCTATTCATAGCACTGATTACTAACTGCAGTTATGATTGCGATAGGTCGTCCCCTATTGGGAAATAAAAAAAATATTTATTTTTTTAAATGTGAATAAGCCCCTCCCCTAATAAAAATAAATAAAAATAAAAAATGTAACCCCCTCCTGCCCAAAAAAATTGAGTAAAAATATATATGGTATCATTGCGTGCATAAATTTCCGAACTATAAAAAAAATAAGGTTAATGATCCTGAACAGTGAACAGCGTAAACGTAAACAATTTCACAGGGCATCCACCTAACCGAGTCCTTATGGGCAAACAGACACCGACTCTAGAAAACAATTGTAATCCTCTGTGGAAGATCAAAAAGCAGATCTCTTGGGACCACACAGTGGGTACAACCGACAAACTGCGGACATCGTTAGAAAATAATAACTGGTTTATTAGACAACACGTTTTGGGTGCTTGTGCCCCCTTTGTCAAGTCTGGTGATACATAGGTACATTAATTATTTATAAACACTTACAAATTGTAAAATAACCCTGTGAGTTTGTGAAAAATTTTCCGCTGAATTTTCCGAAAAAATTTGGTTCAGACCGAATTTATTCACGCTGAATCACCATTAAAAACAGCTATTTCTGGCCTACAGAAAGCCTGAATAGGGGTGTATAGCACTTTGCCTTGTCCTAACATGCATAGGGAGTGTGCTGTGTTAGTGAAATAATACTGTTATTCAATATGACATGCAGATTACAGGCATTGCTATTAGAATCACTCATTTTAATTTAATTTCATTTGAATTCATTTAAATTTTTTAGTACCCATTCTGGTGAGCATTGAGCTGGCGGTCCTCCGCCAGGTGAGATTCCACCTGTTCCAGCCCCTGCCTCTCAGCGCCCCCTGACTGTGAAAGTGTGAATGTTTCATTTAATCAGTTATGGTTCATTGTCATCGCTCCAAGCTGCTTCATTGGATTCTTGTGATAATTCCACAGGTAGACGACCATAGGGCCTCAGTCTTGAAAAGATTACATCGATTTTTTTAAATTTAACATTTATATTAGATTCCCAAGTTTAATGTCCCGGTGTTTACTTTGAACTAATACTGTATGACCACAAAACCCAGTCTAACAAGGAGTCACATGGCAGCACAATGACAGAACCTAGAGGTGGCAGCAGCATGAGACCATAATCTGGCAGAATGACACAGCCTGGAATTGGCGGCAGCACAAGGAGACCATATAGTGGCAGTACGACCCAGTCTAGAAGTGGCAACAGCATGACAAGACTATATGGCCTTACAATAGAGAAGATTAAAGATATTTTTGAAATTTTAAATTGAAGGTTTTAGATATATTACAATTTTAAAAGTTTAATTTAAGGTGCCAACAGCATAAGGAGACCATATGGTGGCACAATGACACAGCTGGCGGCAGCATGAACAGTCGATAGGGCTTCACAATCACTAAGATTAAAAGATACATTTTAAAATTGAAATTGAAGATTTATGGTAGCTAGTGCTACCATAAAATATTTTTAGGTAATGTCCCAGGCCCAGCAGCATCAGTTAACCATATAGTGGCTGAATGGCACAGCCTGGAGCTGGCGGCAGCATGATTAGACAATAGAGTTTCACAATCCCTAAGATTAAATTATGAATTTTAAAATTGAAAGGGAAGATTTTGAAATTGAAATTCAAGATTACACTCCCAAATTTTAATGTCCCGGGCCCCGGCGTGTGGTTACAAAGGACCAAATCTAACAAGGACTCACATTTCACGTGGCGGCACAATGACACAGCCTGGAGGTGACATCAGTATGAGGAAACCATATAGTGGCTGAATGACCGCCTGGAGTTTGTGGCAGCATGAGGAGACCATATAGTGGCTGAATGGCACAGCCTGGAGTTGGCGGCAGCAGGAGTAGAACATATAGTGTCTGAATGGCACAGCATGGAGTTTGTGGCAGCATGAGGAGACCATATGGTGTCTGAATGGCAAAGACTGGAGGTGGCTGAAGCAGGAGGAGACCATATAGTGGCTTAATGGCACAGCCTGGAGGTGGCTGAAGCATGAGGAGACCATAAAGTGGCCGAATGGCACAGCCTGGAGTTGGCTGAAGCATATAAACCCTTAATTAAACCGCACGGTCAATGGCGTACGCGCAAAAAATTCCAAAGTCCAAAACAGCGTATTTTTAGTCACTTTTTATGTCACAAAAAAATGAATAAAAAGCTATTTAAAAAGTCGGATCAATGCAAAAATGGTACTGATTAAACTTCAGAACACGGTGCAAAAAATGAGCCCTCATACCAGCCCGTACACGGAAAAATAAAAAAGTTATAGGGGTCAGAAGATGACAATTTTAAACGTATAAATTTTCCTGCATGTAGTTATGATTTTTTTCAGAAGTACGACAAAATCAAACCGATATAAGTAGGGAATCATTTTAACTGTATGGGCCTACAGAATAAAGGTAAGGTGTCATTTTTACCAAAAAATGCACTGCGTAGAAACGGAAGCCCCCAAAAGTTACAAAATGACATTTTTTCTTCAGTTTTGTCTCACAATGAATTTTTTTTTCCGTTTCGACATGGATTTTTTGGTAAAATGACTGATGTCACTGCAAAGTAGAATTGGTGGCACAAAAAATAAGCCATCATATGGAATTTTATGTGCAAAATTGAAAGTGTTATGCTTTTTAGAAGGTGCAAATGAAAATGCAAAAACAGAAAAACGCTGAGTCCTTAAGGGGTTAAAAAAAGGAAGTTTTCTATGTTTTATTTGTGCTTAAAAAAAACACATTTTCCCCCATCTCATACACAGACTTTTGACCGAAGCCCAAACACAGGAAGTGCAGTCTGGAGTGCTGAGGGGGGTGTGTCCAATCATAGCTCCTCTCACACTTAACTGCCATATGCTGTTGGTTGGACACACCCCCCTCAGCACTTCAGGCTGCACTTCCTGTTTTTGGGCTTCGGTCCAAAGTCTGTGTATGAGATGGGGGAAAATGTGCTCTTGAGCTTTTTTAAGCACAAACAAAACATAGAAAACTTCATTTTTTTTAAACAAAGTATATTAGAAATATTTTTTATTTACCATAAGGAGTGCAATAGTAAAAATTAGTTTTAATGAGAGTTACCATTTAAGTTTTAGCTAATGCATATCCTCAATGCATATCCTCAATCCTCAATACTTACTTGTGGTTTATTTAATTTCTGAAACTCGGGACCAGCACCTTAATTATGTTTTGCAGTATCCATGGTAGCACAATGAGAGAGTCTGGAGTTGGTAGCATCAGCATGAGGAGACCAAAGAGCAGCACAACGAGAGAGCCTGGAGGTGGCAGAATCAGCATGAGGAGACCATAGAGCAGAACAATTAGAGAGCCTGGAGGTGGCAGCATCAGCATGAGGAGACCATATGGCAGCACAATGACAGTCCCTGGAGGTGGTAGCATCAGCATGAGGAGACCATATGGGGGCACAATGACAGAGCGTGGAGGTGGTAGCATCAGCATGAGGAGACCATAGAGCAGCACAATGAGAGAGCCTGGAGGTGTCAGCATCAGCATGAGGAGACCATAGAGCAGCACAATTAGAGAGCCTGGAGGTGGCAGCATCAGCATGAAGAGACCATATGGCGGCACAATGACAGAGCCTGGAGGTGGTAGCATCAGCATGAGGAGACCATATGATGGCACAATGACAGAGCATGGAGGTGGTAGCATTAGCATGAGGAGACCATAGAGAAGCACAATGAGAGAGCCTGGAGGTGGCAGCATCAGCATGAGGAGACCATATGGCGGCACAATGACAGAGTCTGGAGGTGGTAGCATTAGCATGAGGAGACCATAGAGCAGCACAATGACAGAGCCTGGAGGTGGCAGCAGCAGCATGAGGGCCATGACAACTGAGATAGGAGTTTGAGAAACCCACCAACTGTTCACTGGGGGTGTTGAATGTCGCTTGGGATGAAGTGGATGACCAAGTGAACCGATCAATCACGGCTACTGGGTTGCTGGTCGAGATACGACTGCTAGCTGACACTGGGAGCTCAGACTTCTCGCTGCGACTCTGGCTGCCGCACGTCCCTACTCTGCTGCGACCTCTGCCTGCATCTGATGAATTAAGGCCTGCATCTGATGAATATTGGCTGTCCTTTGACAGTATCTAGACCCTTGACAGATTAACAGGTACAAAATAGTACACTACTTACATGTAGGTATGTGGTATGCACTTATGTGGGCAGAAAAATGCACTACAGTACGCTTAAAAATATGTATTTTTGCACACCAGCAGTACACAGCAGTGCTGCAACACACAGTCGCTGTGTACTAAACCCCAAATTGCACTCACTTACTGACTATTAGGAATGGACTGCTGGGAATAAAACACCATCGGTGATTACTTTTGGCTATGCTTTCACAATATCTAGGTCCTTGACAGATTAACAGGTACAAAATAGTACACTACATAGATGTAGGTATGTGGTATGCACTTATGAGGGCAGAAAAATGCACTACAGTACGCTTAAAAAAACATATTGGAGTAAAACACCAGCCGGTGATTACTTTTGCCTGGACTTTCACAGTATCTAGGCCCATGACAGATTAACAGCTACAAAATAGTACAGTACTTAGATGTAGGTATGTGGTATGCACTTATGAGGGCAGAAAAATGTGCTACAGTACGCTTAAAAAAATGTATTTTTGCAAAACACCAGCAGTACACAACAATGCTGGAGCACACAAAAGCTGTGTACTAAACACAGATATTTACAGACTAGTACCAGCAGATTATTTGTTGTGCAACAAAGACACAGAATTGTACTGAAAAATGATTCCTGCCTCCTCTACTAAGGTTTATGAAGTTGAGGCAGCTTGTTGAAATGTATGAGGCAACACACAGCTCTCTTCCCCTCTCTGTAATACAATGCTGAAAAAAGTGACTGGGAGGTTATTTGCTGCAGTAAAAATCATTTTCAGTGAAAAAAAAAACACTGCTCTCTGTCCACCAGAATGCTGATGTGACTAGGAGGTGAAACGCTGCTGGAAAAAGCATTTCTGTGTAACACACACAGGCTGTCTGTCCTATCTCTCTGCAGTGTAATGAATGATATGACAAGGCTGCCGAATATGTAGTGCTGGCTGGTGACTGGCTGGCATCCTGCATGTGATTCAGGATCATCCCACCTACCCTGTTCCCGCCTTCCCAGAGTTCCTTATCCCATGTCCTCACATGTGGATCTGCCATTTTAGATTCCCTAGAGCCTGGACTGCACTAAATAGAGTTTAATGAAGCGATTTGCGCTATAGAATTGCAGCGATATTCACATTCCTTGAGAATTTAATTTTTCATGAAATGCGTAACAAATTCGGATTCGTCAGCTTCAATTCACTCATCTCTAACTAAGATAACACATCCTAGATCTGAATGAATGAACTAATCGTATGAAATACTTTCGTCTTTACATAGTTGAATGTGCTGACAACAAAATCACACAAAAATTATCAAGGGAAATCAAATTTATCAACCCATGGAGGTCTGGATATGGAGTCACACTCAAAATCAAAGTGGACAACCACACTACAGGCTGATCCAACTTTGATGTAATGTCCTTAAAACAAGTCAAAATGTGGCTCAGTAGTGTGTGTGGCCTCCACGTGCCCGTATGACCTCCCTACAATGCCGGGGCATGCTCCTGACAGTCTGTGGTACAATGTGGCATTGGTGGATGGAGTGAGATAGGATGTTCCAGATGTGCTCAATCGGATTCAGGTCTGGGGAACGCGGGGGCCAATCCATAGCATGTATGCCTTCCTCTTGCAGGAACTGCTGACACACTCCAGTCACATGAGGTCTAGCATTGTCTTGCATTAGGAGGAACCCAGGGCCAGCCGCACCAGCATATGGTCTCACAAGGGGTCTGAGGATCTCCTCTTGGTACCTTATGGTAGTCAGGCTACCTCTGGCAAGCACATGGAGGGCTGTGCGCCCCCCCCCCCCAAAGAAATGACACCCCACACCATTACTGACCCACCGCCAAACTGGTCATGCTGGAGGATGTTGCAGGCAGCAGAACGTTCTCCACGGCATCTCCAGACTCTGTCTTGTCTGTCACATGTGCTCAGTGTGAACCTGCTTTCATCTGTGAAGAGCACAGGGCACCAGTGGCAAATTTGGTGTTCTCTGGAATTGCCAAATGTCCTGCATGGTGTTTGGCTGTAAGCATAACCCCCACCTGTGGATGTTGGGCCCTCATACCACCCTCATGGAGTCTGCTTCTGACCGTTTGAGTGGACACATGCACATTTGTGGCCTGGTGGAGGTCATTTTGCAGGGCTCTGGCAGTGCTCCTCCTGCTCCTTCTTCCACAAAGGCGGAGGTAGCAGTCCTGCTGCTGGGTTTTTGCCCTCCTATGGCCTCCTCCACGTCTCCTGATGTACTGGCCTGTCTCCTGGCCTGCCTCCATGCTCTGGACACTACGCTGACAGACACAGCAAACCTTCTTGCCACAGCTTGCATTAATGTACCATCCTGGATGAGCTGCACTACCTGAGCCACTTGTGTGGGTTGTAGACTCTGTTTCATGCTACCACTAGAGTGAAAGCACTGCCAGCATTCATACATGACCAAAACATCAGTTAGGAATCATAGGAACTTAGAAGTGGTCTGTGGTCACCACCTGAAGAATCACTTCTTTATTGGGGGTGTCTTGCTAATTGCATATCATTTCCACCTGTTGTCTGTTCCATTTGCACAACAGCATGTGAAATTGATTGTCAATCAGTGTTGCTTCCTGAGTGGACAGTGTGATTTCAGAGAAGTGTCATTGACTTGGAGTTACATTGTGTTGTTTAAGTGTTCCCTTTATTTTTTTGAGCAGTGTACATATGCACAAGATATAAATTAACATTAACAATAGATTTAAAAGATGCACATAATTATTCCATATAAATATGTAAAAAATAAATAAAAATAAAAAAGATATATAAAAAATATATACATATTTAATTTTCCTTTTTTTAAATATATTTATATGGAATAATTATGTGTATCTTTTAAATCTATTGTTAATGTTATTTATATATTGTGCATATGTATTTTAAAATTTGCAGTATATTGCCCCATTAACGTAACCTTGACAAGATGTGATATCCTGACCTTCATAACGTCATCCCGTTCACTAACTCATGTTTTTTTTACAATTTGTAAGCGTATAAAGAATGAATGTACCTATGCATCACCAGACTTGACAAAAGTGGCACAAGCTCCCAAAATGTGTTGTCTAATAAACCAGTTTATATTTTGTCATGGTGTCCGCGGTTTGTCCGTTGTACCCACGATGTGCGACCCAGAGATCCGCTTTTTGATCTTCCTCAGAGGATTACAGTTGTTTTCTGCAAAAATGAGCCATCATAGATCACTTTATAGGGAAAATTTGGAAAGTCATAGATCAGAATAGGGCAATTTTAAATATACTAATTTTGTTTAAAAAGTTTGAGTTTTTATTAAAGTAGTACAGAAATAGTAAAGCATGTTAACATGGGTATCATTTTAACTGTATTGACCCAAAGAATAAAAGGAACATGTTTTACCTTAAAGGGATATTCCAGGCCAAAACTTTTTTTATATATATCATCTGGCTCTGGAAAGTTAAACAGATTTGTAAATTACTTCTATTAAAAAATCTTAATCCTTCCAATAGTTATTAGCTTCTGAAGTTGAGTTGTTGTTTTCTGTCTAACTGCTCTCTGATGACTCACGTCCCGGGAGCTGTGCAGTTCCTATGGGGATATTCTCCCATCATGCACAGCTCCCGGGACGTGACATCATCATTAAGCAGTTAGACAGAAAACTTCAGAAGCTAATAACTATTGGAAGGATTGAGATTTTTTTATAGAAATAATTTACAAATCTGTTAAACTTTCTGGAGCCAGTTGTTATATATAAAAAAAGGTTTTGCCTGGAATACCCCTTTAAAGTGTACTGCGTAAAAATGAAACCCTTCAAAAGTTGGAAAATTGCGGGTTTCTTTTCAATTTTCCCACAAAATAATAGTATGTTGATTGCAACATACATTTTAGGGTAAAATAAAAGGTTTCATTACAAAGTACAATTGTTTGCACATAAAACAAACCCTCATATGAGTGTGTGGATGAAAAAATGAAAAAGTTATGGCTCTTAGAAGGTGAGGAGGAAAAACAAAAATGCAAAAATGAAACTGATTGTGTCCTCAAGGCCAAAATGGGCTGTGTCCTTAAGGGGTTAAACAATGGTCATTTTTTGATTACACATTCTTGTTAAGTCAGCTTAAACCTACAGACCTTAAAGGGGTACTCCGGTGGAAAACTTTGTTTTTTTTAAATCAACTGGTGCCAGAAAGTTAAACAGATCTTAATCCATCCAGTACTTATTAGCTGCTGAATACTACAGAGGAAATTATTTTCCGTTTGAAACACAGAGCTCTCTGCTGAATCACGAGCACAGTGCTCTCTGCTGACATCTCTGTCCATTTTAAGAACTGTCCAGAGTAGGAGAAAATCCTCATAGCAAACATATGCTACTCTGGACAGTTCCTAAAATAGACAGAGATATCAGCAGAGAGCACTTTGCTCGTGATGTCAGCTGAAAGCACTGTGTTCCAAAAAGAAAATGATTTCCTCTGTAGTATTCAGCAGCTAATAAGTACTGGAAGGATTAATATTTTTTAATAGAAGTAATTTACCAATCTGTTTAACTTTCTGGTGCAAGTTGATTTAAAAAAATATATTGTTTTCCACCGGAGTATCCCTTTAATGGAGTACTCCCATGGAAAACTTTTTTTTTTTTTTTTATCAACTGGTGCCAGAAAGTTAAACAGATTTGTAAATTACTTCTATTAAAAAATCTTAATCCTTCCAAAACATTTTATGGGCTGTATACTACAGAGGAAATGCTTTTCTTTTTGCATTTCTTTGATGTCACAACCACAGTGCTCTCTGCTGACCTCTGCTGTCCATTTTAGGAACTTTCCAGAGCAGGATATGTTTGCTATGGGGATTTTCTCCTGCTCTGGACAGTTCCTAAAATGGACAGCAGAGGTCAGCAGAGAGCACTGTGTTCGTGACATCAGAGAAATCCAAAAAGAAAAGCATTTCTTCTGTAGTATATAGCCCCTAATAAGTACTGGAAGAATTAAGATTTTTTAATAGAAGTAATATATAAATCTGTTTAACTTTCTGGCAACAGTTGATTAAAAAAAAAAAAAAGTTTTCCACGGAAGTACCCCTTTAAGTTTACTTAAAGGGGTTCTCTCCCCATAGACATCTTATCCCCTATCCTTTGGATCTCTCCTCTCTCCTGCAGCCCCCCTGTCTTCTGGTGCACGGAACGAACTTTGCTCTGTACCTGATGACTGGCGATACAGGGGCGATACTGTGCATGCTGCTGTCACATGTGCCTCATTACTGTACTGCCCAATACCCCCAAATACTACGCTCTGGGTATAGGAGAACTTGGGGATGGGGACATAGAATTTTTTGAAGAAATTGGCTCTGTTTTTCTAATGCTGGACAACTCCTTTAAGCTTCTAAGTGCTAATTGGCTCTGTGGTTCTTTAGCTAGAGTTCAATCATTTTGATGACATGATCACAAGTCCTTGAGCTTTAGGCTGCTGATTGGCTCTGTGTAGTTATTACCATAATTTGAGCAAATTATGCCAAAATACATACACAGTCCAGGCTTCACTAATGGGGAAGAAGAGAAGGCCCACAAAGGTCACCAGCCCATCTGACATTTGCCAGAATTGCCAGATGGGCAATGTGGCCCTATTTTACTGTATTTATAGTTAATGCTGCCTGTATACATAGCTGCAGATAAAATATTCAGGCATTGATGTTGTCCTTGACTATGTCCTCTCGACAGTACATTATAGTTCCAGCTCCACAATACAGGCTGTCCTCCCTGGAGAGATACTTTCAGGCATTATCAAATAAGAGACATTCCCCCTCATTTCCCCTCAACCCCATGTGAAGAGAAGATCAAAGAAGTCTTCTCACTAAGGACCTGTTTTCCGACTTCCTACTTCACGCAATTCAATCAAGTTCATTTGCAATTCATGGTGAGATCTCCGGTAAAGCTGTCAGGAGATGAGAAAATGTGCACCTGAGCTGAGCAGTTCTGGGACCTTTATCAGCTGTATACGTGAAGCGATAATCTCTTCTTAATGGAAAACACAGAATGTAACTAGTAATGATCTAGTAATGTAGTGGTTTTTAATTGAGCAAAGTTTCTCTATTAGTACTAAAGACTTTCTTGACAAATACAGCCTGATGCAGTGCAGCTGATGCCAACTTTCATCCAATGTTCCCTGCAGGGGTAGTGTTTAATTTGATGTAGACAATGTCTTGTGTCCAGCAATGGGACATGGACCTGTGCAGAAAGCTCGCTCAGTTACAAAAAACAATTGTCTCACTCAGGTATAAACCAATGGGCCTATACAACTAATATACAACGCTAGAAGGTTTCCAGGCCCTTTTACTTTTGTTTCTATATCTTGATTGGAGTCATCTGTGGTAAATTCATTTGATTGGACAGGATTTGGAAAGACACAGCTCTGTCTATATAACGTATAGTATTCAAGTTGTGGGAGCCTGGCCCACATTAACTCATGATGTACATAGGGATTCACAGTAATTGGTTAAAGGGGTATTCCAGGGAACTCAACTTTTCCCCTATCCGCAGTGTTTGGACCCCCGCCCCCACACTCTCCGGTATGAGGCTCAGCAACTTGGCTATCTTCCAAGCACTCCAGCGCCCACCCTCAGAGACAAGCAGGAGCGAAGGCGTGCTCAGCCAATCATGGGCTGCAACAGGACCTCATCTCAGCTGATGATTGGCTGAGCGGGCTGTCACTCCTGCTTGTCTCGGAAGGTGGAGGCTGAAGCACTCTAAGGACGGATGAGTTGCCAGGCCCCATACTGGAGATCGCGGGGGGTCCCAGCAGGCTGACCCCCTGCAATTAGATACTTATTAAGTTCCCTGGAAGACCCCTTTAAAACTTGTAGACTGTGACTTGTCCTGAAAAGGAACTCCACCTGTGTGCCAACTATGGAAGTTAAGAAATATCCAGCTTTCTCTCTATACCACATAAGAAAACCTTCTATTGGAATAGGCATTTTGCGCTTAATATGGGTACTGTCATTATAAACAACTTTTTATATGTCATAAAGACAAATCAAACGTTTTGGTTTGTTGGGTTCTAAATGTTCAGACCCTGACCAAGAAGAAAAAAAAGGCGGGTAAAAAGGCACACTAGATTAAAAAAATATATATATATACATGACTAAGACAGTGTCATAATGGAAGTCTAAGGGACCATCTCGCTCACAGAGATACAGAGCTGAGAGACACTGAACTCTCAGACTTCGGCCATTAAAAACTTTTCACATGTCCTTAGGACAAGTCAAATATTTTGTTATAATGAAAGGTATACTCTATAGCTACACAGAGGCATTCTCCAGCAATTAACAAATGTATCCCCCATCCACAGGAGACCTCAGCGCACCCCCCCCCCTCCCCCCAATCTCCTGAATGTTCTTGCTGCACCATGCTCCATGCATTCTATATAGGAGTGCTAAAGATAACCTACAGGGGGTCTGGCCTCCCCCCCATGATTAAACATGTATCCACTATCCTGTGTATAGCAGATAAGTTGTTAAAGGTTTAAGTACCCCTTTAACCTACTAAATGGAATAAGACATAAATGTTCTTCATTTTGCAACACTGAAATAAATACTGATGTAATATTTATTTTGTGTTACCTTGTCAGTGTAATATAGGATTTAGTTTTTGAAAGACAAATAAAAAACCAGCAAGGTCCTAGAGGCTCTTAAGGACAATGCACTCTGGGGGTCAGCCATTTAATTTGATCACTGCTACCTTGAATTTGTGCCAGTATAAATGTGATACTGTATACACTATCCTGAGAGACTGCCAATGCAAATGAGCCATATACTGTCCAGGAATAAAGTACAGACACTGGGATGCCAGCCAGTTACTACATGCCAACATGAATGAAGCACTCTGCCTAACAAATTTATAGAGCAAGATCAGCCATAAATGACTGAAGTGCGGCATAGACACAACAATATGGCACGGATTAGACAAAACTCTGATATTTTATTGAAATGTATCCCAATATTTTGTGCTAATATTTTGTTGCACATCCATGCAATGCAAATTTTTACTTTACAAATGTTTTCAAATCAACCGGTACCAGATAGTTAAACAGATTTGTAAATTACTTCTATATATATATATATATATATATATATATATATATATATATATATATAAACTTAACCCTTTTAGTACTTATCAGCTGCTGTATGCTCCAGAGGAAGTTGTATAGTTCTTTTCTTTCTGACCACAGTGCTCTCTGCTGACACCTCTGTCCATGTCAGGAACTGTCCAAAGTACAAGCAAATCCCCATAGAAAACCTCTCCTGCTCTGGACAGTTCCTGACACAGACAGATGTGTCAGCAGAGAGCACTATGGTCAGACAGAAAATAAATTTTGAAAAGAAAAGAACTTCCTCTGTAATATACAGCAGCTGATAAGTACTGGAAGGATTAAGATTTTTAAATAGAATTAATTTACAAACCTGTTTAACTGTCTGGCACCAGTTGATTTAAAAAAAAAATTGTTTCCACTGAAGTACCCCTTTAATCTACCATTTTCTACATTGAGAAAGAATATTCTGGTAACATTGCTTAGACTTTAGCTATCTGTATTATATAAAAATCTATATTACTTACATATTTATTAAGGGGCTTTATCCACTTTGGACAATCTCTTTATGTAAGAAGTGTCCTGATCAAATGGTGTCCCCCCAGTTATCAGATATAATCCATTAAGGAATGTTCAATTCAGTAGTCACCGCATACACATTAGACATGTCAGCAGCATGACCAACCAACTCCATCAGATGTATATGGAAGTCTCCTAACTCTCCCCAACACATGATGTCAAGATAGAGAAGGATCAGGCATATTGGATTTCAGGATTCATGTAATTAAGATAATTGGAGGTACCGGGAAAGATAGCTGTCAACTGAACAAGTATTTAGCCAAAAGCTACTGAAGGTGTATGAAAAGTTTAAAGGAGTAATCCAGAGATAAATTATTTTTATATAAGGCTAAGGGTAGAGTCAAAATAAAAAGTGATACTTACCTTTCCTGATCCTCCGCAGCTGCTGCACCAATATTCAAATTTTTCTAACCTCTCCAAACATATGAATGCTCCATGTGCCCTCTCTGGAGAGGAGAGTGAGACAGCTCTGGCAGCAGCTTACCTCCTCCAGAAAAATAACATTGGGAAGTTATGTTAAGTTTTGAAACATCTGGAGGTCCACGATTTGGAGACCACTGGTTTAGACAGCCAGCCAAATCTACCAAACTTGGCAGGTTCGGAAGACTTTAATCTAAAGTGTATGGACACCTTTATAGATGAGAATTCTTGAAGGGGGATCCCCTTTAAACACTCAAGGATGACTATGATGCAGAGTGAATGAAAAAGTAAATGTCCACTGTGACATCATCTCTGGTTGGAGCATTCTGCAAAATGTATAAGTATGGTGAAAATTCTAGACTGAAACTTCTCTCAGCAGCAGCGGTCATCTAAAAGTTATTTTCTGTCCTCTAAAGGTAAGTATGACCTTTATCCCATGTTCCGTCATAGATTAAATGATCATAAGGTTAAAGGGTGATTAGCCTTGAGGGTAATATACCTTACTTAACTAGGTATATGGCAGCCAGGTACATTGCTAGTAAAAGAAAAACTGCTTTAAGTGCAGAAAAATTACTTTTCAGAGATAAGTGGCAAATCTGAAATTAAATACATTATAATAAAACCTATTGATAATATAGTTTTGGTAACTTTCAGGTTTTGTTTGAAGGGGTTTTCCAGGGAAATCTTATACTCAACTCTATGCCTCCTGATTCATGAATAAAAATGAAAACCGGCATACTTACCTCCCTTGCCACTGCTGATCTCAGCTCTTCCAGTTCCTGCTATGGTCTTCTTCCTCCTCCTTCTGATGAAGTTTGACCTCCACACGAACTGCCTGCGAAGCAGCTAGACACCTGAAAATGATATGGGGCAAGTATTGGTTAAATAAGCCAATTAAAGAGGTACACCGGTGGAATTTTTTTTTAAATCAACTGGTGCCAGAAAGTTAAACAGATTTGTAAATTACTTCTATTAAAAAATCTTAATCCTTCCAGTACTTTTCAGTTGCTGTATATTACAGAGGAAGTTCTTTTCTTTTCAAAATGTATTTTTAGTCTGACCACAGTGCTCTCTGCTGACACATCTGTCCATGTCAGGGACTGTCCAGAGTACAAGAAAATCCCCATAGCAAACCTTTCCTGCTCTGGGCAGTTCCTGATATGGACAGAGGTGTCAGCAGAGAGCACTGTGGTCAGACAGAAAATAATTAAAAAAGAAAAGAACTTTCAGGCACGACTTGATTTAAAAACATTTTTCCACCGGAGTCCCCTTTTAAAGCCCAGTGGAAGAGACCCAATGATCAGCCAACGAACAAGCACTTGCTTGTTCATTGGCTGATAGCCGGGATTTTTGCCCAAAAAATTCATCATTGGTCAGCCATAAACATGGTTTGTGTAGCCAACAATGATGCAAGTGAAGGGCCACATGAACAATTTAGCGATCATTTGGCCACACAATTATTGAGCCATGTAAAGGCTCTTTAAATAAGCCCTGATCTGCTAGATTGCCATTCATGGGTCTGCCTGTATAACAGGTTCCTAACTTTACACCCCTTTTACTTGATAAAGTCTGGAATCCCCATACCCCAAGGCTCTCACTACACTTTGTTTGGTCCATATAGTAAAAAAAACACAAAAATATACAAAAAAGGAAAGGCATGTACAGCAAAGAAAGGATGCAAGCGCATGTATGTTGGCTGTACTTTGTATGTTTAACACAGTTTTTTTCTTAAATATTTTCAGTGGTCTGGTGAAGAGTTTTGCATGGGGCTCCATTTAGTAATGCATGGGAAGTACAGGCCAAATGTAATGTGAACAGAGCCTTGTAACAGCTGAGGGAGGGATTTAGACTCAGGGCTCAAGTCCAGCAGGAACCCATGGGAACGGAGTTCCTGCACTTTTTCCTCAGCAGGAACGCAGATCCCATTAGCAGGAGTCCTGCAGGACCAGCCCTTAAAGGGGTATTCCGCCCCTAGACATCTTATCCCCTATCCAAAGTATAGGGGGTCAGATCGTGGGGGTCCCGCTGCTGGGGACCCCTGCGATCTTGGCTGTGGCACCCCAGCCATCCAGTGCATGGAGTGAGCTTCACTCCATGCCGGATGACTGGTGATGCGGGGCAGAGGCTCGTGACATCACAGTAATTCCCCCTCAATGCAAGTCTATGGGAGGGGGCGTAACGGCCGTCAAGCCCCCTCCCATAGACTTGCATTGAGGGGCCATGACCGTGACGTCACAAGCCTCCGGCGCGGCACCCAATACTCTAAAGGAATGTCGGGGGCAGCAGGGAGAACGTGGGGATCCCCAGCGTCGGGACCCCTGGGATCAGACGTCTTATCCCCTATCCTTTGGATAGGGTATAAGATGTCTAGTACCCCTTTAAGTGGAAATTTTGGGTGAGTTCCCACACTTTTTTCCCATGACTTGACCCCTGTTTAGACTACATGCACAGTATGCGCATTGAGTATAAAGTAATAGAGTTGTCAAAGGCGAAATAAGCTAATTTCGAGTGTCTAGTGCAGACACCATACAGACTAGCTACATACATTCCTTATGAGAGCCTAGCTATACGTGTAACCACACGTACACAGACATGTGCCTTTACCATGTAATTCCCCTTTAGTTCAGGTAGTAGCTGAGGTCTCTGGTAATAGAGAGAATACACAGTTATTGTAGACATGTTAGGTAGACAGCATTGGGTACATAGAATCTGCTATAAGAACAGAGCTGTCATTAAGAAACTATTAGTATGTAAATGAACCTTTCACATGAGCCTTAGATATGCACCTTTGCCTGGGGGATGGAACATTAGCATTTTTGTACCTTTACCCAATCTTCTTATCTATTTGTTTTGTCTATTGACTCAGACTGCTATTGTTTTTGGGAGTTCTTTGTTTTTCACTCCCCTCAGTTTAGCAGGTTCTGTTCTTTTGATCAAGTCTTCAACAGAATAATGTGGAGATAATAAGAGTGACCTACAATGTAAATCTGCCTGATACAGGACACAAATGATTGAATAGGACCTCTGTTTACTGAAAGCATATACCTGGTGATGCCATCCTTGGGGATAGACTAAAGGTATATTTACATGTCACTGATAGACGATAGATGACTCCCCAAATGTTTACTGCATGTTATGAATGAGTTTGTTTGTAGTTTTGGTTTACCATTTACACAAAACAGTAATTGAAGGGGAACTCCGGCACTTAACAGCGTATCCCCTATCAACAGGATAAGAGAAAAGTGTCTGATCGCTGGGGGTCTGACGAATGGGACCCCCCCATAATCTCCTTCCCGATGTCCTGGATCTCCCCTTGCATGATGCAACAACCGTTCCGTGCACAGAGCTGTGTCAACCACCGCAGGAAGCAGGGGGCCAACATGCATGCATCTCTATGGAAGATACTGCGCTCATGTATCTCTGGCTCTCCCATAGAGATGCATGTAGGGGGCAGGAGACCGTGGGCATTCGGAAGAAGTTATTAAGTACAGGAGTTCCCCTTTAATGTTACAATTCAATAACACCAATTACATGTATGCAGGAAAAAAGGAATAGACTTCAGCTCACCCCTTAAAGGGATACTCCGGTGGAATTTTTTTTTCTTAAATCAACTGATGCCAGAGAGTTAAACATATTTTATAATTGCTTCTATTAAAAAATCCTAATTCTTCCAGTACTTACTAGCGTCTGTATACTACAGACGAAATTATTTTTTGGATTTCTTTTCTGTCACGAGCACAGTGTTCTCTGCTGACACCTCTGTCCATTTCAGGAACTGTCCAGAGCAGGAGAAAATCCCCATAGCAAACATATGCTGCTCTGGACAGTTTTTAAAATGGACAGAGGTGTCAGCAGAGAGCACTGTGGTCAGACAGAATAGAAATCCAAAAAGAAAATAATTTCCTGTGTAGTATACAGATGCTAATAAGTCCTGGAAAGATTAGGATTTTTTAATAGAAGTCATTTACAAATCTGTTTCACTTTATGGCACCAGTTGATTTAAAAAAAGTACCCCTTTAAGCCAGAAAAAACGCATCCGGACCGGTGTGAACTGACACCATGGTATGTACAATGAAAGAGTAGAAAGTCCTGCGCAGGTACAAGTGCAATAGGAACTTCTTTATGCAAATCACAGCGATACAGCATAAAAGTAATGCGTTTCAGCCATTTGTACCAGCCTTATTCATACTCATCATATAACTAAAGGGGTACTCCAGCGCTAAGTCATCTTATCCACTATCCAAAGGATTATCCCCGTAATCTTGCACGCAGCACCCCGTTACAATCAGTCCCCAGAGCATGTTCGCTGCGGGTCTGATTACTGGCGATCACAGGGTTGGAGCATTGTGACATCACGCTCCGCCCCCTCAATTCAAGCCTATGGGGGGGGGGGCGTGACAGCTGTGATCGCCAGTAATCAGACCCGGAGAGAACACGCTCCAGGGACTGATTGTAACAGGGTGCTGCATGCAAGATCATGGGGGTCCCCAGCGGAGGGACCCCCGCAATCAGGCATCTTATCCCCTATCCTTTGGATAAGATGTCTTAGCGCCAGAATACCCCTTTAAGACTGGTACAAATGACTGAAACATGTTTTATCCTGCTGTTTTACTGTGGTTTGAATAAAGAAGTTCCTGCTGCACTTGTGCCTGCACTGGACTTTCTACTCTTTCATTATACAATCACATTTATGTATCAACAATCAATATTCATCAACAATACACATTTAATATCAGTTGCTATTGGTGTTACATGGGCAGATGTTCCATATGTGCATCCTGTGCAGCTGCATAGGGGTCCTTTATGAGGGGGAGCGCAGGAAATAATCGTGTTTATTACAATCTACTAAATGTAAATTTTGGACCACAAAAATCAGCCTATTTGGGAAGGATTTATTAAGCAGATATAAGGAAAGTGTTTTGTGATGAAGAATTGGATAGTAAAGGGCTCACATACTGTTACTGCACAGGGGCCCTCTGCAGTCTGTGGGTCACTTGGAATGACAAACTAAGGGCCCTTTTAGGGTCAACAGGAGCCACACAACGAGCACTGATCTGACTGATCGCACTGATCTCAATGATCAACACTCGCTTGCTGAGCTTTCATAATGCTCGATCTATCGTGCCCATTAAATACATTACTGTTGGCCACACATTCCCTGTTTACACAGGCCGAGGTGCGGCCGATAGTGATACTTTATATGCTTCTTTTTTGTTATAATTGTAAAGAGTTTTTCCATCGTGAATGATAGATTTCTTGTCATAGCACAGGCTACTCATGTCATTGTATTCACCAGAATAAGCATTTCCCTTCCCACATTAGAATCAAACAACATTGTCCTCTATGATGGGATTTCCTATATGACATCGGTTTTAGGCCTTTAGCCAGAGCTAAATATATAGTATCATAGTACATTAATGTCATTTCGGTTAGATGGTGCTATTCCATGCTTGAAAATACATTGCATTTTAAATATGGGCCAATATGTTACATCACCAAACTTTCAAAAGATTAAATTATTATTACAATTTTCTAAATTGTTAAGGGACATCTCTGGTCTGAAAATGGCTTATAAGACTCTTCTATAAACCCCTATTTTACAAGTTAATAAAAATGATTCAGTTTCTGTGATTTAGTATCAGTAGCAGACACATTCATGCTCATATTGTAGATTTATGAGCATATGCAACCAGACGCAATACAGGTGGTCTATGAAATCTCGTAGTAATGGCCAATTTGTAGAGGAATTTATGCCTAAATCTTGCGATTCTACAGCCTCGTTTCAATATAATACAAAGCAAATGACATTAAATTAAGTCAAATGGTGATTTAAAGAGCAGCGGTTTCCAAAGAGTCTGGACCCAACATGGAGAAAAGTCAATAAATAACAAGTATTGTACGTGTAATACCTTGTAGTCAACATGCACACGATGGACAGGGCATGGGACTTCATATTACAACCACCAGATGTTTATATCCTCAGTGTGTTCAGTGTTTGTACAGATCCTGCAGATGTTCTCATTTTTTAACACATTGATCCCCACTGTCTTGTCCCAGCTAAAAAAGGGAAAAGGTGTTACGTTTCTTGCAAGAGACACTTTCTAATCTGGGAATTTGTGACCTTTAGCTCTGGCACTATCACCACCTGTTATCAGCGGCAGCCAATGGAGAGGGATTGTGAGTTCATATAAAGAGCTTTTACAGCCCTGCAGGGTTCCATACTACTTGGCTTGAGTAGGGGTAACACAGGGCTCTTAGCTCTCTTTCATTCAGTGAATACATTCCCACCCATAGGCAATCCAGGCACCATGCTGCGAGTGAGATGTGTGAGAGGAGGAAGCAGGGGAGCTGAAGCTGTCCATTACATAGGATCCATGGTCTGTATTTCTATATTTCATGCCATCCATTCCATGCCTGTTCACATTGCACAACCCTGGCTCAGAGATCGGAGGGATAAGTGTCTGGTTACTGCAGCTTATACACTATTACATCAGATCATGTAACATTTACATGCAGTTGGATGTATATTTTTAGCTCCAGCTCTATTGCCTTGTAATGACTGCATTATCTAGCCTTCCTATAAAACCACTGTCCTTGAAATTCATTTAGTCTTCGTAAATTGACCATATTATCTTTCATGGTGATAGTGCCAAGGCTGCAATTTGTTGAATGTCTCTGTTATCAGATTTACAATGTTCTTTCCATGTCCACACATGTCAACCGTATTCGCTTCATTCATCATTTTCATGTATTTGTCAAGTTGGCCTGGGAACTGGACACTGAACAGATCAGTCGTTGTATTAGGAGATTGATGCCTCTTATTTATTCCCACTGGATCAGTCAACAAGATAGAACGTTTGAAGAACCTTTTACTGGTTCTGTACTTGAAGTAAAGGCAGGAGATCTGGTTTAAGATCCGCTTAATTCATTGAGAGGTACAAGACTTAATATATTTGGCTCCTCTTTCATTGTCCATGTGCCACATGTTACAATCTAAGCCAGCTATGAGCTGATGTGGATTACATACGTTCATGCCAGCTCCTGGCGTAAATTATCCAAAATTTCCTGGGCTGTGCGAGGCTCCTACTACTTTTATTAGCCCATGCCCACATTTAAATGTGGCAAGATGGATGCAAATTGGTAAATCTGTTTTCCGCAAAGAAAGTAGGCAACAGGCGGTAAAGAAGGAAATGTTATACCCTGCAAAACCTGCAATAAAATGTAGCTCCACAACAGCTAGGCATCAAAAGGGTGCACGCACACTTTATGGTATTTACACCTGGCATACATTTCTGGGACTGTCTTTTGCATCTGAATGGGCATATGTAAATCTATGTTAACGCTGCAAAAAAAAAAAACATTCAGATGTATGGATTGGCTTTTGGTCTCAGATCTTTCAGCAATACATTTGCCATGTGTGACCATTACAGGCCAGATCAAAAGCAGATTTTATTGCACTACAGTGATCCCTCAACTTACAATGGCCTCAACCTACAATGTTTTTTTCTGGACCATTGTAACTTGAAACCAGACTGAACATACAATGTACAGACAGTCCAGATCTATGAAACATGTCAAAGGCTGGAAGAACCGACCAATCAGAATGGGCATTTTACTGGTAAAACCCCTGTATTACTGAGGTGCAAGCACTGACTGGTGTCTGGTAGCGCCCCCTTACAGTATAGGGAGGAACTACAAGTTCTGTACTAGTCTTTACCTCTGCCAGGGTTAGCCGCTCCTTTGGACACCAGGTAAGGGCGGCTCCATTTGGGACACTGTGTGTACTGTATAGGACCCTGAAGAAGCTCCTGTCCTCTACTTAAACCATTGTTTCCCAACCAGGGTGCCTCCAGCTGTTGCAAAACTACCACTCCCAGCATGCCCGGACAGCCAACGGCTGTCCGGGCATGCTGGGAGTTGTAGTTTTGCAACAGCTGGAGGCACCCTGGTTGGGAAACACTGACATAGACAGTGATTTACAGTTCCCAGCAGCGTTTTCTTACTTTTATATGTAAGGATTTGTTTTATCTGTATTAGTTATCTACTTATTTTTCTTTATTCCTCGCATTTTCCTATTTTTGGATGACATTTTGGGGCTTCAGAACCAATTACCAGGTTTCCATAGAGTTATGGTCTCAACATACAATGGTTTCAACATACAATGGTCGTCCTGGAACCAATTAATATTGTAACTTGAGGGACCACTGTATATGCTCCATTATCCGTGAAAATGAGTACAACACTCTCCCTACTATATGCCCAACTTTTAGATAAGTCTTATATACTGTAAGATACCCTGTGTTTGCCTTTTACATATCCAGTGTTTGCCTAGGATTTTAATACATATGTATTTATAGCATATATATATATATATATATATATATATATATATATATATATATAAAGGTATTACAAGATACTGCAACATTTTATGATTTGCATCTGCATCACTGGACTAATCCGGCTACTCAAATTTACTATATATATATATATATATATAACCTGTGTGTAAATTGTTTTTAACCTCAGCGCCATATATAGATGTTTTGTACGTGTGTGTATAATAATCTAATAAATATATAACCTCCATGAGGGAGATTTATCAAAACCTGTCCAGAGGATAAGTTGCTGAGTTGCCCATAGCAACCAATCAGATCGCTTCTTTCATTTCTCAGAGGCCTTTTCAAAAATGAAAGTCACAATCTGATTGGTTGCTATGGGGCAACTGGTCAACTTTGCCTCTGGACAGGTTTTGATAAATCTCCCCCCATGTGTGTACATATGGTTGCTACCCTAACCCCCCCATAAAAACTGTAAAACTAAATGCTGTTACTATGCAAAATATTCTGTCAGGAATTCTTTAGGAAATTCTCTATCTATAGGAAACCAGGCCCTGCACAGGGGTTTTCAATAAGACAGTAGTCATATAATTATGTTTACAGCAGCCGTGACATAGTTTACTTTGACCACTGGTTGGAGTTAAGGGGTCACAGTGCAAATCTCTGGAGTGTTTGATAAAGCAAGTGACACTCGTACGTGCAGAGTGGCATGTAGGAAGGTCTTCGAATGCACACAACAAAGCCATCAATCTATTCGCAGACAAGAGGCCCTCTTATGTAGGAGGGAGTTGTGCATACTGTAGATTGTATCAGTTTCATGCATGAATGCATGCAATACCATGAGTCACCACAAGGTGACTGCCCACAGGATTCCCACTGTTCAAACTGCTGTCACCAAATTTACATAAATCTATAGAATTTTATGCTAGATGTCTAGACGATATATCAGTCCTTGTGATCACTATTTTATTGTCGGCATCTTCATTTCTGAAGCCTCCAGAAACATTTACATTCATATGTGTGATTGATAATAACATAACAGCTATTTGTAGAAGAGTACAGTGGTCCCTCAAGTTACAATATTCATTGGTTCCAGGACGACCATTGTATGTTGAGGCCAGAACTCTATGGAAACCTGGTAATTGGTTCTGAAGCCACCAAAATGTCATCCAAAAAATAGGAAAAAAGTGAGGATTAAAGAACTTTGGGGGTCATGTATGAAAGATTTTACCCCTGTTTTTTGTGTATTTTTTTGCGCAAAATTTTGCGCAAGCCCTTTTTTTGGGCATTTTTTTGGCGCACATTTTGGTAGAGCATGTCCTCCAGATGTGGCCGAATCGGGGTACCTTGGAGTGACATCTATAGTACGCATGGATTTATTAACTGCGTACTTTTCCTTAACATCAAAAATTTTGCCGCAAGAGCTGTTTTTTTTGCGCAAATATAAGCCATCTTGGACTTAACGTAGCAAGATGCTCTAAATCATTGATTCTATTTTCCAAAGAGTGGATTGAGGAGATTACTATATTTACCTGCAATTTATGAAGCTCATTGCGCTTGATTGATAAATTTAGCGCTTCTGCTCATAATTTAGAATTCGGGGAAAGGGGTAAAATGCTTCTACCATACACAAATAATGGTACATGTCCCCCAATAAGTAGATACCTAATACAGATTAAGCAAGTTCTTAAATATAAAAGTAAGAAAGAGCTGCTGGAAGCTGTAAATCACTGTCTATGTCAGTGTTTCCCAACCAGGGTGCCTCCAGCTGTTGCAAAACTACAACTCCCAGTATGCCCGGACAGCCGTTGGCTGTCCGGGCATGCTGGGAGTTGTAGTTTTGCAACAGCTGGAGGCACCCTGGTTGGGAAACAATGGTTTATGTAGAGGACAGGAGCTTCTTCAGGGTCCTATACAGTACATCCAGTGTCCCAAATGGAGCCACTAGAGATGAGCGAACTTACAATAAATTCTATTCGTCACAAACTTATCGGCTCGGCAGTTGATGACTTATCCTGCGTAAATTAGTTCAGCCTTCAGGTGCTCCGGTGGGCTGGAAAAGGTGGATACATTCCTAGGAAAGAGTCTCCTAGGACTGTATCCACCTTTTCCAGCCCACCCGAGCACCTGAAAGCTGATCTACTTTATGCAGGAAAAGCCATCAACTGCCGAGCCGAGAAGTTTGTGACGAATCGAATTTACTGTAAGTTCGCTCATCTCTAGGAGCCACCCTAACTTGGTGTCCAAAAGGAGCAACTAACCCTGGCACAGGTAAGGAGTAGTACAGAACTTGTAGTTCCTCCCTGTACTGTAGGGGGCGCTACCAGACAGCCAGTCATGCACTTCAGTAATAGAGGTGATTTACCAGTAAAATGCCTTTTCTGATTGGTTAGTTCCTCCAGTTGTGACACGTTTCACAGATCTGGACTGTCCGTAGCATTGTATGTTGAGACTGGTTTCAAGTTACGATGGTCCAGAAAAAAACATTGTATGTTGAGGCCATTGTAAGTTGAGGGATCACTGTATGCATCTCTATGGGTAGTAGGCCTTTGATATACTACCTTTAATATTTTGTTACCAGTTGAGAATATATTTGCAAAAACAGGAATGTCAGGAGAGTTGAGGGTCTATGGTATTTCTTTATTTATTGTTATTAATCACATAAGAAACAATGGGAAATGTTTTGCATTGTTTAACTACAATGAAATGAAAAGAATACCAACAGTATGTTTTATTTTCCTATTCCTACAGATGAGTAAAGGCCTCGTCGGATGGGTGCAGCGAACTTTCCAAAGCACCCAGGCAGCTGCAGCAACCCAAAATGCCCGCACTGCTGATGACACTGTCACCCAAGACAGTCCTGTCTGCTCTTACAATGAATGGGACCCATTAGAGGAAGTCATTGTGGGGAGACCAGAAAATGCATGTGTTCCCCCCTTTACAGTAGAAGTGAAGGTAAGCAGCTATCTCATGGTAAAAGGTGCCATTGTTTAATATATGGGTTAAAACAAATACAGCTCCTGTAGGGGAATAGTACAATGCCATTAGCATTACCATAAAGATATAAAACTGCTTAAAGGGGTACTCCGGTGGAAAACATTGTTTTTTCTCCCCAAATCAACTGGTGACAGAAAGCTTAACAGATTTGTAAATTACTTCTATTAAAAAAAATCTTAATCCTTCCAGTACTTATCAGCTGCTGTATACTACAGAGGAAGTTGAGTTGTTCTTTTCTGTCTGACCACAGTTCTCTCTGCTGACACCTCTGTCTGTGTCAGGAACTGTTTAGAGTAGGAGAAGTTTGCTATGGAGATTTTGCTCCTACTTTGGACAGTTCCTGGCACAGACAGAGGTGTCAGCAGAGAGAACTGTGGTCAGACAGAAAAGAACAACTCAATTTCCTCTGTAGAATACAGCAGCTGATAAGTACTGGAAGTTTTTAAGATTTTTTTTTTTAATAGAAGTAATTTACAAATCTGTTTAACTTTCTGGAACCAGTTGACTTGAAAAAACAAAAATAGTTTTCCAACGGAGTAACCCTTTAAAGGGGTACTCTGGTGCTAAGACATCTTATCCCCTATCCAAAGGATATTGGATAAGATGCCTGATCGCAGGGATAGGGGATAAAAGGATAGGGGATAAGATGCCTGACCGCCCCCTCAATGCAAGCCAATGGGAGGGGGCGTGACAGAATGTCACGCCCCCTCCCATAGGCTTGCATTGAGGGGGCGGAGCGTGATGTCACACTGGGGCGGGGCCGTGATGTCACAATCCTCCGGCCCCCGTGATCGCCAGTAATCAGACCCGGAGCGAAAGTGCTTAAGGGACTGATTATAACGGGGTGCTGCGTGCAAGATCTTGGGGGTCCCCAGTGGCGGGACCCCTGCCATCAGGCATCTTATCCCCTATCCAAAGTGTCTTAGCGCCGGAGTACCCCTTTAAATCTGTATGCAAGCAGCACAACCAGTGCTTGCTCATTCATCACCTTTTCGCTGGACCTTTTACATGGAGCAATAATCACACTATTTAGACAACAGTCACCTATGTAAAAGTGAACCTGCCTGACACTTTATTAGAGTGGTATATCGTGTATAACATTGTGTAAATCTAGATATTAGGTTCATTATAAGAGATGACGATCTGGCTGCTAGAACTTGAGCTTATACAATCATGTGAATGACCCCAATCTTCATTCTTTTGTACAGAATGTATTCTTTATATTGTCTAAACCAATATATGGAAGTTGTTTGATTGATTTTATAGTACTAAATACAACTGAACACACTGTAGCGAGGTCGTAGACCCTTTTAAATAAGTAACAGATTCATGGCATACCGTTCACACGTAACCCATAATTGAGCTATATGAGAAGGGAGGGGTACAGGGAGTATAATAGTACTATTACATGATAATTTTACTGCATAACAGACATTGCCTCCTATGTTGACATATTTGTGGATGGAGGAAGAATGTAAGGAACCTCACATGAGTAGCATATGACATGAGGACAGCCGGCGTCCATGTGCTGCTACAGTTCATAAAGACAGGAACGTCTTTATGCAGACTATATTGTGGTTATAACAAAAATACATAAACATATAGGGGGAATTTAAATTATTCACAGTTACTTTTTTGCAACTCTTTTGGGGTACACTCACACGTAGCGCATCCGCAGCGTAAAATATGCTGCGGATGCGCTACGTGTGACTCTACCCCAAAAGAGTTGCAAAAAATTGTTATGCAATGTCTGTTATGCAGTAAAAGCACCATGTAATAGTATTATTATGCTCCCTGTACCCCTCCCTTCTCATATAGCTCATTTATGGGTTGTACATGAATGGTATGCCATGAAGCTGTTAGTCCACCTACAGCAGTCACAAGAGTGAGCTTCCTGATGCAGCTGGGTTCGGTGTTATGGTACCTTTAATAGACCATTTTCTCATGGTTGTATAGGTAGATCAAAATCAGGTTGTTGTTTTTTTTTGCAGTGATCATGAATTTATCATGTGCAACTTTTAGTGAAAAATCAAACATTTTGGCGCAACGGGTTTAAAATATTGGAGAAAAAGTCGCAGAGGAGAAACCATACAAAGTGGTGAACTGAAGTGTAATTTCCAAAAAATGTGTACTGGCATTATCTTTATCACATGCAATGCAACCATTTAATAAATTTGGCACACGAACACATTACCACCACACAAATTTAAGGTGTAGAAAAGTCATTCACCTACACCAACTATGGTAAAGTGAGAACAAAGAGTTAAAGGGATTTCCTGTTGGTTTCACATTCATGGCCTATTCTCACTTTAAAGGGGTATTCCAGGTGGAATACAATTTTTTTCATATCAACTGGCTCCAGAAAGTTAAACAGATTTGTAAATTACTTCTATTAAAAAAATCTTAATCCTTCCAGTACTTATTAGCTGCTGAATACTACAGTGGAAATTCTTTTCCGTTTGAAACACAGAGCTCTCTGCTGACATCATGAGCACAGTGCTCTCTGCTGACATCTCTGTCCATTTTAAGAACTGTCCAGAGTAAAAGGAAATCCCCATAGCAAACATATGCTGTTCTGGACAGTTCCTAAAATGGGCAGAGGTGTCAGCAGAGAGCACTGTGCTCATGATGTCAGCAGACAGCTCTGTGTTTCCAAAAGAAAATAATTTCCACTGTAGTATTCAGCAGCTAATAAGTACAGGAAGGATTAAGATTTTTTTTTTTATAGAAGTCAACTATAACTTTCTGGCACCAGTTGATTAAAAAAAAAAAAAGTTTTTCACCGGAGTACCCCTTTAAGTTATGCATATGTCATTGCAATATTTACAAGGCAGCCATGACTGTAAAAGGGTTAAATTACAGTCGTCATGACTAGTGTCAAGAGGCAGCTGTCCAAGACATTTAATGTTGCAGCTGGTCCTTAAAATATTTTTCCCAGAATGTAAAAGGGAGACTGAACTCGGTGGATTATGTAAGATATCCTGGAAACAGGCGGAAGCATTGGTGGCAGATGTCTACAATGTTTCAATGTTGTATTGTTTTGTAATGTCAGATTAATAGAAGCTACTTCCATTAGGAAGAATAATATGTGAAACTTTATATGACATACAGCTGTTTGGAGAATACATAAAGAAACGTTTCCTATGTCTTTGTAGGCAAACACCTATGAAAAGTATTGGCCATTCTACCAGAAACATGGAGGCAATATATTTCCTCCGGAACATGTGAAGAAAGCCATTGCGGAAATTGAGGAAATGTGCAATATTTTACGTCATGAAGGCGTTAATGTTCAAAGACCTGAGGTGATGGATTGGTCAGTTCCATACAAAACACCTGACTTTGAATCTACAGGTATGCTATTATTCAGTATCGGGTAACAAGGACTTCTGCTGCTTATATACCGTATTTTTCGTCATATAAGACGCTCCGGCATATAAGACGCACCTCATTTTATAGGATACAAATCTAGAAAATAAAGATTCTGAACCAAATAAAATGTAAAGTATAGGACAGTGATCTTCAACCTGCGGACCTTCAGATGTTGCAAAACTACAACTCCCAGCATGCCCGGACAGCCGTTGGCTGTCCGGGCATGCTGGGAGTTGTAGTTTTGCAACATCTGGAGGTCCGCAGGTTGAAGACCACTGATATAGGAGGTAATACTCACGTGTCCCTGCCGCTCCGGACCCGTCACCGCTGCCCTGGATGTCACCCTCCATCGCTGTCGCCGCGTCCCTTGGGTGTCCCCCGGAACGTCTCTGCTGCCGGGTATCCTTGCTCTCCGTCGCGGCCATCACGTCGCTGCGCACGCGGCTACGCACGCTGCTCCTATTGGATGCCGGGACGGCGTGCGTGACGACGAAGTAGGGCGTCGGCGATGCAGGGGATCCCGGCACAGAGCAGACACCAAGGAGGCAGGTAAGGTCCCTCCTGGTGTCCTGTAAGCTGTTCGGGACGCCGCGGCAGTCCCGGACAGCCCGACTGAACAGCCGGGTTAGTGTTATTTTCGCTTCAGACGCGGCGGTCAGCTTTGATCGCCGCGTCTGAAGGGTTAATACAGGGCATCACCACGATCGGTGATGTCCTGTATTAGCCGCAGGTCCCGGCCATTGATGGCCGCAGGGCCCACCGCGATAGGACATGTATTTGCCGTATAAGACGAAAAATACGGTAACTACTAGCTGAGTACCCAGCATTGCCTGGTCTTTCTACCTAAACTTTGTAGGAGAGGAAAAGCATATATATATATATATATAATATTGGGGGACTGCTGTGAGCCCTGCACTGTGGTTGCCTGCCACGCAGCTTTCATAGTCTCCTGAAGAGAATTCATGTCTTGTAAAGCAGCCATATTGGAGCTCTTTGAAAAAACTGAGTAGAAGACATACTGTGTGGCATCCAGCTTTTCCAGTTTTCTGAGCCCCTGTAGTGATAGCCTGTTTGTCCTCTCCCACCCACCCTCTACTCTCCCTGCCCCAGCACTAACTATTCTCTACATCCCCCTGCCGGACGGTTAAATCATACTTTACCTTGACATTGTTTAAAACTCCCAAGCAATCTCCAGAGCCCGATACTAATCAGATCAGGAGATAGATTTGTGACATCTCTTTGTGTTACTATCTGGCTGCAGAGATGGACATTGTCAGTATCAGGACATCCCTAAACTCTACTATATACAGTATAACTCTAATTTACACATACGTACATAAGTTCTGGGGGCCTGGGTTCAAATCCCACTTGTGCTTGTAAGGGTTTCCTCTGGGTACTACGGTTTTCTCCCAATGGGAACAGGGACTAAATTGAGTATACAGCACTGCGGAATCTGTGAGCACTGTATAAATAAATGATATTATAAATTAATATTAATATCAAGACATTAGAAAGATAGATAGATTCTCTTTCTGCAATAGCATTTCCCTAAACTTGGGTTTAACGTATTTTGCTGAACATACCAGGAATATATAAGGGACATTGAATTGCCACACTTTAATGAGTTACCTGGTCTAGACTTTGCTCCGTGTAATGTGCAGCTAGCGGAGGGGGTGAGCGCTGTTCACATCAAGTGACTGATCTTTGTGTAGAATGGGAAATCACAGCAGGCTGATAAATCTTTGTATAAAGTCCATCATGCTGTAATACTTTAGCAAAGTTTATCCTGGTAACTTTTTTCTTCATCAGTTTTAATGATGTAAGCTGCGCTCATATTATTCTAAATGATGCCGGTATTATTAGCATGTGTAAGCCTGCGGGCACGTTGGTCAGATCTTGTTGAGGTGGCAAAGAACAGTCAGGGGCACTTATCGCACCACAAGCAGCCAGATGAAAAGGGCATTCATTAAGCAGTCCTCTCGGGGCTCATGAGTACAAGCATTGTTGCTGGAATTCTCATGCCAGTGCCTGTTGTCATGACAGCAAATGGCTTTCAACCATAATCACCAGTTCCACAATCTGCGTGGGTTTGCACAAACCATTGAGGGAATTTCTGCTAAATGATGTAACTCTGTTTAAAAGATTAACCACCCCTGTGCCACGTGACAGAGCGCACACTATAATAAGATAGCTAGGGAAGGTACTGGGCCTCACAAGGAATGCTAGAAAGGAATGTTCTTCTTAAAGGACTTTTCCCTGTACGATGTAAATAAAGCTTAAAAGGTTATTCCCATTGTTTAATCCTTTGGAAGATCACTAGGATATGTCATAACATTAGGAACTATGGATTCTGACCTCTGGGACTTCCACCAGTCTGGAGGATGG